>NC_141538.1:100835000-101160000 GCF_021556685.1 Rattus norvegicus
CCATGTTCGAGGCTCTTCCCCACTTTTGCTTCTATTAGACAAACTAAGTTTCTTTCTTTTTTTAATCTAGTGAAGTTCCTCAGCACTCCTCCAGCAGTACAATGGATGCTCTTACAGCACACATGGTTTGAACTCCAAGCACCCTCCCCCCCGCAAAAAAAACAGTATGTAATTTCCAGTTCCTAGGAACCCAACCTCCTTGTATGGCCTCCATGAACACAAGTCATCGATGTGTTACACTCCATAAATACAAGCAAAGCACACATAAACATAAAATTGTAACAACTATTTGTAAGCGACTGTGTAAAATCTGAAGCCATTTATAAGAGCATAGCCATAGTCAAAATAGTCAAGTAGAGGGGAAATAATACTACATGTAAGTGTTGATGATTTCTTCCACCATTTTGAAATACTTTTAGGACATAGGATATATATAACATTGAAATGACCACTTTTTCAAATCAGTTGGCAAATTCATAGGTGGATTTAATATATACTATAGAGAAAGATGTCCTTAAGAATATTGTTTGAGGTTCTTCAGAAAATTGAACATAGTACTACCTGAGGACCCAGCTGTACCACTCCTGGTCATATACCGAAAAGCTGCTCCAATATATAACAAGGACACATGCTCCACTATATTCATAGCAGCCTTATTTATAATAGCCAGAAACTGGAAAGATCCCAGAGGTTCCTCAACAGAGGAATGGATACAGAAAATGTGGTAGATTTACACAATGGAGAACTACTCAACTATTAAAAACAATGACCTCATGAAATTCATAAGCAAATAGATGGGACTAGAAAATATCCTGAGTGAGTAACCCAATCACAAAGAAACACACATGATATACACTCACTGGTAAGTGGATATTAGCTCAGATTACCCAAGATACAATCCACAGACCACATGAAGCTCAAGAAGAAAGACAACCAAAGTGCAGATACTTCAGTCCTTCTTAGAAGGGGGAACAAAAATATTCATAGGAGGAAATATGGAGACAAAGTTTGGAGCAGAGACTGAAGGAAAGGCCATCCAGAGAGTGCCCCACATGGAGATCCAGCCCTTATACATACAGCCACCAAGCCTAGACAATCTTGGTGATGCCAAGAAGTACATGCTGACAGGAGCCAGATATAGCTGTCTCCTGAGAGGCTCTGCCAGAGCATGACAAATACACAGGTACTCACAGCCAACCATTCAACTGAGAACAGGGGTCCCCATTGGAGGAGTTATAGAGAGGATTGAAGGAGCTGAAGGGATTTTCAATCCCATAAGAACAACAATACCAACCAACCAGAGCTTCCAGGGACTAAACCACCATCCAAAGAGTACACATGGACAGACCCTTGACTCCAATTTCATATGTAGCAGAAGATGGCCTTGTTGGACACCAATGAAAGAAGATGTCCTTGGTCCTTCCAAAGCTTGACCCCCACAGTGGAGGGGCATGTCAGGGAGGGGAGGCAAGAAGGGGTGAGTGGATGGGTGGGGGAATACCCTCAAAGAAGAAGGGGTAGAGGGTTGGAAAGGAGATTTATGGATGGGAAACTGGGAAAGGCGATAACATTTGAAATGTAAATACAAAAATCCAAGAAAAAAAGAATATTCTCTCTCTCTCTCTCTCTCTCTCTCTCTCTCTCTCTCTCTGTGTGTCTGTCTCTCTCGCCCCCCCCCATCAACTCCCTCCTTTTCTCCTATGTAAACTAGTTAATTTCTTCAGGCTTTCTTGGTATGTGGAATGAGAAAAAAAATATAGTTTTCATTTGTTTCAAAAATCTTAAATATGATGACCAAACCCAGTGAAGTCTATTCAGAAGGAAGATAGCCATCTGTTACCCATACACAGCTCTGCGGAGTTTTGAAACTGAGCCAAAACTGAGATTGAGGACAAGCTCCAAGGAAGAACTTTAGACTTCAAGTTAATCATTTGGTGCTTGGTGATGGGGGGAAAAATGAAGGACTAGTGAGCAAAATACATATCAGCCTTGGAAACATTTATTTCTCTAAAATATGCTTCAGAATTACCCAATCGTGGAGAGATTCCTATTCAGGTTAAAGTCAACACAGTCTTTTATGTTTAATAAGCACATGTGTAAGCTGCAACTTGATGCATTTGACAAGAGCTTAGAAGTATAAAATGGTGGGATACAAACAGTAGCAGTGAGGATTCCTGTCTGCAGAGCCTCACTGTCTGCATTCACACACTGACTGCCTAGACATGATGATGCCTAGTGATCTTTGATGAGTAATTGAACCTCCATGATACTTGGTTACTTGAGAAGATAATACAAAATTAATGATAAGCTTTACCTTATTAGATTGCTGTGACGAATGAATGATATGATTTCTGTGGGGATACAAGTCCAATACTTGACAGAGAGGATGGACTCCATCAAATATACTGTCCCATTAAAAGTAATGGTATGCATCTTAGTACCTATCTAGTATACTAACATGTGCTTTAAGAGGTCTTTGTCTCTCACGACAACATGCAGGTAGAGATAGTTCTGGAAACATAGCTGAGAGTTCTACATATAGATTTGCAGACATCAGGAAGAAGTGTGTAACACCCTGGACCTGACATGAGCATCTGAGGCCTCAAAGTCCACACTCAGTGGTACACTTCTTTAAACAAAGTCACACCTCCCAATAGTGCTACTCCCTATGGGTCTATAGGGACCATTTTTATTCAAACTCCAACAATGTATCCTTCCAACTGAGAAAAAATTATAAACTTAGAGTTTCTAATAAAGTGATTCTCCAAGCCTAAAGTTTTCATATTCTCCTGATGGTATAGGAAGGGAAGATAGAGCAATAATTAGAAGCCTTTCTAGATAGATCCACATTAGTGGTGGTGTATAGAGAGAATCACAAACTTAGGTACCACAGGAGAAAGTTAGCAGTTGCTAGGCATTTAGAACTGTAGAACACTTTGCTGAATGAAGAAAAGCAGTTGGAATAGCTAGTTATTCACAGTGGAAAGCAGTCAGAATAAAGGTGAATTACCCTGTGGGGTTCTATAGCCCATGCTTCCTAAACTGCTTTTCCCAGGTATCTGTTTTGGAAATTCTGATGCTGTTGGGTTTGTGGACTTTCTTGCCTTTATATTTGTTCTGGTACCAGTCTCTACTTAGTGGAGTACTTCCAAGTCAGTACCTAGAAGAAAAATAGAAACATCTTCAACCTTAGATAAATTTAAATGAACATCTTCCAAACTTCGATAAAATTGAACACTGTGGTGGGTGGCTTTTTATGCCAAAAAAGATCTCTACTTTTTTCTCGGATCAGTAAATATAGACAGTAAGCTCTTGGGAGATAATTCAGTTGATAAAGTGCTTGGGTATAGATGATTATGATGATGGTGGTAGTGGTGGTGGTGATGGTGGTGGTGGTGGTGGTGGTGGTGGTGGTGGTGGTGGTGGTGGTGGTGGTCGTGGTAATACAAACAGAAAGAGAAAGGTAGGGAGGGAGAGGGGGAGGGAGAAAGAGAGATGGTCACTAGGATGGGGCAAGAGACACACCTTCACCCTGATACTTACTACAGCCTCCTTTCAGAGAACAGCATATAGGTTTTAAAAGGGGGGATTCTGTGATTTCATTTTATCACAGGAAAGACTATCTGAATAAAGCAATTTGAAGTAGAGTTGGAGTTTATTGGACAGAAAACTATGGCTTAGTAGAGAAACAAGTACTCAGGAAATGAATAAAACTTACAAAGCCGTTCATGTGGGTTTCTCAAGGGAAACGTTTAAGTGTCTAATCAGTGGTTATGTATATTATTTGGTGGCTCCCAAGTCTCAAAGGGTTACAAAGAAACTTCCTTTTTATTCTCTCTGTCTCTCTGTCTCTCTGTCTCTCTGTCTCTCTCTCTCTCTCTGTGTGTGTGTGTGTGTGTGTGTGTGTGTGTGTGTGTGTGTGTTTTAAATAGCTGAAGGTGTCTGCCTGTTTGTCTGTCTTTCTTAAAAAGTATGATAATCTAATAGGACAAGTCCTGTTTCATAAGTGTTTTACATGGGTGAAGGCATACTTTTTTTTTCCTGTGGAGTTTCTCATGAAAGTCCTATAAAATTGTACGTTGATACTTTAGAGAAACAGATTCTACACAACTTACTGATACCTTAACACTATTCGAAACCTCACTGTATAAAAGGAATATTGCTTTGTACTGGCAACTTTCATAGCAAGTACTGTTAATTATGGGAAAATTCTTGACTCTTGGCTAACAATACACTTCAACTAGACTTAACTCCTTTTGTTCCCATGTCCTTTTTAATATTCTGTCTTTCCATCCTGCCTCAAAAGGAGCAACCCTATAAGTCAAAGGATAAACTGACAACAATACCAAATTGACAGAGCACAAGGATGACTTTCCCTTTAGATAAATAAACAAGTGTGTTAGTACAACCTTCATCCTTTCTGTTTATAAGAAAACCCACATTGGAATTGGCATAAAGTCTCTTTCAGCCTTATCAGGCTCAGAGCCAAAACTATGCTGGTTGAAATACAAATATTTCAAGCTTTCTCTGAAGCCTCCAAGATGTAGAAGTTCCCACAAAACACTACTTCAGGGTATTAATCATTCATTCCTATTTTGGGTATGTTCAATTGCAAGTACATTCTTGACTGTCCCAGGGCCTTGCTATGTCACTGGTTCATGCCTTTCATGCTCCATTTTGCTCTCTGTCTTAAAAAAGAAGTTGTTCTGTCCAGAATTTCAAAAATGAAACTACCTTTCAGACTAAGAATCCTTTTTTTTTTGTTGACTCATCGTAGTTCATTTAGTCCAGCACCTTCCAAGCAATGAGTACTCAATAAACATAATTTTGCATGGTAGTTTATAATAACACTGTATGGGAAGACTTTATGTCCTATTTATTTTCCACTACCTCCCCCAGTAGATAAAAGCAACAACAAAGGAGTGAAACAAGAAATAGTATGATTGGAAACAGGAAAAAATTTCTTCTTCCCCCATACTAATAAATGTCTGTGGTCAAGCACTAAGACCATCCATTTGACTTAAATCTACAGGAAGCAGTATATGGACTTTAAGAAGAGGGTCTACAAAGAGACAAAAGGAAACATGGCCCCTAAAATTAGTAACATCTACGCATTCAAGCTGAAATGTCTAGAAAAGAATAAAGTTCAGCCTAGAATATCACCAGAGTCACATGAAAGAAAGCTGAGCTATTTCCTCTTCACCCCAGGCCAATAACTTATCTGGTGATATTTACTTTGTCAGGCTTACCATTTCAAGGGAAAGAATTCATGTAGAAAATGTTGGTAAGAATGAGCGCTCCATATGAAACTTGCTCTATGTCAGGGACTATCTCAAGTGCATTTAACTGCAAACTATATTTGTGCTCACCTTGTTAACCATAAGGCTAAAAAATTTATAATCATAAGAAATATCATAGGGAAAATTGAAATAAAAAGATAAAACGAGTATGTTGAAGTATTCATACACACAAACAACCATCTTAGAAAAATCAAATAAAGAATTTGCAAGTTATTATAATAGGCTGCATTGCAAATTCCCACATAAGCTGTAAAACATCTAGAAGCTGGCAGCATGGAGGGACAATCAAATATCTCCATGCCTTCTCTGCATAGTGCCTTCAAACACATGGCTGCAGATTTCACTGTACTAATTAGAGAAATGTAGACTGAAGTATTCGTGAGAAGAAAATAATGAAAACTCCACAAAAAAGGTAATTCTAAAATTAATAAAACAAAGGAAATAAGATAAATTAGAACACAGAAAAAAGAATAGTGTAACAAATATGGAATAGAATTTGTTCTGTTAAGACAGGGAGAGAGAGACTTAAGCTGTAGGTCTCCATTGGGTCTCTCCCATCAGAGATCAGAAAACCTGCAGAAGAAAGGGAAAAAAGACTGTAGTAGTCAGAGGGTTTGGAAGACACGAAGAACATGGTTCACCCAATCAACTAAACAGGGCTCAGTTAGACAGTACTCACAGGACCTTCATGGATCTTCACTTGTCTTCTGCATATCAATTATGTTTATAAGCTTGGTGTTTTGTGGAACTGCTAAGAGCAGGAGTGGCTCTATCTCTGAATCTTTTTTGTGTGCTCATGAGATTCTTTTCTCTTATTGTGTTGCTTCAACCAGTTGCAATATGCAGACTTTTGCTTTCCCTTATTGTATTTGTTCCGTCCTGTTTGGATGTTACCTCGTGAAGGCCCGCTCTCTTCAGAAGAGGAAATAGGGGAGAAGTGAATCTGAGGGAAATGGGAAGTGAGGAGCTGGGAGGAAAGAAGGGAGTAGAAGCACTGGTTGTGGTATATTATATGAGAGAAAAATCTATTTTCAGTAAAAATAATAATTAGATAATCAAAATTATCTACCTAGAAAAAAGAGAGGGAGAGAAGGAAACTTTTGATTGGGGAATTTATAAGTCATTAACAAAACAAAAACAAAAACAACTGGACTAAAAGCAATACAAATGTAAATTTTAAAAATGAAAAATGTAGAAATATGCACCAACATGTAGATGTACCACATTTTTTGAATCCGTTCCTCTGTTGAAGGACATCTGCATTCTTTCTACCTTCTGGCTAAAATAAAGAAGGCTGC
Organism: Rattus norvegicus; assembly: GCF_021556685.1. Taxonomy (NCBI): domain Eukaryota; kingdom Metazoa; phylum Chordata; class Mammalia; order Rodentia; family Muridae; genus Rattus; species Rattus norvegicus. Next base: position 100,841,599 of record NC_141538.1, read on the forward strand.
TATGAACATAGTGGAGCATGTATCTTTATTATATGTTGGGGCATCTTTTGGGTATGCCCAAGAGAGATATAGCTGGGTCCTCAGGTTGTGGAATGTCCAATTTTCTGAGGAACCTCAATCAGACTGATTTCCAGAGCGGTTGTACCAGTTTGCGATCCCACCAACAATGGAGGAGTGTTCCTCTTTCTCCACATCCTCACCAGCATCTTCTGCCACCTGAGTTTTTTATCTTAGCCATTCTGACTGGTGTGAAGTAGAATCTCAGGGTTGTTTTGATTTGCATTTCCCTTATGACTAAAAATGTTGAACATTCCTTTAGGTGCTTTTCGGCCATTCAATATTCCTCAGCTGAGAATGATTTCTTTAGCTCTGTACCCCATTTTTAATAGTAACCCTATTTGGCTCTCTGGAATCTAACTTCTTGAGTTCTTTGTATATTTTGGATATTAGTCCTCTATCACTTGTAGGATTGTCAAGATCTTTTCCCAATCTGTTGGTTGCCATATTGTCTTAATGACAGTGTCTTTTGCTTTACAGAAGCTTTGTAGTTTTATGAGATCCTATTTGTCAATTCTTGATCTTAGAGCATAAGCCATTGGTGTTCTGTTCAGAAAATTTTCCCCGGTGCCCATGTGTTGGAGACTCTTCCCCACTTTTTCTTCTATTAGTTTGAGTGTATCTGGTTTGATGTGGAGGTCCTTGATCCACTTGGACTTAAGCTTTGCACATGGTGATAAGAATGGATCAATTTGCATTCTTCAACATGCTGACCTCAAGTTGAACCAGCACCATTTGTTGAAAATGCTATCTTTCTTCCATTGGATTGTTTTAGCTCCTTTGTCAAAAATCAAGTGATCAAAGGTGTTCATTTCTGGGTCTTCAATTCTGTTCCACTGGTATATCTGCCTGCCTCTCTACCAATACCATAAGGATTTTTATGACTATTGCTCTGTTCATGAAATTCATAGGCAAATGGAATGAACTAGAAAATATCATCCTGAGTGAGGTAACCCAATTACAGAAGAACACACTTGGTATGCACTCATTGATCAGTGGATATTAGCACAAAAGCTCAAATTACCCAAGATGCAATCCACAAACCAAAGGAAGCTCAAGAAGAAGGATGACCAAAATATGGATGATCCTACTCCTTCTTAAAAAGAGGAAAAAATATCCATAGGAGAGGATATGACTGAAGAAACAGCCATTCAGAGTCTGCCCCACATGTGGCATATATATATATATATATATATATATATATATATATATATATATATATATCTCCACCAAAACTAGATAAGATTGATAATTGATGAAGCTAAAAAGTGCATGCTGACAGGGACCAGATATAGATCTCTCCTGAGAGACACATCCAGAGCATGCCCAATGCAGAGGATTGAAAGAGCTGAAGGGGCTTGCAACCCCATAAGAACAACAGTGTCAATCAACCAGAGCTTCCAGGGACTAAACTAAAGACTATACATGGACTGACCCGGGGCTTCAACTGCATATGTAGCAGAGAATAGCCTTGTTGGGTCACAAGTGGAAGGGGGAGCCCTTGGTCCTGTCAAGGTTGGACCCCCAGTGCAGGGGAATGTTGGGGGGGATGGGGGAAGCACCCGCATGTGGGAGGGGGTGGGGATGGGGGCTTATGGACTGGAAACCGGGAAAGGGAATAACCTTTGAAATGTTAGTAAAGAAATATATCTAATAAAAATATATACATAAGTAAATAAAAAACATAAACATGCAGCAGCACAACTAATTACTAAAAATAAAGGGAGAAAACCAACAGTTATAATAATCACAGACATATTTGCAGTTAAAGACAATGAGGTTCTGTCTCCTTTCTTCTCAGGGATCATTGGCCACCAGCCCATAAGGACAGAGGGAGTAGAAGCAGGAAGCAGGGTTCAGATGGCCATGAGTATAAAGGAAGGACCTCCAGAGACAGATTCAGTGAGACAGGTCTACTTAATTGCAGGGTACGTAAGGGTTTGCGTGTTATGATCAGAAAGGGCTGATTGGTTATAACACAGTACCTAATCATCATACCACAGGAAGGGCTGAGCAGGAGTTAGGTGTTGAATCATGCAGTGTTTGCAGGAAACTGTGTGGTGTCATCCTCCTGATAAGCTCAGGCACCTGTATTTAGAGACCCTCTCCAGATCTGGTCAATGAAAAGGGGGAAAACCCACTGAGAAAGTGATCCATCCATTTTGCACCTGCCACAGTAATTACAGGTCTTCCAATAAAACTACAATAAAAAAAATAACTTTAATGTCTTAAGTATTTTATTTATTTTATGTGTAGGAGTGTTTTACCTTCATGTATGTAAGTGCACCATCTGTGTGTAGTGACCTCAAATACGCAAAGAGCATCATGTCTACTGGGAGTGGAGTTAGAAGAGATTGTAAACCAATATATGTATGCTGGGAAATGAACCAAAGTCCCTGGAAGAGCACTAAGTGGTCTTAACCCATGAACCATCTCTCCAGATCCAATTTTAATTCTTTAAAATATACAATTTATGATGGTAAAATAATTATTGATAACCAATACTGCAATAGCATCTCTTTGCACGTTGTGTGAAATATAGTCTTTATCTTACAAATTTAATGCTACAGTGACTTCTAGTTGACTGACAAAGCAGAATTGAACTTGAAATAACCGAGAAACATTAATAAAAGTCAACCACAGTAGCCCTTAATGAAAAATGTCAATGTACTGTCCCCAGTAAAACAATCTATGATGTTGTCTTAGTTATGCTTTACTGCTGTGAAAAGATACCTTTACCAAGGCAACTCCTATAAGGACAATATTTAATTGGAGCTAGCTTACTGGTTTAGAGGCTCAGTCCATTATCATCAAGGTGGGAGCATGGCAGCATCTAGACAGGCATGGTGCAGGCAGAGCTGAGAGTTCTATATCTTCATCTGAAGGCTGCTAGTGGAAGACTGACTTCCAGACAGCTAGGACAAGGATCTTAAGCCTACACCCACAGTGACACCCTTACTTCAAAAGGGCCACACCTTCTAATAATGTCACTCCCTGGACCAGGAATATTCAAACTATGAGAGACACTAATGTGCTCTGACCAAAATTTATAGATATGCAAATTTTAAAGTATTCTTAAATATGAAATACAATTTACTACAAAATAGACATTAGAAAAACCCAAATTTCTAAACTACTGTTTTGAAAATGAATAGATGTACAATCACAAACCACTGAAATATTTATATACTATTGCCAAATTTATGTTAACACAAATGCATCATCATAGGTTTATTTTATGATTAAAGAAAGACTTAAATAACCCATATGTTCCCCATTATCATATTTTTCTTTATTTCTTTAAAACTCATATGTGCAAAGCTGATTTCACACACATACACACACATACACACACATACACACACATACACACAAACACACCACACACACACACACACACACACACACACACACACACTCCATCAATTCCCATTATTCAGACTTGTTAGGTTCCATAAAATTACTGTGTACACTTAATTAGCAAGTGCTGAAACATTGCCCCTGGAAAACTATACGGTGATATTCTTGAAAGCCTCATGTTGGGGTTGGGGATTTAGCTCAGTGGTAGAGTGCTTGCCTAGCAAGCACAAGGCCCTGGGTTCGGTCCCCAGCTCCGAAAAAAAAAAAAAAAAGAAAAAAAAAAAGAAAGTCTCATGTTGCAATACTCTGGAAAGTGGATAAATACATAACTCTGTTTCATGTGTGTTTTGTTTAATTACTCATTATTTAAGTTGTGTTTTCAATCCATTAACAGATAATTTACTGTTAGTAGCATTGTAACCTAGGTGGGAATGAGTCTTATGTAACTCATAGTTCTCCACAAGGTGTATCATAGCCTTCTTTTGCTCTGTGCTGAGGCCTCTTTAAACAGTGAAAACACCAAGAGAAAGTGCAAAAATGACTTGATAAAAACATGACAAAATGGCAATGGTTTATAGCACAGTGGGAATCTGTGCAAATGACAGAAAGAAACTTCTCCAGATAATTTGTATCTGTACCAAATATGTACAGATGTACTGAAAGTCTGCAACTTTTTTCATGTTACTCCTTACACATAACTCCTTCCATAGCATTCCCATCATATATTTTAAAACAAATTGAGAGGTGATTTAAAGTATATGGGAGTATGTGTACTGGATATGTGCAAATTTTATACCATTTTAGGTGAAGAACTTGAGCATCTGTTGATTTGGGTATCCAAGACAGGATTCTAGGTCCAATACCTCCAGAATTATCCAAGGACAAATCGACTCAAACTGAAACAAGAAGGTAGACAATCTTGGTTAACCTCAGATATAATATGTATATTGAGGCACATGATTTTTCATGCATCTACATGTCCACAGTGACCACAAAAGCACCTGAATGATTTTGCAATAAAAATAAATTTACTTAGTATGTAGATTCTGAAATGTGAATTACATAACAAATGGATAAACACCTATGTTCATTATAAAATAAAATACAAATATTTAACATTGTACACCAGATATGTCCTCAAGTTAACGTTAAAATCTTTCTGAAAGCACTTGCCTCTAAGCCTCATGACTTGAGTCTAATCCCTGGACCCACGTGATAAAAGAAAAGTGCTGACTACCCCTATGCATTTATATACATCCACACACACACAGAATAAGTAAATAATTAAATAAATGTTTTGAAAAGCCTTTCTTAGAGAGGACATAATGAAACTTTAAATTATTCTAGATTTATCTTTAAAGTAAGTAATCACAGTCTGTCTTATGAGGCATTTTGAAACCAACATAGCAAAGTCTTAGAAAGCCCACCCTAAGCACTGTAAAATCCTGCCATCAAGAGAGCAAACCACGAACAGGAACCATCAATGTCACTACTGATACTTTACCTGCTTCTGGAGAATGAACTAATGAGGAGTAGATTCTCCTATCTCTTAGATCCTCTGTTTTCATATCTACAACTCACACCCTCAGTAGCCTCAGATGCTATCCTTCCCAATGTTTCCTTAACGAAAGACCCTTCTCCTTGAGCTACAACTCCCTCAAGATCACCCATTACTTTGCAAGCAGATATGCAGTTGTACACATCCTGGTGGGACATAAAAGCCCCCCCCATCAGTACAAATGTTGGGCTCAGAAATTCATATTACAGAGCCTTCTCCCTCGCTTTATGTGACCCTGTGTTTTCTTATCACATAGAACTACGGTTTGACTTCAACACTGGGTCTGTACTCTGAGCCTCAGATGTTAGGGATCTGCATTGTTCTTACCTGTGACATTTCTGTGAGGCCTGTGTTTTTGTCTAAGTCGTTCTTAAATCTGCCACCCATTGCACGGAGTTTCCTGCTGTTTAGATGAAATAATGGCCACTCCCTGATGAATTACAGATAGAATAGAAAAATCAAAGCTAGTCTCATACAAATCTATGATCACCAACTTTAGTACTCATCTTCTTCCTCAGGGACCATGTTGTTAATTCCGTGCTCTACGCATAAGTCCTCGATAAAATGCTATCTTATCCTTTCTTCATACTGTATTAACATCATAGGCCAACTCTGCTTTTCACAGCACAAACACTTTAATAGAAACAGTATAGTAAGATTCCATTTCAGGGACTGAAAAGATCTAATATAATGGAAATAAGATAATAAACACATACGTTGCAAAGACAAGACTAATTCACCCTATCCAAATCTTTAAATAAGTATAATTACATCCTGCTCCCCTCCTAAAACCCTTAAATACTTAGTGTTTTAAAGGACAATGAGATCTATAAACCATAAATTTATACAGCAGATAAGGTCAATCTTGACATTCAAAGAATATACTATTTTACAGATTCTGTTCATATGAAAGTCAAAGAATTAACCTGTAATGAATTCTCTACCAATTTAGTTCATCTTGTTTCAACTTTCTAGGATCTTTATCTTTCCTGTAATATATATTTTATTCTTATGAAAAAAAATTTTGCAAAGTATTTTCTAAAAATATAAAATGATTACATTTATACTTTAATCACAGTATTTGTGACTTATATACAAGATGTTACGGTTTGATTACTTTAAAATTCTTAACATGAATATAAATGGGAAAATAGCCGCTGTATTATACAAGGAGGTGGCTTTATATGAGTCCGTTTTACTAAACACAAGTATTTTTAATTAATTTTAGGTGAATGGTACATTATGAATATCTCCTTCTCCTCCTCATTTCTATACATTCTGCCACCTCTCCATAACTTTAGACTAAACACAATTGTTATATCTGCTTATTTTTTCAAAAAAAAATTTGTTCATAAAAAAGCATGCTTTTTATCTCCTTCCATTCTATATATAGAAATATATAATTCATGATGCTCAGAAACCTACATATTAAAATCGTGGCGCTGTCCCTTGTATTCCACCCTAAAGTAATGCTTTCTAGAAGGCATGAGTTATATAGTAGCCGGAGAACTCTAAATTCTCTTATTGGTTTATAGCATGTAAATAATGCTTTAATACTTAGATTATTTAATAAAAATATGTACTTTCAGCATACAGCCCTCTCCTATATCTTAAATATATTAATTTTTAAAAATAGGCAAAGATCTACATTGCCACTCAAAGGCTACATTTCTGAAACAATCTGTAGCATGGACAAATTCCTTCTGGGAAATTTCTCAGAAACTGTTCAACAGTTCTAAGTACTAGCAACGTTCAGATTTATGTTACCCAGTAGAGTGCTTCCCAGAGAACCTATTTTTTAAAAAGCCCCAAACTAAACTACAAAGAACACTAACCACTTATGAAAACAAGGGTTTTTTAAATAGTATAACTGTTGGCTGAAACACTTCGGGTAGAAGTGTTTGGGTAGAAAATAACTTTTTTCCAAGATGCTGTGATATTTTGTGCTAATATTTCACACCTAAGGTGTTGTTTTCTTCATGCAGAGGCAGCAATCGGTGGGAAAGCAGAGACAACACAAACCAACACACTTTTTTTATCTTAAGTCTTAAGCTAATTTGCAACATGGTGATTAATGCTTTAATCAAGAATCTCAGGGTTGAAAATTAATCATTTCATCATCTGAATATGGAATATATGTGGATGGAAAAACACTATAAATCAAAGGAGAAAAGTGGGACAGTTGGGTGTTTTCAAATTGTTCATTTTTCAAAGAAATCTCTGCCCACTTTCCTGCTTAAAACTCTGACCACTGTACAGCAGCCAAGATGCAGTGAGTATATTTTTTAACTTTTAGTGCTTTTGTGTCCATTATTTAAAGAAAAAAAGGAAGAAAGCTGTATTAAAATTAACACACAGACTCCTCCTCTTCTTGAAATTATTTACAAAGGGTTGTGGACACAGGAAGTTATATTCACTGGGAAGCATTATCATAGTATCTGCCACTGAGCCTTAATAGCGAAGATTCTGTGGCTATTGATAAAGATCTATCAGAAGGCAGAGGTAATGGAGAAGGGAGACAGAGAGTCAATACATGTGTTCTAACATGCTCTGTTGAAGCAGTACTTGTGCATTGAGACTAATTAAATATGTTGAGCTGAAACTTAGGAGTAAATATGGGACTTGATTAAAAAAATGAGGAGTACTGAGAAGAAATGATCTGACATACCATCCATAGGCATATATGTTTACTTAGGGCAGCTGTGGCCAAGTAGAGCCAGCAGTCATATGTATGATTAGTCAGCCAATACTTGGTTATCTACCCATTTAAAGGTGCCTTGGTAAGGACAAGCACTTAGAGTAGCTGGTCCAGCTACATGTAAGAGCATCTTGTAAGAATTGCTAAGTGCAGTGACTTACCGGAGACAATGAGCCAAAGATTTCATGTCAGACAGCTTCAGTTAAAACAACAGGTAGCCTGAACATGAGGAAGTTGGGTTCCCTTCAAAGAATGACCCTGACATTGCTGAGATGAGCAATTTCTGGGACCTAGACTTTAATACTGTTAGTATGCAGGGCAACAAGAAGCCAAATGAATGTGCAGAGAACCTCACTTGTCCCAAGCCCTCTGCAATCCAGCAGCTACTTTGGGAAAGTGATGTTCCTAGCCTGCTTCTGCGAATAACCAACCCCCTTATAGATGTAACGGAAAGAAGTAAGATCCAGAAGACAATATTTTATCTCCCTCGGAGAGATGCTGTATGTCTTAGTTACTTTTCTATTGCTATCATAAAATACTATGACCAATGAAACTTATAAAAAATAATTTAATAGGGGGCTAGAATATGGCACTGGAGAAGTAGCTGAGAGCTTATATGATAAGAAAACAACCACAAGGTAAAGGGAGAACTGGGAACAGCATGGGCTTTTGAAACCCACAAAGTCCAACCTAATGACACACCTCCTCCAATAAGGCCAGGCCTCCTGATCCTTCCCAAACAACTCGAGATAAACATTCAATTATAGAATAAATAGGAGCCATCTCATTCAAACCATCAAGCTGTGTTTAAAAAAATGCTTAGTCATCAGAATGAAGCTGAGACAACATTCTTTTTTTTTTTTTTATTAACTTGAGTATTTCTTATATACATTTCGAGTGTTATTCCCTTTCCCGGTTTCCGGGCAAACATCCCCCTCCCCTTCCTTATGGGTGTTCCCCTCCCAACCCTCCCCCCATTGCCGCCCTCCCCCCCATAGTCTAATTCACTGGGGGTTCAGTCTTAGCAGGACCCAGGGATTCCCCTTCCACTGGTGCTCTTACTAGGATATTCATTGCTACCTATGGGGTCAGAGTCCAGGGTCAGTCCATGTATAGTCTTTAGGTAGTGGCGTAGTCCCTGGAAGCTCTGGTTGCTTGACATTGTTGTACATATGGAGTCTCGAGCCCCTTCAAGCTCTTCCAGTCCTTTCTCTGATTCCTTCAACGGGGGTCCCATTCTCAGTTCAGTGGTTTGCTGCTGGCACTCGCCTATGTATTTGCTGTATTCTGGCTGTGTCTCTCAGGAGCGATCTACATCCGGCTCCTGTCAGCCTGCACTTCTTTGCTTCATCCATCTTGTCTAGTTTGGTGGCTATATATGTATGGGCCACATGTGGGGCAGGCTCTAAATGGGTTTAACCATATTTTCTTACTAACACAGTAAGCTGAGTTCCTCTTAAAACACTCTTGTATTTTACTGATAGTGGGGTTTGAGAAATGCAGAAATATTTGGCTACTAAAAGTTAGCTTTTAATTTTTAGCTTCTGAAATAATTTCTAAAGCTAAGATGAACCATTGTACTTTTCCAGTGGAGCTATAACAATCAAATGAAGTTTATTGGGAATTAAATGAAACATGAGTTGTCTAGATAGTGTCTGTGACCTGCCAGCTGTCGAGTTGACAGTGACTTCTGTTCTTATGTCCTTGAAAAGCCAGGCTGTCAGAACTCCTTCCTTTTACTGTGTAAAGAACTCCTTTCTCCACCCTGGCAACTAACACAATGGTACAGCCACACAGGCTACTTCATGCTTATCACACAGCCTGTTGCTGCCAAGGTGAAATGGCATGCTGATGCATAAAGAGACAGAAGTACAGCCTTGGTGAATGAGCATAGTAATTATGAAAATGGATTATGGAAAACATTTTAAAATTTGCATGCCATGGGCTGGAGAGATGGCCCCATGGTTAACAGCACTGACTGTTCTTCCAGCATCCATAAGGTAGCTCACAATTATCATATATAACTGTGATTCCAGGGTTTTCTATACTTTCCTCTGGATTCTGTGGATACCAGGAATGCACGTGACAAACATTTATCCAAGCAAAATACCTGTATACATAAAATAATGAGAATATTTTTTAAATATCTTTGTTACTCATTCTGGCCCATAAGGTTGATATGATCACACATCTAACAGAATTAGTCACTTACAAAAGCACCAACAGAGACACCACCCAGCAAACACTTCCACAACTGAGCAAATCCCCTACCTAAGTGCTTACTTGTTATACATCACAGATAACTAGAATGTGTGAGGCTGATGCAGAAGTCTTTGTGCACAATGGTCCAACTACACCAGTTCCAGAAGGCAATCTTGGCCCATTGATTAGTTCTACCAAAAATAAAATGTGCCTTGAACCTGGCCTACCACCTTACTAATTCTGGTTACCACCACCATTCCTGAGGAATGCTAACAATCTCACACCTTTGAGTACCTACGGCCCATAAAAACATACTAAAATTCTTCTCTGAGGAAGGGCATGAGAAGGTTTATTAGTCAATCCCATTGTTCAATAGCACTGATGTTAATTGGTTTTCATATTGCAAAATAAGGAGTATAATTAGGCAGAACAGGGATTCTAAATCTCTGGTTTGTTTTGGACAATTGAACTGCTTAATTTTGTTGCTTAAATTATACCGTTGAGAAGAATGATTTGTGTTTGAATGATTTAGATTGCATAAATGATTGCTTCTTTTTTGCTACTGACTACTTACAGTACTCAAAAACCTGTGTAAAACTACCACCATGGCCCCATGAAAGTAGAGAAACTCCATTAAGCAAATTGGAAGTACTTGACATAATTATATATTCTGAAATGAAAAGACAGTCTCTCTAACCCTGGCTCAGTGGAGACTTGGGAACCACAAATCTAGAAGGTAAACTTCCCCTCCCATTTTCCAAGAACAATATACTGACAGGCTTATGATTTCTAGTTTAGTTTGTAAATACAAAGTATCTTATGAAGGTGCTTTCTAGTATGATAAATATGATTGTGTAATTTATACAATGTGACATTACTCTTTCGATATTAATATAATGTGATCCATGCTGTATTATCGCATTGTAATCGATCTGCTAGTTGTTCGTGATAGATTTCTGTTGTGTTCACTTTTCCCATCAAAAACCTGATCAGTATAGACCAACCTAGGATTGAGCGCAAAGCTTAAGTAGCCCTGATCTAGTGGAATAAAAGGACTGTGGCTGGAAGCTAACTATTGTAGACCTCTTTAATGGGTGGCCTTCTATGAGCCAATGAGCCTAGGCCAGTGCTATCCTAGATTTTTTTGAATTTATTCTTTCACATTAGACCAACATTTAAATCAGTATATGTTGTCCAAAGTAGATCACTTTTCATAATATATGCGGACTTTATTTGGTCAACTTATGGTCTTAAAAGAAAAACATGTAAGTCTCCCAAGCAGTTAAAAATAATCTCAGCCATGACATTGCTTCCTGAATTGTGCAGTGAAGTCTGTTCTTCGACAGAACTGTAGATTGTCCCAAATACTGTAGGCTTAATAGCTTCTAATTCTTTGAACTAAAACAGTGTTTTTTCAGACACAAGGAAGTTACACATATGAACTCACAGTGGTGGTGACAGTTTACAACAGACTTATGCAAGATCAAGTCAGGGAAAAGTCCAGCATGGAGGGGAGAAGTAAACAGAAATTCACATCACTAGCCAAAGAGCTGTTGGTCATGGAGAGATTCCAGGAGAGGGGTAGTTCATTTTCTGTAAATATGTGGCCCCTGGCAGGTCTTATACGCTCTAAGAGATGGCTACATACCACTACTGAGATTCATTGTAAACAGAAAGGACTCATAGTTGGGTGGGTGTAGCTGGAGGAAATGGGGAAGAGGGTGAATATTTCAACAGCACAGTGTAAAAAATTCTCAAGAAATTAATAAAAATATTTTAAATAAATATACATGAATGGGTATTTAAATGTGTGTGTGTGTGTGCGTGCGTGTAAAATCACTAATAAGCTCATTCACGCAGTGCTGATTCTCTTTCTCTGGAGAAAGTTGGCTTATAGCTCATTAAAATGAAAACTAGCAAAGCCAGTTGTCTATATTTTCACAAACCTTGTTTAACAATACTGCATCAATTTCATTTGAATAGAGCTCATATTTAAGCAGGAAGAATTGGAAACTGTATCACTATCACAAAGTTCACACTGGACCCTCTCAATTCCAAGGTCCTTGTAATCTCCATTGAAAGAGTGTAGACAAGAACACAAAGTATAGGGTAGAAAACAGAGTTTGCTTCACATTTGAGCAGAACACATGTTCAAAGGGTAAGAATGAACCACAGCCAAAGGGACCACTATGGAGATACACTTCAAGCCAACTTCATACAATTTCTGAAGTCTCAAGAAATTTCCTGAAGGGCATTATCCTATCCTGATAATTGCCAGACTCCATTGAATTGACTCTTATAGGAGAGAGCAGTGCTACATCTTTGCTATTTACCAGAAAGCCTCTTGCTAAATAAATAGCTTTGTAAGTCTTAGGACTCTTGGAATCAAATGTATATTATTATCAATTAATGACTCTACAACCAACTTAGCCTTGCACATTGTAGTAGTTTGAATGAGAATGGCCCCTATAGACTCATATTTTTGAATGTTTGATCCCCAGTTGCTAGACTGTTTAAAAAGAATTAAGAGGTGTGGCCGTGTTATTGAACTTCATTCTCATTCTCTCTCTCTCTCTCTCTCTCTCTCTCTCTCTCTCTCTCTCTCTCTCTCTCTCTCCCCCTCCCTCCCTCTCTCTCTCTCTCCCCTTCCCTCCCTCCCTCCCCCTCCCCTCCCCCTCCTCCTCCCTCTCCCTCTCTGTCCCCTCCCCTTCCCTCCCTCTCTGCCTCCTGTCTACAGATCAGGATGTAAACTCTCAGCCACTGCTCTTTAACATGCCTGCCTGCCTGCCTAGCTACCTGCTACCCCACTCCTTACCATGCTATTCATGGCCTCTCCTCCTCAAGCTGTAAACAAGCTCCTAGGTAAATACTGCCCATTGAAAGTTTTCTTGGTCCTGGTTTCTCTTCTCAGCAATAGAAGAGTAACTGAAAGAGAATTCAGTACCAGGGTGAGTTATTACTGTAAAAAAACATGACCATGCTGCTTGTTGGCACAATCTAGACTTTGGGGTTTTGGATTTGGAAAGTCCTTGAATGCTTTAAGCAGGACTTAATGGGTCATCCTAAGAGGAGCAGGGAAGACTGTAGTGTTAAAAGCTTATGAACTGAGACACCGCCGGAACCTGAAGGAAACAGACCAGATAAACAGTTCTCTGCACCCAAATCCCGTGGGAGGGAGAGCTAAACCTACAGAGAGGCAGACACGCCTGGAAAAACAGAAGAGACTGCACTCTGTGCACATCCAGACGCCAGAGGAAAACACCAAACGCCATCTGGAACCCTGGTGCACGGAGGCTCCCGGAAAGAGCGGTGCAGATCTACCCGGTTGCTGCCACAGCAGATAGGACTTAGGCAGTACCCCACGAGCAAACTTGAGCCTTGGAACCGCAGGTAGGACCAACTTTTCCCCTGCAAGAAACCTGCCTGGTGAACTCAGGACACACAGAGGCAAAATTCCTCTAGGACCGGGCACTTCCTGTGTTTACCAGAAGTCCCACACCCGCGGATCCCGGCCCGCAGCAGCTCTCTGCTCCCAAACCCCGTGAGAGAGAGACCTCACCGCCTGATCAGGTGGGCACTCCTGAGGCTGCAGAGTGGAGGAGACCACCAACACTGCCCACCCCTGCCCACATCCCTGGCCCAAGAGGCAACTGCATAAGGCCTCTGGGTTCCCGTAGGGGAGGGCCCAGGAGCGGCAGGACCCCTGAGCCTGAGACACCGCCGGAACCTGAAGGAAACAGACCAGATAAACAGTTCTCTGCACCCAAATCCCGTGGGAGGGAGAGCTAAACCTTCAGAGAGGCAGACACGCCTGGGAAACCAGAAGAGACTGCTCTCTGCACACACATCCCGGACGCCAGAGGAAAACACCAAACGTCATCTGGAACCCTGGTGCACGGAGGCTCCCGGAAAGAGGGGCGCAGATCTTCCCGGTTGCTGCCGCCACGGAGAGGACTTAGGCAGTACCCCACGAGCAAACTTGAGCCTTGGAACCGCAGGTAGGACCAACTTTTCCCCTGCAAGAAACCTGCCTGGTGAACTCAAGACACAGGCCACAGGAACAGCTGAAGACCTGTAGAGAGGAAAAACTACACGCCCGAAAGCAGAACACTCTGTCCCCATAACTGGCTGAAAGAAAACAGGAAAACAGGTCTACAGCACTCCTGACACACAGGCTTATAGGACAGTCTAGCCATGGTCAGAAATAGCAGAACAAAGTAACACTAGAGATAATCTGATGGCGAGAGGCAAGCGCAGGAACCCAAGCAACAGAAACCAAGACTACATGGCATCATCGGAGCCCAATTCTCCCACCAAAATAAACATGGAATATCCAAACACACCAGAAAAGCAAGATCTAGTTTGAAAATCGTATTTGATCATGATGCTGGAGGACTTCAAGAAAGACATGGAGAACTCCCTTAGAGAACAAGTAGAAGCCTACAGAGAGGAATTGCAAAAATGCCTGAAAGAATTCCAGGAAAACATAAATAAACAAGTAGAAACCCATAGAGAGGAGACACAAAAATCCCTGAAACAATTCCAGGAAAACACAATCAAACAGTTGAAGGAATTAAAAACGGAAATAGAAGCAATCAAGAAAGAACACATGGAAACAACCCTGGATATAGAAAATCAAAAGAAAAGACAAGGAGCTGTAGATACAAGCTTCACCAACAGAATACAAGAGATGGAAGAGAGAATCTCGGGAGCAGAAGATTCCATAGAAATCATTGACTCAACTGTCAAAGATAATGTAAAGCAGAAAAAGCTACTGGTCCAAAACATACAGGAAATCCAGGACTCAATGAGAAGACCAAACCTAAGGATAATAGGTATAGAAGAGAGTGAAGACTCCCAGCTCAAAGGACCAGTAAATATCTTCAACAAAATCATAGAAGAAAACTTCCCTAACCTAAAAAAAGAGATACCCATAGGCATACAAGAAGCCTACAGAACTCCAAATAGATTGGACCAGAAAAGAAACACCTCCCATCACATAATAGTCAAAACACCAAACGCATAAAATAAAGAAAGAATATTAAAAGCAGTAAGGGAAAAAGGTCAAGTAACATATAAAGGCAGACCTATCAGAATCACACCAGACTTTTCGCCAGAAACTATGAAGGCCAGAAGATCCTGGACAGATGTCATACAGACCCTAAGAGAACACAAATGCCAGCCCAGGTTACTGTATCCTGCAAAACTCTCAATTAACATAGATGGAGAAACCAAGATATTCCATGACAAAACCAAATTTACACAATATCTTTCTACAAATCCAGCACTACAAAGGATAATAAAGGGTAAAGCCCAACATAAGGAGGCAAGCTATACCCTAGAAGAAGCAAGAAACTAATCGTCTTGGCAACAAAACAAAGAGAAGAAAAGCACACAAACATAACCTCACATCCAAATATGAATATAACAGGAAGCAATAATCACTATTCCTTAATATCTCTCAACATCAATGGCCTCAACTCCCCAATAAAGAGACATAGATTAACAAACTGGATACGCAATGAGGACCCTGCATTCTGCTGCCTACAGGAAACACACCTCAGAGACAAAGACAGACACTACCTCAGAGTGAAAGGCTGGAAAATAACTTTCCAAGCAAATGGTCAGAAGAAGCAAGCTGGAGTTGCCATTCTAATATCAGATAAAATAAATTTTCAACTAAAAGTCATCAAAAAAGATAAGGAAGGACACTTCATATTCATCAAAGGAAAAATCCACCAAGATGAACTCTCAATCCTCATCTTCGGTTCGTTTATATACAAGTGTGCAATTTCTAGGCTTGAAAGTAAAATGATGCTATCTGGTGCTGGATAGAGGAGCCTTATTTTTTATTATGGCAGCTTGCTATTTTTGTAACATGGTGATTTGGTTGAACACAATAAAGTACAGTAGTAACTGATCTCCCCTTCTTCCTGGATGAGTGAGGAGATGATTAAATGTTGATGTCAGCATCCTTGAGCATATTCAGATGAGCTTCTGCTTCTGTTGAAAAGGATGCTGTGTTTGATTGTGGTCCGAAGCTTTGAAGCACTACTTGGCATCTCCTTCCTTGGAGGTCTCACTGTTTAAACATAACAGATTTGATAGCTTGTTGGTAAGGTGAGGTCCAGCTTGTCTCCACTAGGTCATCTTCATGTGAATCCGGTGGTTATACGGTTTTGTTTTAGGGATATTTCATTTATTTAATAACGGTTTTAGCTGACATTCATGGAGAGAATGAATCCTTAGAACTGTGCCACTAGTGAAAGGAAATCCTGTCTAGAGTATGTTTCTTTACAAAGCTGTGTCACATCATCCTTTGGGCCCTCTGCTGGAAAAGTAGAATCAAGTCTCAAATAATGCCTTTTAAATTGTATCCTCTAGTATTATAGATGTAGGACAGTACTGTATCATACCTCTGTGGATGTAAAATAGCTTGTACCTGCTTTATGATACGTAGTAGTGACCGTGCTTTATCAGAGCTGTTTTTAATGATGTTGCTCAGAATGTTTTCTTTCCAGATGATGATTGAGAAGCTAATTTAAAAAAAAATGGTGCCAGGTACCACAAGAGTAACAGAACTGTGCTGTTTTCTCGGGTTTTGTTTTTTTTTACTTTTTTTTTTTTAATGGAGTGTGCTGGATGTCTCTACAGTTTTGTTCTGATGACTGCAGAACCTGGAAAAGCTGTTGCTGCTGTTGATGCATAACACACTGCTATTATTGGTGTTTTTATATAAATATAAATATATATATATATACAGATATATAATTTGAATTTTTTGAAACTTTAGCTGTGCTGTCAACTTTGGAAAAAAGTATCCCCGTTTACTGTGTTGAGTTGGCACTGTGCAGAAATTAACAGCCATATTGGTCTAGAAATGTTGAACTTAAGTTTTTTCCATTTGTACAGGGGTAACACACTGTATTAAATATGTAAGGTCTTATCTACGTGGGTTTGATTACAAAAACTAATAAAGTATTCTCTAAATTAAAAAAAAAAAAAGCTTATGAACTGTGGAGACCAAGATCAAGATACTTCAGAAAGAAATAGTACGAGACCAGACTTATGGTATTTTGGCAAAGAATGTAGCTGTTTTTTTCTTTTCCCAAGTGGAAAAAAAAACTTCTGGAAGCTAAGTAGAAGAATTTGGGACTACTATCATTGTCAGAGGAAATCTCAAGACAATCTAGTATTGGCTATGTCATTGGTTATTAGTTATCGCTCCTATGCATATCTATAGAGGAGGGCATTAAAAATACAAAATGTACAGTTCACAGAGAAAAAGAGCATCAGAAAATGTAATGTTGCAGTCAAGTCCTCTGTTCAAGGAGATAAGTTTTTAAAAAGCCTGGTGCTAAATGCAATAAAGGGAGTGAGCCCTTCAGGGCAAGAGCCCACCAATCGAATTCTGCAAACTGTGAGAGGAAAAGGTCCAAGGGATTTCTTTAACCTAAGAGCATCAACAAGTTAAAGCTTAGACAAATGCTGTTCAAAGAGTGGGCTAAAGTCCATCCTAAGCAAGCAGTAGAATTTGGCAGCTTCAGGCCCCATGGTTCTGGTTTTCTCAAGAAAGATACCATAATGACAGCATTGTTGGTTCTTCCTGCATGGAGGCATGCAATAGATGAGTCTGTATGTGGAAGCCTGAGAGGCCATTGCTTAGAGTAGTTAAGGTAAACTTTGGGTTGCTCTGGAAAACCGAAAATGTTAGAGATGCCAGAGCCATGGGATTCCTTCCCAGGAGAGCTACAGACAGGGTATGAAACCAGCCCAAGAAGCAAAACTGGGAGGAAAAAGCCATCTAATTCCTTTACCATCAGTCATAGAGATAAAGGATTTGGAGTTTTCCCTGCCCTGGTGGGTGTCAGTTTTGGGGCTTTAGATTTTTAAACCATGTTGATACTGTGAAAGACTATGGGGATTTTTGAAGTTGGACTTACTGCATTTTCCATTATGATTACAGTTACAAAGCCTATGGGATCCGGAATACAGCGGTTTGAACAAGAATACCCCACTATAGGCTCTTACATTTGACTGTTTGGTTATCTGTTAATCATCTGTTTAGGAAAGACTAGGAAGTGCAGCCTTGGTGAAGGAGTTATATCCTTCTGGGTTGGCTTTGAGGTTTCAAAAACCAACACCAGGCTCCGTTTCTCTCTCTCTCTCTCTCTCTCTCTCTCTCTCTCTCTCTCTCTCTCTCTCTCTCTCTCTCTCTCTCTCAGCAGCTATTCCAGAGCCTGCTTGCTGATACCCTCACTACAATGATGATGCTGAACTAACACTCTGAAAGTGAAAGCCAGCCCCCAATTCAATCCTTTCCTTTAAAAGTTGCCTTGGTCTTGGTGTCTCATCACAGTGATAGAAAGGTAACTAAGATACATGTCTCACTGGGTTATTTTTCTGAAAAATAGTAAGTCCTGCAATTGCGGACTGTTGACTGGAGGGGGTGGGGCTCCAGCCACAGTGCCTTCAAACCCTGATAACATCTACCCAGCTACTTAACTCCAGTGCTCATTGAATTTGTCCCCTCAACAGTCTGAGAAGTTCTCTTTATCTTAAACGCATCTTAACCCAGGCTAGAATTGGCATCTGTGTCTTTGACACAGGAAAAAACAATTCAGGCATAGTCACACTGAACCAGAGTTGGAGATTTCATTAAAGAGAATTTCATGTAGGCTTAAGCACATGAAAGTGAGGAGAAAAAAGGTTGCTCAAGGAAAATATAGTAAGTCACCCCCCTAGATCATGGACTTGGGCTTCTCCAAAAGCATCTCAGGAAGTGAGACATAAAAATGTAACTTGGACTTCAAGGGACAGCCACAATTAATTGCTGTAGCCTTAGCCACATAGGACCTTTTGGTGGTTCTCAGGTTTCATCTCCAAAGCTTACTGATAAGATTTTTTTCTCCCTTTGGAGGAGCCTTGGGTATAATTATAATATGACAAAGAAAAACCCAAAGCTATTAGAGTTGTGTAAGAATGTAATGTTAGAATCCAGCTGCTACTCAGACTGTAAAACATCCTGGCCGGCCGCAGCTCCTCCTCTCTCACAGACACTGACAGGCACCCTACTGAGACGCTGTGAGTCTGCAGCTAATAATCTTCCAGATTCGAGGTTTTCGCACTGGGGAAGTGAGTTTGCTTCAAAGCAGATACTGGTAGACACATATACTTCACCCACACCTCTGCCCAACCTCCTGCCTGAGAATCTGAGCCTAGTTCCAGGCTTGTGCTGTGAAACCTCCCCCACCCTCAGAAGGGTGTAAAAAGAGACTCCCACTTCTGCCATATGGGCCTTGATTTCCTCTCTTCAGAGACCCTACCATGATGGCTATCTGTTGCTGGAGCCTGAAAGTTGTCAAGCTGCTGCCATGCTGTTGCCTGCCTGTGTGTTTATCCACAAAGTTAATAAATGTTCTGATAAACTTTATCCCACATAGCTCTTTCTCGATACCCCTTCTTGAACCTACACCCAAGGCCTTTTATGATTTACACGGAACTTAGTACATGTTCTTTCCTTGTGCATGTGTTTTCAGTGAGATACCTAGATAACTGTACGCTGCTAGTGGAGGAGGGACAAAGCCCTGAAGCAGTTGCTAATTGGGTGAAATGCTTGCTTCTCTGACTCTGAAAGGCCACAACCAGATGTTAGCAGGGGCACCTTTTCCCTCTCATGTTCATCAAATTTTCCCTCTTTCTGTCTTGTTTTTGTCTTTTTTCAAATTTCTCACTTGATCATTTCTTCCCAACTTACTTTGCTTATTATTGTCTGTGATTTTGAGTGTATCATGTGTATAGTTTGATACCTGTACCATACGGCATATATAGAGTTCAGAAGGCAAGTATGTCAGGTCAGTTGCTTTGTGTGAACCTTTACTCTGCTGGTCAGTCACAGTGGTGGAAAAGACACCCGCTGTGCTCAATACAAAATACTTTGGTGATTTCAAAATGTGCACATACTCAAGTCTCTGGGCTATAGAGGCAGTATCAAGCCTAGAAAACATGACTGCTGAAAGAAAGAAAGAAAGAAAGAAAGAAAGAAAGAAAGAAAGAAAGAAAGAAAGAAAGAAAGGAAGGAAGGAAGAAAGAAAGAGAAAGAAAGAAAGAAAGAAAGAAAGAAAGAAAGAAAGAAAGAAAGAAAGAAAGAAGAAAAAAGTCAGTATTATTTCTATGATATTCTGCTCTAGGCATAGATCAGTGTTGGAGAGGATTCATCCAGCAAATGATTGAAGTATATGCAGAAACTCTCAGCCAAATATTAGGCAGAGCTCAGGGAACCTTATGGAAGTAGGTTAAGAATTTTAGGAGTCCTCTTTAAAAGGGGAACAATAATACCCTTGGCAGGGAATAGGGAGGCAAAGTTTAAAACAAAGGCAGAAGGAACACCCATTCAGAGCCTGCCCCACATGTGGCCCATACTTATACAACCACCCAATTAGATAAGATGGATGAAACAAAGTGCAGGCCGACAGGAACCAGATGTAGATCTCTCCTGAGAGACACAGCCAGAATACAGCAAATACAGAGGCGAATGCCAGCAGCAAACCACTGAACTGAGAATAGGACCCCCGTTGAAGGAATCAGAGAAAGGACTGGAAGAGCTTGAAGGAGCTCGAGACCCCATATGAACAACAATGCCAAGCAACTAGAGCTTCCAGGGACTAAGCCACTACCTAAAGACTATACATGGACTGACCCTGGGCTCCAACCTCATAGGTAGCAATGAACAGCCTAGTAAGAGCACCAGTGGAAGGGGAAGCTCTTGGTCCTGCTAAGACTGAACCCCCCAGTGAACATGATTGTTTGGGGGAGGGCGGTAATGGGGGGAGGATGGGGAAGGGAATACCCATATAGAAGGGGAGGGGGAGGGGTTAGGGGGATATTGGCCCGGAAACTGGGAAAGGGAATAACAATTGAAATGTAAATAAGAAAACAAGACATACATGGTATGCACTCATTGATAAGTGGCTATTAGCCCAAATGCTTGAATTACCCTAGATCCCTAGAACAAACGAAACTCAAGACGGATGATCAAAATGTGAATGCTTCACTCCTTCTTTAAATGAGGAAAAAGAATACCCCTGGCAGGGAAGGGAGAGGCAAAGATTAAAACAGAGACTGAAGGAACACATGTGGCCCATACGTATACAGCCACCCAATTAGACAAGATGGATGAAGCAAAGAAGTGCAGACCGACAGGAGCCGGATGTAGATCGCTCCTGAGAGACACAGCCAGAATACAGCAAATACAGAGGCGAATGCCAGCAGCAAACCACTGAACTGAGAATAGGTCCCCTATTGAAGGAATCAGAGAAAGAACTGGAAGAGCTTGAAGGGGCTCGAGACCCCAAAAGTACAACAATGCCAAGCAACCAGAGCTTCCAGGGACTAAGCCACTACCTAAAGACTATACATGGACTGACCCTGGACTCTGACCCCATAGGTAGCAATGAATATCCTAGTAAGAGCACCAGTGGAAGGGGAAGCCCTTGGTCCTGCTAAGACTGAACCCCCAGTGAACTAGTCTATGGGGGGAGGGCGGCAATGGGGGGAGGGTTGGGAGGGGAACACCCATAAGGAAGGGGAGGGGGGAGGGGGATGTTTGCCCGGAAACAGGGAAAGGGAATAACACTCGAAATGTATATAAGAAATACTCAAGTTAATAAAAAGAAAAATACTCAAGTCAATAAAGATAAAAAAAAAAGAAATACTCAAGTGAATAAAGATAAAAAAAAAATTGTAGGAGTCAGAGGGGTTAAAGACCATAAGAACACAGCCCACAGAATCAACTAGTCTGAACTCTAAGGTGCCCAGGAGACTAGATCACGGAGCCTATATGCCTCTGAGCTAGGTCCTCTGCATATATCTTATGATTATACAGTTTAATATTCTTGTTGGCTCCTAACAATGGAAGCAGGGGCTGTCTCTGACTCTTTCACCTGTTCTTGGTACTCTTTACCTCCTACTGGGATGCCTCATCCGATGAGGGTTTCTTTGTACTCTTATTATAATTTATTATGCTTTGTTTGGTTGATATGCCTGGAAGGTTTCTTTTTTTTTCTGAGAGGAAAAGGAATAGGTATAGATCTAAGGGAGAGGGGAGGTTGGAGGTAGCAGGAACTGGGTGGAGTGGAGGGAGGGAAAACTGGTCAGGGTGTAATGCAAGAATTTTTATAGTTTGTATTTAAAAACAGGGAAGGATTTGTACGTGTCCAATCTCAACAGTCATTTAAGGGATCTTGTTGGTTTCTTTTTTTAAGTGTCCATGAAATTTTTACATGTGACTTAAACTGAAATTTTATCTTTTTAATGCTGATGCCCATCTGATTTGCAATCTAATATTAGTAGTGAATGTCTCATCTGTCTTTAAAAGTCCCTGCAATGTCCCTTTTACAATCAAAAACTGTTGTACTAAAAGGTGTTTACCTACTTGCTGCATTAGTTATTTCTTGCTGCTATGATAAAATCACCAAGACTAAAAGCAATTCATTGAAGAAAAAATTGTTTCGGCTTATGGAACCATAGAGAGACCATTCATAATGTTGGGGAAGGTATAGCTGCAGTCATGTAGAGCGTGCATGTGAGAACTCACATCTCAATATCAAACAGTAAGCAGAGAATAAAATGGAAGAAGGGTGATGCTATCAAACTTTAAAGTTTTCCCCTCCTTCCTTCAATGATGCTCTTCCTGTGGCAAGACTGCACCTCCTATGGGGACCATAATATTCCCTAAACAGGACTAGCAAGTGTAGACTGACGGTTTAAATGCATGAACCTGCAGAGAGTTTTAATACACTTCTAATTTAAACCAAAATCCCTGAGGAGCATAAATAACTCAACCAATTCAAGAATCATTTAAAGTAGTCATTAGCAAGTATTTCTCGATCAACTCCCTTGGTGATGCCCAGTTGATATTATTATTATGGGGTCTGGGACATCCTACCGCACTCTGCTCCTACCAATGCAAACTGGGCGACCAAGAATAATAATCAAGTTTAATCAAGTCCAGGCTTGGAAAGACAACAGTCTACCTGTCTGACAACCAAGTGCATGTGTCTTTGATAAACCTCAGAAAGAGTGAGAAAGTCTCTAATTTTCCTGGAATGATAACTAGTAGAACGCTCCACAGCTGGGGAAAATGCTGCGCTCTGGGACTTTCTGTGAACAGTTTGTTGGACAGAGGTTTGATCAGTCCTTTCCTTTTATTTTCTTAATATAACTTTTCAAAATCATCTTCAGGCCATACTACTCTCTCCCTGATAACACACAGGTTTCACACATGAAAACTAGTGTTATACAAAAGAAGGAAGGAGTATCACAAGTGTTTCTCTCTGCAATTTCGAGCATGAAGGGCAAAAGGTAGGTTTTCAGAGACTGGGCAGAAGAGAAGAAGATGGAGTTGGAAGGATTTAGTTGTCATGGCAAAGCACAGCAAAAGCAAGCTGTTTTACACTGAGAACGTATAGTTTCTGCTTTCCCTCTGCGGTTTTTACTCTATTCTAGTCCAATGCTTCATCATATCCTGTTCTGGAAGAATCAGGGATAAGGTACCGTTTCCTCCAGGCCTGACGTGACTAGCAGCCATGTTACAGCAAAGATTCCTAGGATGTTCTAGATCACATTAGGCCTTGTACTCACAGCAGTGAAGTAAGAGGAAATGAAAGGGAATGGAATAGCAATGGGGTAGCACTGTTAACTTCACTCAAAGGAGAAAGGGAGGGGACCCTCAGGCACCCACCTAAGATTACAGATATCTGTTCCCACCTACCCTTCAACTACAGGTGCTCTGGATGTTTCTAGAGCATCTAAGAGATGTAGAGTATATCAAAGACATTTCTGGATTCTGAACAAAAACACAAATCAAGGCTCCTGAATTGTCTGACTAATTTCTAACTTCTGTTCTCATTGTGAACAGATAAGAACAGCTCTTTGCTCACCACAGAATTTTGACTTTGTTAAGCAGTATAATAGGAAAAACAGGAGAACAGTATTTAAGAAGAAATATTTACCCTGTATGATAATAAAATTTAGAGATTCTGATAGTGGCCTAGTCACTAGACTTGTGAAATGTTTTCATGAAACAATCTACATGGACGAAAATATTTGTAAGCAGTATTCCATAGTGACTATATTGACTCATGGGCACAAATTACATTTGAATTTCTTAATTTGTATGTTTTTAGGTAACATTAATTAGTAATAATGTGTAAATAGTTTCATAAATAATTTGTTTAATCCTTGGGACCATAAAAGCTTTGGCTGTCTTTTATCATGCTTGTCCTTTTTTGTAAGAAACAGACATTTTGCATGGTGCATGAGTGTGTGTGTATGTGTGTGTGTGTGTGTGTGTGTGTGCGTGTGTGTGCATGTGTGTATGAGAGAGAGAGAGAGAGAGAAAGAGAGAGAGAGGCAGGGAAGGAGGGAAGGGGAGAGGAGGAGGGAGGGAGGAGAGAGATACAGGTACAAATTATAGGAATGTACTTTGTGCACATACATGCGCGCACACACACACATGCGTGCGTGCATGCGCACTCGCACAATTCTTAGGGAATTCTACCATCATTATAAATCTTTCCACTGTGCCATTTGATCTATTCAGGCCCCAGATAATACATTCCACGTCTGAGACTTGTAGTTCACATCAATGAGAGATTCTGATTCATTTCTTTTTATCTCCACAGAGTCTATCTATCCTATTTCACAACAGACTATCTCCTTTTCACACTGTAGATGGTGAAGTAGAAATAGATTTCTATGGAAAACCATCTTTAAATTCCCAATCAAATAGAAAGAAAAGAAATGGTGCCTTGAAGTCTCAAGATGTCATTGCACACAGTAATCCCAAGAAAATGTTTTACAGTGAATACAAATTACTCTGGCTAAGAAAGGGCTTATCTAGATTAATTGCTTAAGTAAACAAAAGCTCCAGAGTCTTACAATAAAAATTTTAATTATGATGAGAAGAAAATATTTTCAGATGTTTTGCCTGGAATGTGCTATTTATTTGACTAAATCCTCTCTCATTTTTCATTGGTTCTTATGTTTCTGGAACTGTGATGTTGGCTAAAGGAACTTAGAAAAATAAAGGAAGAAATTACCTAATATTTACAGCAGGGCTCTCCTACTGCAATTAAAATTCCTACTGTATTGAAATTTTACCAAAACCATCAGCTCTGAGGGTCATGAGTGGCTGTGCTTCAGTATTTGATGGAAGGAAGAAACAGACTTGCAATGCCTTACCAAGGAGTTGCTAATCTGCCCCCATCATCCTGACTGCTTCCTCACTCAGAGCCAGAAAAGTCTAGAGATTCATCAAGGAAATTTTCTTTAAGGTGATGACAATCACATATGATAAAATGGCTTTTCCTTCTGCCAATTCACATGAGTCACAGGTAGGAAACAGGTCTCCAAAGAAGGGCTTTTGTGGACCAGAAGGGCATTTGCAGAGAGCATCTTTCAATCTGTCTTTGCTGCCATTGACCACAGTGAGAATGTTCCTGAAAGTGCCATAGATATTCACCCTCTGGGACATTTGGAGCATCCACACTGGTGATGAAGGTCTCTAGTTTCATAGAGAAGTAAGAACACTAATGCCAGGCAGAAGCAACCTGCTATGGAAGGTGAACTGCTGGGGAAAGACGGGCAGAGAAGAGGGCTGATGACGCAAAAACTCTCTTAGAAAGGAAGCAGGCAGAGTCTAATAGTAGGGAAAATACAACAATGCTACTTTGCTTTTCCCTTCAAAGAAAAGCAGTCAAAGGACATGGCCCCTCATCATAAATGAACTCTTACTACAGAGAATGTAAATTACATGATTGTCAGAGAACAAAATATAAACATTTTGTTTTTACCACAAGGGGAGAGAAATTAGCATACGTCAATCATTCTTTTCTTTGATTCTGAGTAAGCTAGACTGATATAGGATGTAAGATGCAAAAAAACTAACAAAAACAAAACCAAACAAACAAAAAACCAAAAAAAGAAAAAAACAAAACAAAACCCAGAAAGAGTGAAACAGAAAAATCAGATCCCTTTCCCACCATGGACTCTTTATCTCATACTAGGTTTGCTGAGATATGTTGGATTAAAGGGAATGTGGAAGATTAAAAGGTGAGTACTTGGCCCCAGTACTCCAGAACTAGTCAGAGAAACAGTGGTACATCCTTGAAATACCGTCGTTTAGATGGGAAGGAGGAACCGTGCCTCTCAGGTTTGGCCTGTATGAGACAGCAATGACATAGCTCTCAGAACAGTCTCACGGTGCTTAGGAGCTGCCGGGGAAAGAAAATTTCTAAGAGGCATCTAGAGATATGTGACACCAAGGCTGTTTTCACCATATTTCTTCATAATTGACTGATAGGTTCACGAAAACACAAACATACACTTAACACACATAAAAGCATGCACACACACACCACATGCACATACATATGCATGCATATGCACACATATTCACAAATTCACACAATTTTGGCAAGGAACATAAAGTCGAGTGGGTTCCGAACTCCTCAATTTTGTACTTTGACTATGAAGTTTTTGTTTCTTTAGTATATGGCATACACATCAATAAAGTATTTCGATGTAAGAAAATTGGTTTCAATCATGAACTGAATCTAATCGTATTTTTTTCTCAGTTTGCAAATTTTTATAGCTGTTTTGCGGCACCCTTTGAAAGCAGATTTTGTAGAAATCAGCACTTCCATTTGCTGTTTATCACTAAGAGTCACAATCGGCTCTAACATTCCCAAGAGTATAATTATTAGACCACGCTGAAAGCGGGAAGTGAAAAAGAAATCTGAGCCTATAGATTTTATAATTTCCTTGAAAACAAAAGCACAGAGTAAAATGTTGAAAGTTACAGATTGTGACACAATGTCAAAGTTATGCAATAAGATACAATCAACTCACTTTTAAAAAATATGTTCATTCTTTCCATTGAAAATACTCTTGAGTTCTTTATGTATGTAATACTTTCAAAAATACAAAATTATATGGTCATGAATTGTAAATATTGAAGACAAAGAGCAGTGTAGGTATGTTAATGGTTGCTACCCCTCACAAACACACATTCCACAAACATACTCATGCACACTTACACAAACATACCCCATACACATACATACATACAAATACACATATACACACACATACCACATATATATACATGCATGCACACATACACACATATGCACAAACACATACTCACACCCTATACACATATACAAAAATACATATACACACATTCAAACATACACACATATACACACACAAAACACATACACATATACACACATACACACATGCATACATACATACATACATACATACATACATACACACACACACATGTGCACAAACACAGGTTTCTAGAGAATAGTGACAGCCCATAAGATCAGGGCAACTAGAATTATAAGTGACTACTCCATGGAGACAATACATTTAATACTGAATCTTGGAAGATTTAGAAGACACTTAGATGAAAAGCAAAGGGGTGGGAGCAAAGTAGCTATTTCAAAGAGGCTGGGGAGCATATTTAGAAACAGATCCTCCAGAAGGAATGAAATGCCAATAGTTCACTAGCTGCTATTGAAACACGTGGTTTGTTCAAAGCAGAAACAGCAACTGTAAATGGAAGGAAAGATCAAGAAGTCTGCGTTTTCAGATTCAGAGACTGCTTTGAGACAGTGTGATGGAGAAAGCAATGAGTAGAGTTCAGAGAACCCTGCACTTCAAGGAAAAACTCCACTTATGTACTTATGCTGTCTGCAATGTTAAGTTTTAGTGGAAATGTTCTGCAACTAAATCAAAAAAGGGAGAGGATTCATAAATCTTGAAAAATCACAGAATGCCTATATCTGAACATATAAATCAGAAATATGAGAAAAGAAGGAGGGGAAACAACAAAGGAACACAGAATCCCAAACTACAGAGGATTAACAATCTTACACAAAATTCTCCTTCCCTCCAGGTCTCTACTTCCTCTGCTCTTAGTCAAAATCACCTGTCATGTACTAGTTCTCTGCCAGACCCTAAATGTTTGCTTACAAAATCATATTTATTATATATTTTTACTAAAAAATTAAACATTCCTGTTTATTAGAACTCCCTCTTTAATAAAGGGAACACATAAGGGTTCCTTAAATTATCAGCCAAGTGATATCTTGGTTGAAGGAAGGGCCTTCAACCAGACAATGAACCTAATGAAAGAGCATGGTTTGTGGATTGAATGAGACTTGTATTCAAATCCCATCCTTGCTGTCATTTCTAAATAAGTGCCTCTTGGTATTCTGTTATCAACTCTACCACATGTTAATTTTCACTCTTATAGGAGGAATCACCTGCCTTGTTGCATAACAGTGAAAACCACCTGATCAAGTATATAAGGGTCTCAGCTGTATCTACCATGGATAAACACAGAATGAATGATTGTGCTGTTAACAAGGGACATAGGATTAGAGGAGAGAGAACAGGTAAATCATGGGCCATTCTAGAACTGAAGTTGGCCATTGTTACAGCTTACACTAGTAACTATGTGATTGCTTCCTAAAATGATAGATAAGACTGAATGTTCTTTCTACTGCCCCTTGCTAATTTAAATCCTAGACCACCACACACTCAAAGGCATTCATTGTCAATGCATCTTCTTCCCCAGTCCTCACAATGTTTTCTCTTCCTGCGTTCCCATAGGAAGTATGGAAATTCTAAAGCTATCACAGACTCTTCTCTTTGGCCCTCTGTCTTTTCCATTCTGAAGATAATCAAAATCTGTTGATCTTGTATCAAATTTATTTTCCCAGTACACCTTTATCTCTTTACATTTGTTCATCATTTCATGCTTGAACTTCCAAAATATTCCATTCTTCTCTTGGGTCCAGAATATTCCTCACCTACCTATTGATCAATTATGTCCATTCATTCACTCCACCAAGATTAACTGGGCAAGATGCCAGGGGAGCCTCTAGTGCTAGAAATTTCAAGAATCCTTTCTAGCTACTAATGCGTTTCTTCATATTACCATATGTAGTGTTTAAAAAAGCTAACCATGTCAACCATGTAAACTCTCTGTCGCTATATCACATACACACTTTGACTTAGCATGTTCATTCAACCTAAGGGAAATATCAACAATCTCTAAATCTATGTTCTTCCAGCTAATGAGCTTTTCTCTAGTTTCTCAGCATCCCAAATTCATCTGGATTTGCACAGGTAGTTTGCACATCTCATCCCTCGATCTGTGTCGAGGGAATTATTCCATTTTAATATGATCTTAATATCTTCCTTGTGGAAGTCAGTCAACAAACATGTTTCTACAGTATCGACCCAGTAGTTTGACCCAACACTAATCAAACTCTCTGAACTTTATTTTCTGATACTTTGACTTAAGGTTGATTATAAAAAGAATAATTCTCTGCATATTCTAGAGAATGTTTTCCTTTTCATCTTTCTCAGGCCTTTGCTGACACTGTTAGTATTCAAGTTAGCTAAAGCACATGAGAACTGGAAAACGTAGGACCTAAACTGGATACCTATAAAACAACTAATAGAGTTTTGCTTGTTATTGCTTTTGGTATTTATCTATTCCTGACATGCTTTACAATGCTGGCTAGTCAATGTTCTGTAGAAGACACATGGTGAAGGAGGTCTTGCTCTAGACCTGATTCTGTGCTCTACACAAACAGAGTTCAAAAGATATTGCACATGGAAGTTTCCTCACACCCCTGGCTTTGGCTGTTTATGCACTATTTTCTATTCTGTAATTGTAGACTGGACACTTGCCCTTTCATAAATCAACAATAACTCAAACAGCAATCCCTTACACTAAGTATATATGCATCTTAATTTTGAGTTAGGAACAGAGTCAGTGTCAAATCTACAACAATGTAAAAGCCTTGGTCATATAGCTATTCAGTGGTATTTCTTAACACACTCTAATTTCTTTAGGTGAGCAAAATTGAACTCTCCTTTCACAGTATGTAGCATATTCCAACATTGAATTCATTTGTTCACTCAATAAACATCTCTTACATGTTAATAATACTGCGAGTTGTCCCAGAGTACAAAGAGTTAAATAAAAATTTTTTGTTCCCACGCTACTCCCAAAATAGAAAAAAAAATAAGAAAAGAAAATTTAGAAATAGCAGAAGATAGCAACTTCTATATAAAGAAATATATATAGCACACTGTGTAGTCAGAAGCTAAGTTTATAAAATTGAGTTGGACAGGCACATCCAGGAGAAAAATACTTCAGCCCAGATAAGAGCAAGTGTCCACTCTGCAATTACAGAAGAAAGCATAAGTATGTGAAGAACTGAAGGTAAGGGTGGGTGTAAGCTTCTACATGGAATATCTTTTGAACTGTATGCATCTAGAATATAAAAAATGCATTCAGTTCATCATGTTTCTTCTACAAAACAGTAGATATTGTGAAGCATAATAGTGCTAGATAAATGTAAACTTGAAGAACTCAAAATTATATATATGTATGTATGTATTCATTTATATTTAATTTTCTCTTTAAGAATTGCTTGGATATTGGAGATTATTAAATTTGTGATACAAATGTGATAAAACACAAAGCTCAAGATTAGATCATACTCACAGTGAACCATACTCATGTTTTTTTATCTAATTTCCAGACAATTCATTAGTGATTTTAAGACAGAAATGATCTGAAGCAGATCATACTAGGACACAGAAAATTAGTTGATTGGATACTTACATATATGTATTTGTGTATGAATACTTGCATGCATATCTGTACAAAATCAAACACGACCATTTATTACAAACATTAAGCTAGTAGAGTGATGTGACAGACGAGGTGTCATCTCTACAGTTCAGTTTGGAAACAGCTTTATGATAGCAAGCAATGTCAGCCATGATCTCTCTGTTTATTGAATTAAGTGCTGTTTTATCCCTACTTTATTTTACACTGATGAATTCTAAAGGAGCCTACAGGGCAACAGACAAATGCTTCTCATCCCTGGGTTAATCAGTAGAAACAGAGAGTTGAATAGTGGGAAGATGTGGATGCCAGAGTCCCTTAGTTCTCAGTTCAGTTCAACAGCTGGTCTCAGTGACTGTGGGTAAAGCCTTCCATAGGCTCAACCAACTCTTCACTCATCTACCAAGTTAATCTAAAGCCATCTCCTTTAAAGTTTGAGTGGTTTCAAGAAGTAACTGTAAGCATTTCTCCTAACCTTCATTCTTGATACTCTGAAAATTGACTCTCAAATTGATAAAATGATCTATTTTTACCCAGAAAAATCACCCAATAATTATCTGCATTGTGATTGCCTTTGATTCTTTTGTTCAGACACCATACTCAATGCATCAGGGTTCTGCTAGTAATGTGTTTAAAATGGACTCTAAATATAAGCACCTCTCATACCCTCCAGCATTGCCACATGAGCCCCACATGCTATCAAGGTCTGAACAGCTAACCAGATTCCTTGCTATCATCACAGTATCACGCATTTGGCTCTACCCATGGCATTTGAAGCTAAAATTTGAGATTAAAACCATATTTCACTTGGTTGACCACAATCATCTCAAATTTTTTTCACCTCAATCAGAAAAAATAGAATTTTTCCAAATACTCTATGTACTGGACCTTGGTAAGCTCTCTAACAGGATAGCCCTCAAACTATCTTCTCCCTGCAACTTCAACAGCTTTATCACTATCAATGAATCCTGCCAAGCACAAAGTGATGATAGATCCTTTACAGCCATTAAGTCCTCAGCCTCTCCTCAGATCTCCAAGACACTCACTGGTGGTCACTCAGGCTCCTTGTCTCAGTATCTCCCAAAAGCGCTTCCTTCAGCCCCTCCCTCAACCAGACCATTGACATTTCCTTGTGCCTAGCATTACACATACATGTATCTATTAGACATAGGTCTTTGCTATGGATACTAATTTTTCTACAAGCAGAATGTGCATTCCTTGTTTAATGGGCTGGTATTCTTGGTTTTAACTCACATACAGCATGAACTTGGCTTAGGATATTAATGAAGCAAAGTATTTAAGGATTGTTTGTTCCTACCCATTCTACATCCATCCTGAGATCTGTTTGCTGGGTGCACTGTACGTGTCACATTCTTTTCTTCTACAACTCATGATAGATTTGCTTTCACTTACGTCACTATTGCTGCATTCTTTTATATTTAGGATTGGAGAACTAAAAACGTCCTGTTCATCATTTTTTGATTAGAGTTGATGCTAAGATCTATTATATAATAAATTCATAATAAATATTGTTGATTGCTGTGGGAAAAATTGAGTAATAGCCTAGCATGCTCAAGAACCTGGCCTAGTACTTACACAGTGAAGCATCACCAAACAAACACACAAACATTGTTGAATTCAAAATAAATGGGAGTCATGCTACTAATAACTGATATTTTTGTTTTATGAAATTAGAAACTTCTTAACTACTGCCTACCTAAGGAGAATAAAAGGCCAATTATGAAGTAAATATAGGTATGAAAAATGAGCCATTTGTCAATGCTATTTTAATTTTAGAAAATATAATTGGTTTAATTTAGATTTATCATCTACAGGTAGTCATTCTGACATAAAAAAAAATGCCTCCAGTTTATTTCCAGCATGCTGTGAAGTATTTTCCCAGCCAAGGAAAATAAACAGCATTAGAAGCATTGTTCTTATTCATTTCTCCTGTCTTCTTATGCCATTGTGCATTCAAAAGAAACACTTAGACAGTCTAGGGCAGTAACATCCAAGACAGGGCTAAATTTAAACACATTTATAAAGTGCTATTGTCTACATAGGAAAAAAATAGAGACAGAAAGAGACTAAATTACCTAGTGATTGAACAAGCAGTTGCTAACTCATCAAGCAAGTTGTCAAGAGATTACATCATTATTTTCCCAGAGAGATACCAGTGGATCATGATCTCTGCCTCAAGGAATGGCTCATGGATGCCAAAGCAATGCAGTGAGCCTGAGCTGTGATGCCGATTTGGCCGCCTTGTGGATAGCATTGCAAGCATTAGCCAGCTATCCAGGTCTTACAGCTGGTTATTTTCAGGGGCTAATTTTTGTTGTCACATGAAAATTTCTAATAATATAAATAATTAGGATTCTAGATGCTTGGGTCATTTCTGCCTGCTGACTAGACAATTCAGTTGTTAATATTAAAAACAGCCAATAAACATGTTATATCAGTACAACATATATTAAAAGCCTTCAGAGGAAAAAGCATATCATTCTGAACCAGGGTATCAGGCATCAGTATATAATAATAAAAACTCAAAGAACCACATAGCTATTTCAGATCCAGCAAACAGTTTAGAATTATTATATTTTCTTTCATGCATTAATACAATTAGAAAGTCCTCTTCTGGCTTCAGACTCCACAGCATTCTTGTCATTTTTAAACTTTATTTGGCAAGATTTTCAGGGCACTTGTTTCATTCTGAATATATCACCACATAGAAATTGTAGAATGGTTCCTCTTGCTCACTGTTCAATGATAAAACTTATGACACCAACTGAGTAAACTCCTAATCTTTGGATTGACAGCATATCTTTCATTCTTTTGATCGTCACCATTTTGACTTGCATGTTTTCTTGTAAACTACTTATATGTTACATATTAGCTAGATGTTTGAGTTGGAACAATGACCATGTTTCAGTTATTGTCTCACAACAGAGAATATCTTCCAAAAATGCCCAGTGTGGTCCACACATCAATAAAAGATTATAAAGCACACCACACATATGAGCTCCACTGGGATTAATGTGTCATTTAGCTTTTTTTCCTTCTTTCTGTCAATCCCACTAGAACTCATCATCCTTCTTTTCTCATACCTATGTTGTTAGTAACTCCAGACAGCATGTCAATTTAGTAGTCACGTGACAAATACTTTTCAAAGAGGGTTGATTCATGTCTGCTTCTATATGATTTCATTGTCCTAGTCCAATAAAATGTAGAAGCCATCTGAAATATTCAATATCTAACTTCTATTTTGCTCTTTTATAGTTGCTGTGACAAAAGATTTAGACTGAAAAGAACGTGTGGAGGAAAGGGTTTATTTGACTAGCAGGTTACAGTCCATCACTGAGAGAAGTTAGGATAGGAACTCAAGGCAGGAACCTGGAGGCAGAATCTGAATCAGGAGTCACGCACGAGTGTTGTTTATAAACAACTCTGAGATTCCATCTCACACCTGCAAGAATGGCTAAAATCAAAATCTCAAGTGACAGCTGGCAAGGATGTGAAACAAGGGGAAGACTTCTTCATTGCCAGTGGGAGTGCAAACTTTGGAAATCAATTTGCCATTTTCTCAGAAAACTAGGAATAGTTCTACCTCAACACTCAGCTATTCGAATCCTGGGCATATACCCAAAAGATGTTCCAACATCCCACAAAGACACTTGCTCAGCTATGTTCATAGCAGATTTTTTCATAACAGCCAGAGACTGGAAACCACCTAGATGTCCCTTAACTGAAGAATGGATAAAGATAATCTATAAAAGAGAATACTGTTCAGCTATTAAAAACAAAGATATCATGAATTCTGTAGGCAAATGGATGATACTTGATAATATCATCCTGAGTGAGGTAACCCAGTTCCAAACGGACCATAAAATACAGGTTCCATGCTATATTTCACAGATCTAAAGAAGCTAAACAAGAAGGAAGGCCCAAGGGAGGAAACTAGAATCCCATTTATAAGGGGAAATAAAATAGTCATAAGAGGCAGATGGAGGGAGAGACCTGGGAGAGAGGAGGGTTGAGTAGGAGAATGTAGGATTCAGGATCAGGTTGTGGGAGGACAGGAGAGATGGCTAGATGGTCATAAAATTTAGTGGAAATCTGCATTTGATGAGGGTGAGGAGTTGGCAGGCATCTCCAGGATAGACAGAGACTTGGGATAAGGGAAGTGCTGAAGAATTGATGAGGGTGACCTTAGCTATGACTCACAACATTGCAGATATGGAACCTAAAGAGGCCACCTCATGTAGCCAGACAGGAACCCCAGTGGAGCGATAAAGACACCAACCCACCCACAAAACTTTCAACCCAATATTTATCCTGTCTACAAGAAATGCAAACATGGGGAATGGAGCAGAGACTGAGGGAATGGCTAACTAGTAACTATCTTAACTTGAGACCCATGCCATTGGCAAGACCAATCTCTGACACTATTAATGATACTCTGTTACGTTTGCAGACAGGAGCATGGCTGTCCTCTGAGAACGTTCACCCAGCAGATGACTCAGACAGATAAAGACATTCATAGCCAAACAGTGGATAGAGCTTGGGGACTTTTATGGAAGAATATCATGAAGGATTGTAGTCCCTGAAGGGGATAGGAACTCTACAGTGAGACCAACAGAGTCAACTAACCGGAATCCTTGGGGCTCTCAGAGTCTGAACCACCAACCAAAAAACATACTCGGGCTGGACCTAGGCCTCTCTGCTCATTTGTAGATGTGCAGCTTGGCTTTCATGTGGGTCCTGAACAACCAGAACAGGGGCTATCCCAAAAGCTGATGCCTGTACATGGGTTATGTTCTGCTAGCTGGGCTGCTTTGTCTGGCCTCCGTGGGAGAAGCAGGGCCCAGGCTTGCAGAGACATAAAATGCCAAGGTGGAGGGATACCCAGGGGGTTCCCACAAGCTCTGAGCAAAAGGGTAGGGTGAGATGAGGGAAGAATTGTGGGCAAGTGTGTCCAGAAGTGGGGCAGTGAATGGGATGTAAAGTGATTAAGTAAAAATAACAATAAAATTTAAGAAAAGAAAAGAGTGTTGCCTACTAAATTTCTTTTAATGGCTTGCTTAGTCTCCTTTTCTGTATTTCACAGGACTTCCTGCCTGGGGTTGATGCTGCCAACAGTGGGCTTGGCCTCCCATCATCATCAAGCAATGCTTCACAGGGAAGTCTACATAAGAGTCTGAAAGGAGCAATTCTTTAGTTCAAGGTTCTTTTCCACAAAATCCAACTATCATGTTAGATTCACTACAATTTCACTATATTGCTGGGAGGTTTTGCTGTGGTCTGTATGTCAATCTTTAAAATCACATGTATGAAACATAAACTGAAACTGAGTGGCCATGGATTTCCTTAATCATTTCTGTCATTCTATTGTTCTTGTTTTCATTAGTTCTGAGTGAGGTGCCATGTTTCAAAAAGAGGCTCCCCGGTCCTCCACCGTGGCTTGTCATTTCGTAAGTTCTAAAGCTCAGGCATACCTCAAGTGAAGACAAACCATCTAACATAAGGAAAGGGGGATAAAGAGGGCGCTCAGTAGCAGAGCATGTGCTCAGCAAAGACAAGGTCCCTGAGTGCTGGCTCTTGCTATGGGAAGAAAAAAAGATAAATACTGACAACAAAAAGAAGCCCTTGGATGGTTTTGGAGCAATGATACAGTGACAGACATCAGTATCTGTTAGTGTTGACACAGAATGTCAACTTGAACCACAAAAATAAACACCAAATAGCTCATTTTGTAGTTGTTTGCCTGATTTCACTTTTTTTGTTCCTGATATAATTAGAAAAACTGTAATTGGAAAAAAATTTTGAAAGCCTTATAGAGCACACACAGTTTCATTAACCACTGATTTCCACCTGCCAAGAACCAGTCTCAGCTTAGAGAGGGGTTCTGAGAGAAGGGGTAGCTGGGAGTGTTGAGAAAAATGACTCAAAGTCAAATTGTAAGTCCGTAAGGCCTATGTTCTGCTCAAGGCAGCTTTCTAGCTACACTCTCCCTGTTCTGCTTTCTCTGTAGATCTCCAGATGACTCTTGATGTTCTGTTTGTGGCAGTTCTCCAAGCAGTTCTTTCTTCCTATCCACCCCCCCAAAAAAACCTCATCTCTTACAAATCATAAGCCCAATCTTTTATTTTACCTATCCATCCAGTCATTTACTCCTGGTTCCCCTTTTGATTATCCTGTGAATCAGCATCCCATGACCCCAACTCTTGATTCTGAGGAGAAAGCAATCACAAGCACAGACAATCAGATAACTGGGTAGAACCCTTCCCTGGAATTACCATTCCTACCATGCCTGGAACAGAAATCTGCCTGCATTTATATCGTCGAGTCTTTCTGTCTTTCTGACAAGCTGGCTCATACTGTAGCTGCCTCTGTAACTTTAGATCGATAAAGCCCCTCATATAATTTATATTACATCCTTATGTTTTGCATAGTTGAGAAACTGTTTACTTTTTGAATTCATGTTTTTAGAGTCCCTTTTCACAGCCTTAAGGGCTGTCCTGAATGTCTCAGCATTTACCTTTTTACTGTGACATTAGCTACACATTTGCCTCCTAGACTCGTACAGTCTTTGATTATCACATAATCATTAATGTTAATAGGGAGGATATTCCTTGGAGGAGAAATGTAAAAATATGTACAGTTATTAAATAAACATGCCTTTGGCCCACAACAACCATTGACACTCATGGATGCCCATGCCCTGATGTCCCGGTTCCAGTGGTAGGAACCACCAAGTACCAAGTTCTTGTCAGACCCAGCACCCACCTTATTTTTTCTCCCCCCCCCCATTGTCACTGCCAATGACACTTGGAAGCGAGTTTCTCAAGAATTATAGATCATTATTAGAAGCAAGAGAGATACCATAGTAGATGTGATCATTACT
Organism: Rattus norvegicus; assembly: GCF_021556685.1. Taxonomy (NCBI): domain Eukaryota; kingdom Metazoa; phylum Chordata; class Mammalia; order Rodentia; family Muridae; genus Rattus; species Rattus norvegicus. Next base: position 100,879,103 of record NC_141538.1, read on the forward strand.
GAGTTTGCAGCAGATCCAGATCTAGTTTGGGGCACCCACATCAGGTGGCTCACAAAGTCTGTAATTCCAGGGATCAGCAGTCCTCTACCTCAGTGGTCCTCAACCTTCTTAATCCTGCAGTCCTTTAATATAGTCCTCATACTGTGGTGACCGCAGATCATAAAATTATTTTGGTGATACTTTGTAACTGTAATTCTGCTACTGCAATGAATCATAATATAAATATCTGGCTTTTCTGATGGTCTTAGGTATCCCCTGTGAAAGGGTTGGTTCACCCCCAAAGAGGTCTCAACCCGCAGCTTGAAAACTGCTTCTCTAGTCTCTGTGGGAATCTACATACACATGCACATACATGGAACACATGAACTCATGTGGCCTACATAATAAATAATAAAAAAATGCATAATACTATTGTTAAATTATTCCACAAGCCTGGCTTGGGTGACACGACCAGATGGTCCTATTTTTATACTTCGCATGCTCAAAACTATGTTCAAGACTCTAAACAAGCACTTATGGTATCTTTATAGATTCCAAGCACAAGGCTATGAATTTTTTACTTTTAAATGTATATTTTTAGAGTTCCTAAAAGTTAGATCTCATAAATCTGCTAGTTTCAAAAAATCTGCAGCTTTCTGCATAGTGGCCCTTGTGTTTCAATTTAAACCAAATGGGAGCAAACTTATTACTTCTATTCTGAAAGGTCATTTTTCATCAAGATTGTATTAGAAAATAAATCATTTAAAGCCATCTTTCGGATGGTCCCTTGCATGAATGTCTTAACGTGCAATCAGAGGGCTGCTGTAATTTGCTAATCCAAAATGGTCTGACACTGCCACCTTCTGGCCAATGGGTGCTATTCCGCTGGAGTCAGTATTTTGCTGACGTCGATGACATAATTAGAACAACCTGTGCAGGACTGCCATCGATCTCAAAAAAAAGGTTCGAAAATACAGCAAAGACAAACTGCCAGCACTGTGCATACACGTCTGTGGATGCATGTGTGAAATAGTAGAACCATAATAGTAAGAACGGGTTATACTGGCAGAGCTTTAGCCTCACTTTATTTTTTTTTTTTTTAATGACAGGCTCTTTGACAGCCCAGACTGGTCTTGAACACATTGTGTACTTAAAGATGATTCTGAACTGCTATGTGACTAAGAATGACCTTTAGCTAATAATTCTTTCTCCACCTAGGAGAATACTAGGATAATGAGCATGTGTCAGAATGCCCAATATGTGTAGTACATCAAACCCTGGGCTAACTGCATGCTAGGCAAGTACTCTAGCAACAGAACACATGCAGCATTCCCTTTGGTTTTGTTTGTTGTTTTGTCGTGGTTGGTTGGTTGGTTGGTTGGTCGGTTGGTTGATTGGTTTATTTTGCATTGTATCGTTTTATTGAAATAGTCTTGTGTGGCTCCAGCTAGCCTACAATTCTCTGCATGCCTGAGACTGACCTTGAGCTGTTCCTTTCCCTTACTCAATCCCCTAAGCGTGGGCGATTTAGGAGGGACCCATCATTCTTTTTTTAAAATAAAGTTTCCATTATTTCTCCATCCCTAAAAACAAAGCCCCATCTGCTCGTCCCACTTGAAAACACTGCACCAACAGGGCAGCTTGATTATTCTGTGAGCTGCTCTACGTTCTCCTCACTTCTGCTTGCCAGATGAGCTTCAATCATTTGTGCAACCAGATCCCTCTTCAATAGATTATATGCAAGAGGTAAAAGCTGACCAGCAACTTTGTGAAAATATTGAGAACCAAAGCAAAAGAGGTCCATTCCTAATCCCAGCCCCATGTCATAATCACACTCATCGTTAGCCCAAAAGTCATCACCTCATGAATGGGAGCAAATGCTTTCAGTCCCTCCTCATCACTTGCAGCAAGACAATTGCCTTGCAGATTCTCTTCAGGCCAGCATCCGTTTCAGGACACGTTCTATAACCAACTTCGTTTTTATCTTCGGAACAACAAAGCCTGCTCCCTGAAAAGTCTTTGACACAACCTTCTTATTTCTCTGTCTCATTTTCACAGTTCTCTGTTCCAGTGAGTATCCTAGTTTTCTGGCTGCTTCTGTGAGTTTTTCATCTATGTTTTTCAAGATGCTAGTTTTCATTCTATCTGTTACTTGAGTTACTTTTTTCATTAAAAATAATCTGTGGCTCCCTGGTTGCTGCCGCTGCAGAGAGCCCCTGGGCAGCACCCCACGAGCGAACCTGAGCCTCGGGACCACAGGTAAGACCAAACTTTCTGCTGCAAGAAAGCTGCCTGGTGAGCTTGGGACACGGAAGCAGAATTTCTCTAGGAGGCACGGTCTGTGTTTACCGGAAGTCCCACACCCGCGGATCCCGGCCCGCAGCAGCTCTCTGCTCCCAGACCCGGTGAGAGAGAGACCCAACCGCCTGGTCAGGTGGGCACTCCTGAGGCTGCAGAGCGGAAGAGACCACCAACACTGCTCACCCCTGCCCACATCCCTGGCCCAAGAGGAAACTGTATAAGGCCTCTGGGCTCCCGTGGGGGAGGGCCCAGGAGCGGCAGGACTTCTGCGCCTGAGACACCGCCGCCTGAACCTGAAAGAAACAGACCGGATAAACAGTTCTCTGCACCCAAATCCCGTGGGAGGGAGAGCTAAACCTTCAGAGAGGCAGACAAGCCTGGGAAACCAGAAGAGACTGCTCCCTGCACACACATCTCGGACGCCAGAGGAAAAAGCCAAAGACCATCTGGAACCCTGGTGCACTGAAGCTCCCGGAAGGGGCGGCACAGGTCTTCCTGGTTGCTGCCTCTGCAGAGAGCCCCTGGGCAGCAACCCACGAGCGAACCTGAGCCTCGGGACCACAGGTAAGACCAAATTTTCTGCTGCAAGAAAGCTGCCTGGTGAACTCAAGACACAGGCCCACAAGAACAGCTGAAGACCTGTAGAGAGGAAAAACTACACGCCGGAAAGCAGAACACACTGTCCCCATAACTGACTGAAAGAGAGGAAAACAGGTCTACAGCACTCCTGACACACAGGCTTATAGGTCAGTCTAGCCACTGTCAGAAATAGCAGAACAAAGTAACACTAGAGATAATCTGATGGCGAGAGGCAAGCGCAGGAACCCAAGCAACAGAAACCAAGACTGCATGCCATCATCGGAGCCCAATTCTCCCGCCAAAACAAACATGGAATATCCAAACACACCAGAAAAGCAAGATCTAGTTTCAAAATCATATTTGATCATGATGCTGGAGGACTTCAAGAAAGACATGAACACACTTAGGGAAACACAGGAAATCATTAATAAACAAGTAGAGGCCTACAGAGAGGAATGGCAAAAATCCCTGAAAGAATTCCAGGAAAACACAATCAAACAGATGAAGGAATTAAAAATGGAAATAGAAGCAATCAAGAAAGAACACATGGAAACAACCCTGGATATAGAAAACCAAAAGAAGAGACAAGGAGCTGTAGATACAAGCTTCACCAACAGAATACAAGAGATGGAAGAGAGAATCTCAGGAGCGGAAGATTCCATAGAAATCATTGACTCAACTGTCAAAGATAATGTAAAGCGGAAAAAGCTACTGGTCCAAAACATACAGGAAATCCAGGACTCAATGAGAAGATCAAACCTAAGGATAATAGGTATAGAAGAGAGTGAAGACTCCCAGCTCAAAGGACCAGTAAATATCTTCAACAAAATCATAGAAGAAAACTTCCCTAACCTAAAAAAAGAGATACCCATAGGCATACAAGAAGCCTACAGAACTCCAAATAGATTGGACCAGAAAAGAAACACCTCCCGTCACATAATTGTCAAAACACCAAACGCACAAAATAAAGAAAGAATATTAAAAGCAGTAAGGGAAAAAGGTCAAGTAACATATAAAGGGAGACCTATCAGAATCACACCAGACTTCTCGCCAGAAACTATGAAGGCCAGAAGATCCTGGACTGATGTCATACAGACCCTAAGAGAACACAAATGCCAGCCCAGGTTACTGTATCCAGCAAAACTCTCAATTAACATTGATGGAGAAACCAAGATATTCCATGACAAAACCAAATTTACACAATATCTTTCTACAAATCCAGCACTACAAAGGATAATAAATGGTAAAGCCCACCATAAGGAGGCAAGCTATACCCTAGAAGAAGCAAGAAACTAATCGTCTTGGCAACAAAACAAAGAGAATGAAAGCACACAAACATAACCTCACATCCAAATATGAATATAAAGGGAAACAATAATCACTATTCCTTAATATCTCTCAATATCAATGGCCTCAACTCCCCAATAAAAAGACATAGATTAACAAACTGGATACGCAACGAGGACCCTGCATTCTGCTGCCTACAGGAAACACACCTCAGAGACAAAGACAGACACTACCTCAGAGTGAAAGGCTGGAAAACAACTTTCCAAGCAAATGGTCAGAAGAAGCAAGCTGGAGTAGCCATTCTAATATCAAATAAAATCAATTTCCAACTAAAAGTCATCAAAAAAGATAAGGAAGGACACTTCATATTCATCAAAGGAAAAATCCACCAAGATGAACTCTCAATCCTAAATATCTATGCCCCAAATACAAGGGCACCTACATACGTAAAAGAAACCTTACTAAAGCTCAAAACACACATTGCACCTCACACAATAATAGTGGGAGATTTCAACACCCCACTCTCATCAATGGACAGATCATGGAAACAGAAATTAAACAGTGATGTCGACAGACTAAGAGAAGTCATGAGCCAAATGGACTTAACGGATATTTATAGAACATTCTATCCTAAAGCAAAAGGATATACCTTCTTCTCAGCTCCTCATGGTACTTTCTCCAAAATTGACCATATAATTGGTCAAAAAACGGGCCTCAACAGGTACAGAAAGATAGAAATAATCCCATGCGTGCTATCGGACCACCACGGCCTAAAACTGGTCTTCAATAACAATAAGGGAAGAATGCCCACATATACGTGGAAATTGAACAATGCTCTACTCAATGATAACCTGGTCAAGGAAGAAATAAAGAAAGAAATTAAAAACTTCTTAGAATTTAATGAAAATGAAGATACAACATACTCAAACTTATGGGACACAATGAAAGCTGTGCTAAGAGGAAAACTAATAGCGCTGAGTGCCTGCAGAAAGAAACAGGAGAGAGCATATGTCAGCAGCTTGACAGCACACCTAAAAGCTCTAGAACAAAAAGAAGCAAATACACCCAGGAGGAGTAGAAGGCAGGAAATAATCAAACTCAGAGCTGAAATCAACCAAGTAGAAACAAAAAGGACCATAGAAAGAATCAACAGGACCAAAAGTTGGTTCTTTGAGAAAATCAACAAGATAGATAAACCCTTAGCCAGACTAACGAGAGGACACAGAGAGTGCGTCCAAATTAACAAAATCAGAAATGAAAAGGGAGACATAACTACAGATTCAGAGGAAATTCAAAAAATCATCAGATCTTACTATAAAAACCTATATTCAACAAAATTTGAAAATCTTCAGGAAATGGACTATTTCCTAGACAGATACCAGGTATCAAAGTTAAATCAGGAACAGATAAACCAGTTAAACAACCCCATAACTCCTAAGGAAATAGAAGCAGTCATTAAAGGTCTCCCAACCAAAAAGAGCCCAGGTCCAGATGGGTTTAGTGCAGAATTCTATCAAACCTTCATAGAAGACCTCATACCAATATTATCCAAACTATTCCACAAAATTGAAACAGATGGAGCCCTACCGAATTCCTTCTACGAATCTACAATTACTCTTATACCTAAACCACACAAAGACACAACAAAGAAAGAGAACTTCAGACCAATTTCCCTTATGAATATCGACGCAAAAATACTCAATAAAATTCTGGCAAACCGAATTCAAGAGCACATCAAAACAATCATCCACCATGATCAAGTAGGCTTCATCCCAGGCATGCAGGGATGGTTTAATATACGGAAAACCATCAACGTGATCCATTATATAAACAAACTGAAAGAACAGAACCACATGATCATTTCATTAGATGCTGAGAAAGCATTTGACAAAATTCAACACCCCTTCATGATAAAAGTCCTGGAAAGAATAGGAATTCAAGGCCCATACCTAAACATAGTAAAAGCCATATACAGCAAACCAGTTGCTAACATTAAACTAAATGGAGAGAAACTTGAAGCAATCCCACTAAAATCAGGGACTAGACAAGGCTGCCCACTCTCTCCCTACTTATTCAATATAGTTCTTGAAGTTCTAGCCAGAGCAATCAGACAACAAAAGGAGATCAAAGGGATACAGATCGGAAAAGAAGAGGTCAAAATATCACTATTTGCAGATGATATGATAGTATATTTAAGTGATCCCAAAAGTTCCACCAGAGAACTACTAAAGCTGATAAACAACTTCAGCAAAGTGGCTGGGTATAAAATTAACTCAAATAAATCAGTTGCCTTCCTCTATACAAAAGAGAAACAAGCCGAGAAAGAAATTAGGGAAACGACACCCTTCATAATAGACCCAAATAATATAAAGTACCTCGGTGTGACTTTAACCAAGCAAGTAAAAGATCTGTACAATAAGAACTTCAAGTCACTGAAGAAAGAAATTGAAGAAGACCTCAGAAGATGGAAAGATCTCCCATGCTCATGGATTGGCAGGATTAATATAGTAAAAATGGCCATTTTACCAAAAGCAATCTACAGATTCAATGCAATCCCCATCAAAATACCAATCCAATTCTTCAAAGAGTTAGACAGAACAATTTGCAAATTCATCTGGAATAACAAAAAACCCAGGATAGCTAAAGCTATCCTCAACAATAAAAGGACTTCAGGGGGAATCACTATCCCTGAACTCAAGCAGTATTACAGAGCAATAGTGATAAAAACTGCATGGTATTGGTACAGAGACAGACAGATAGACCAATGGAATAGAATTGAAGACCCAGAAATGAACCCACACACCTATGGTCACTTGATTTTTGACAAAGGAGCCAAAACCATCCAATGGAAAAAAGATAGCATTTTCAGCAAATGGTGCTGGTTCAACTGGAGGGCAACATGTAGAAGAATGCAGATCGATCCATGCTTATCACCCTGTACAAAGCTTAAGTCGAAGTGGATCAAGGACCTCCACATCAAACCAGACACACTCAAACTAATAGAAGAAAAACTAGGGAAGCATCTGGAACACATGGGCACTGGAAAAAATTTCCTGAACAAAACACCAATGGCTTATGCTCTAAGATCAAGAATTGACAAATGGGATCTCATAAAACTGCAAAGCTTCTGTAAGGCAAAGGACACTGTGGTTAGGACAAAACGGCAACCAACAGATTGGGAAAAGATCTTTACCAACCCTACAACAGATAGAGGCCTTATATCCAAAATATACAAAGAACTCAAGAAGTTAGACCGCAGGGAAACAAATAACCCTATTAAAAAATGGGGTTCAGAGCTAAACAAAGAATTCACAGCTGAGGAATGCCGAATGGCTGAGAAACACCTAAAGAAATGTTCAACATCTTTAGTCATAAGGGAAATGCAAATCAAAACAACCCTGAGATTTCACCTCACACCAGTGCGATTGGCTAAGATCAAAAACTCAGGTGACAGCAGATGCTGGCGAGGTTGTGGAGAAAGAGGAACACTCCTCCATTGTTGGTGGGATTGCAGACTGGTAAAACCATTCTGGAAATCAGTCTGGAGGTTCCTCAGAAAATTGGACATTGAACTGCCTGAGGATCCAGCTATACCTCTCTTGGGCATATACCCAAAAGATGCCTCAACATATAAAAGAGACACGTGCTCCACTATGTTCATCGCAGCCTTATTTATAATAGCCAGAAAATGGAAAGAACCCAGATGCCCTTCAACAGAGGAATGGATACAGAAAATGTGGTACATCTACACAATGGAATACTACTCAGCTATCAAAAACAACGAGTTTATGAAATTCGTAGGCAAATGGTTGGAACTGGAAAATATCATCCTGAGTGAACTAACCCAATCACAGAAAGACATACATGGTATGCACTCATTGATAAGTGGCTATTAGCCCAAATGCTTGAATTACCCTAGATCCCTAGAACAAACGAAACTCAAGACGGATGATCAAAATGTGAATGCTTCACTCCTTCTTTAAATGAGGAAAAAGAATACCCTTGGCAGGGAAGGGAGAGGCAAAGATTAAAACAGAGACTGAAGGAACACCCATTCAGAGCCTGTCCCACATTTGGCCCATACATATACAGCCACCCAATTGGACTAGATGGATGAAGCAAAGAAGTGCAGACCGACAGGAGCCGGATGTAGATCGCTCCTGAGAGACACAGCCAGAATACAGCAAATACAGAGGCGAATGCCAGCAGCAAACCACTGAACCGAGAATAGGTCCCCTATTGAAGGAATCAGAGAAAGAACTGGAAGAGCTTGAAGGGGCTCGAGACCCCAAAAGTACAACAATGCCAAGCAACCAGAGCTTCCAGGGACTAAGCCACTACCTAAAGACTATACATGGACTGACCCTGGACTCTGACCCCATAGGTAGCAATGAATATCCTAGTAAGAGCACCAGTGGAAGGGGAAGCCCTGGGTCCTGCTAAGACTGAACCCCCAGTGAACTAGTCTATGGGGGGAGGGCGGCAATGGTGGGAGGGTTGGGAGGGGAACACCCATAAGGAAGGGGAGGGGGGAGGGGGATGTTTGCCCGGAAACCGGGAAAGGGAATAACACTCGAAATGTATATAAGAAATACTCAAGTTAATAAAAAAAAAAAAAAATAATCTGTGGCCCCACCCCAGCCAGCCAGCATTTCCCAACACTGCAGACCATCCAGCCATCGCCCAGACCCATCATTCTTAAAGGAATCAGGCAACTTTCTATTAAGGTCAAGCAAGCTCTGGATGTTTAGACTTGGGTGTTCTTGATGGATTCTGGAAACTGCAAGTGGATAGAAGATGTGTATTTTAAGTCTAGTATTATCTTGCTTCAGTAAATTATGCCTTATCTTTGTCTTTTATGGGAAATCCGTTTTGAGTCTGGTCAAATTAACTTATTATGAAAGCAGATGTTAAACCCAGGTTAGATGTATAAATATATTCAAAATATTATGTTGCTTTAACTTGCAAATACTTGATATGAAAGTTTTACTCCTTAAAGTATTTTTATAATCACTGTCAATTTTTGCAATTATTGAAGATAAACCAAATTGGTTTGTTAGTAACTGCAATTCATCACAGATAGTGGGTCTTCTTTTTGGAGTAACCTCTTACTTAATTAAGGAACAAAGTCTAGATACCAAGTGTACTGGCTGGTTTGTGTGTCAACTTGACACAAGCTAGAGTCATCAAAGAGAAAATGACTCTATGAAATCCAACTGTTAGGCATTTTCTCAATGGGAGAAGACCCAGGCCATGGTAGGTAGTACCATTCCTAGACTGATGTAAAAGAAAGCAAGGTGAGTAAGCCATGAAGAACAAGCCAGCAAACAGCACCCCTTCATGACCTCTGCATCAGCTCCTGCCTCCAGGTTCCAGCTCTGCTAGAGTTCCTGTCCTGACTTTCTCCAATGATGAACTATGTTCTGGAAGTGTAAGCTGAATAAACCCTTTCCTTCTCCACATGCCTTTTTGGTCATGGTGGTTTTGTCACAGCAATAGAAACCCTAATTAAGACACCAAGTAAATGTGAGAGTTCACTGGGTTCCGGAAGAATGCCATGTCGTTTCTCTGAGAACCGAGCTGTTCTGCATTCCCATCTTCCACAAAATGCTGGTCTCCAAGCAAAGAGCAGCAGGGTTAAGTATTAGAATGTATAAATTAGCTCCAGAAAAGAAACTGACGCTGTCTATACAGTGTTGAGGTATTTAAGCAGGCCTATCATGCCTGCTGGAATTACAGAACTTAAGTGAAGATTAATGAGGCCTGAAAATGTCAGGTCCCATGGTGTCCAAATGCCGTAAGGTGTCTCTACTTCTCCACACTGAACAGCTGCCTATTTCCAAGGCAAACAAATTGCACTTGTTCTTCCTTAGATTCAGGAACAACTCAGTAGATGTATGGCAAATAATGTTGCTTTCAGCAAAATACCCTTCACCATCATTTGATTTCCATTCCATGGCCTCTGCTCTAGGTTGCAGCATATACAGAAGTAGCTAGCCATGTAGGTTCTGAGTTTGAATCCTAAACTCCTCCCTACCCTGGATGATAAAAGGTCACAATCCCACTTCATAGGATAAGCAAGCAAAACAGGAAATAAAATAAAGTTTCACTCCCACCCCCCCATTGCTAGGACCAAGGAGAGAAAGAGTGAGAACCAGTTTCTGCTGCTAGGGAAAGGGAAAATTGCAGTCAAATTTTGCAAAAAACAGTGAGCTCTCTCCAAGAAAAGGTTTCTTCCGGTTGATCCTAGCTTCTTAGTGATTTCTAATGCCAAACAGCCTAAGTGGCATGGAACTGGTTTGATCTTCCTTTTAGGTAGCTAGCAGGACACTGCAACCCCAACTGACTATTGTTTATTTATTTAAACTTTTTCTTGACATCAGTAATGGGCAGTTATAGCAAGTGAAGTGACAGCAGCCCTCCTTAAATACATTTAAGTCAGTATTCTTTTAGGTTCTAACTATAGCTAAGGGGTTGGATTGCCTGTGTTCATTGGCTATGCTTGAGCAACGTGGCCCATTCTCTCAGATCCTCTTAAAAACTTATGAATTCTGTACAACAATGCCAAGCAACCAGAGCTTCCAGGGACTAAGCCACTAACTAATGACTATACATGGACTGACCCTGGACTCTGACCCCATAGGTAGCAATGAACGTCTTAGTAAGAGCACCAGTGGAAGGGGAAGCCCTGGGTCCTGCTAAGACTGAACCCCCAGTGAACTAGACTGTTGGGGGGAGGGCGGCAATGGGGGGAGGGTTGGGAGGGGAATACCAAAAGGAAGGGGAGAGGGGAGGGGGAGGGGGATTTTTGCCCGGAAACCGGGAAAGGGAATAACACTCGAAATGTATATAAGAAATATTCAAGTTAATAAAAAAAAAACTTATGAATTCTAACTAACGACAGACAATATTCTGTGACCCACATACTCTATAATTTCAGGGGATGTTTACGTTGTCATTTGAGAGGACTTTGCATATGTACCAGTTGGCTTTCTATTAAATACTTGAAAACTTCCTTTACCACATTTCAGTTCTCCTGTATCTGCCTGTATCTCTCTCACACAGGAATTGGTTCTGATAGGTAAGTTTTCATGAAAATATCATAAAACTTTTAACTCTCTTCCAGATGGGGTTTAGCAGGCACTAAGTCCAGTTTGTATTTAATGTTGGGCGGAAGGCTGAGTTGTAAACATTGGTGAATACTAAGCTTCTGGGGATCCACAGGAGCAGCAACACTGCTGTGGTTCAGCCTATGCTAACTTGAATATGACGGTGGGCCAAACTGTGTTCTACCTTCCCACTTCCCTTGGGTTGGATGGAATTCTGAGCACTGACCTGATGGAGTTGCAGATATCCCAGTAGGCCATCCTCATGTCTTCTCACTCCTGGGTCACCTCTGCTGCTGCCATGTCTACTGAGAAAGACTGCACTAACAGGCTACATTAGTAGAATCACCAAGGCCTGTATAGAACCAACAACTAGGTGGTTAAATGTCACCCATGGAACTATATATGTCCCACCTTTCCTCTTGCAATGGCCAAAGACACACCTCTTTGGTGGTGTTTTTATAACAGTCAGAGGCAAAGCAAGTGGTGGCCCCCTGTTCATCCCAGCTCTACGCCTGGCTTCGTGGCCAAAGCTGTTTTATGCATAGAACACAGAAAAATTAAATTAAATAATCTGGAAGCTCAGTGTGGAGGAGGAAGATAGGAGACAAAGACCTTCTGTTCCTACATGCCACATGGTGAGGGTAAGGAAAGACTTGCCCTCCACGCCATGGCATAAGTGGGTCGTAGACATACAGAGCCCTGCCTACCACCACTCAGCCCTGTGAGGAAGGAGAAAAACGAACAGAGACCTGCACTTTTGTACCTGCTTGCCGGCGTGCCAAGTAGCATGATAGAGGATGTCACTCAAGGGCCCACAAATCACATAACCCCGCTGTGGTGAGTGGCCTCATCTGTGGTAGACAGATGGGAGAGAAATGGGAGTAGAACACCTTGAGCATTGTGAAGGTAGAAAGGAATAACCTGTTGTGAGTGGCCAGCCTCACCCCCTGGTGCCATGGTGAGATTCCAGTCCAAGTGGCTGCTTAGAGCCATATTCAGGTTCATGGTTATACAGCAGCAGAGGTTAGCATTGATGTCTGTAGCTCATATTACCACTAAAGAACATGTGGATGTCCAGGGACTGTGTAGAACTGGCCACCCCCCTCACTTGTTGTAATGTTCTAGGGAGCTGGTCTCACTTCTCACCAGTGATACCACTCAGAAAAACAGGCCCTGCCCCTCACGCAGGCAGCACAGTAGAGCTGTCCCTATGGCAGTGGTGTGGACAAACAGGCCTGAGAGTGAAAGCTAGAGAGCTGCACTTGGGAAAGTGGGCTCAACTCTTTGACAGGGCAGCACAGTGGCACTGGCTCTGGAGGCATGGATGTCTGTAAACTGGCTAGAGAGCAGAGAAACCAACCCTAGCCTCAGCAGCGATGGGAGCTCATCCTGGTGGTGCAAATAAGGGAGAGATGGTGCACTGGCCAGTGTTTGAGAAGGTGGTATGGATTGTCTGAGGCCTCCAAAGACAGCCCTTCCTCAGAGAAGAACTGGGAGGAAAATATGGATTCTGTTGAAGAACCCCCAAGTTAAATCATCACAAAGGTACTACTGTCACAGGAAGCTTACTGTCTTTCAGACACTGAAGCATGTTCAGACAGCCAATTTAGGAATATTGTAGGCTCTCATATATTATTACTGGTGTGTGCTTTAACTATATAAAACCTTAGTTACATAACCCTAACTTTCCAGTTCTTTAATATATTTTTTAATAAATTATTTCCTGTCTGTAAAAAATCAGCTTTGAGGGTTTAAGGGTGCAGCTCAATGGTAGAGGTTTTGCCTGGCACACTCAAGGACTTTGTTTCAAGCTCTTGAACTGCAAAAAACAAAAAAAAAATGGTCCAAAATATTAGGAGTTTCATTATCAAGGAGAGTAACTGTTTTCCAAATAAGAAGCTACTTTAGTCCTTCCTGCTGAGGAGTACTGAGAGCTATTCATAGCTGTTTGCTCCCTTTTGCCCACCTATAAAATTATACTTGTATTTCTTTTTCTATTCGAGAAAGCATCTTTTTTATTATTTGAATTTATGTAAGTGTATTTTTCATGGTTGACTTTACTGTATATTTTAGTATCAACACGTCCCTCTGAAGATATATTTTTTCAATTAGACAGAAAACAGAGGTTTCTCTCTGTGAGTATGCATGTAATTATGTTTTGTTCAACATTTCTCAAGAGTATTTAAATACTGACATGATAAAGCTCCACAAAATAGACAATTAAATGCAATTACAATCCTTACCACTGTTTGTTTCATTTCCTAAGTACCCATTCATTTGCTATACATTTTTTCTTCTAATTATTTTATATATAAGTAAGGAAAAAATCTAAACAAACTCTCATTGGATTTGGTTCCCCAGAGGAGGGGTGAGATAAGAGAAAATGGATACTCACTAGGAAAAAGAATTCTGAGCAAGTACCACTAATGCACATAGATAGATTTGCTTCAAGTACTTAACAGTTTTTCAATACATTTCCTAAAATAAGCACAGAGATGATCAGTCTACAACAGCCAAGAAAGAATGAAATAAATGAAATTTAACTATTATTTATACATAGCAACTATTTCAGAACATTGGGGATTGGTCAAATGGAGACATTTCTGTTTAGGGTTTTATAATTTCTTTTTGGGGGTTGGTTTTGCTTGTCTGTTGGTGTAGTTATTGTTTTGTTTCTTTGCAATGGTGCTTCACTATGTCCCTCGGCCTGGCCTCAATGTGATTGCTAAACTTGCTTGTCAACTTGACTGCATCTGAACTCAAATGAAAAGCGAGTGGCTGAACACACCTGAAAGAAATTTTCCCACCTTAAATCTAGACAGCATCTCTGGTAGCAGCCCTCATGAGAGGACATGGACAAGACCACCCTTTCTGCCTGCTTGCTCTCCCTCTCACTGGCCAGTCCACCTCCCCTGCAGCTGAAGCGTTCCCTTGGTGATATTAGAACCAACTTACTGTGAATTCCAGTATTGACTGAAGATCAGCTGCTCTCCAGGATTCCAACTGCATATTGAAACTGCAGACATCTAGCCTGACAGACTACACAACTGCCTGACGCTCAGAACTTCCAGTCATTTTATAATAACCCATATATATATATATATATATATATATATATATATATATATGTTCTTATATATTCTATAAGTTGTGTCCCTTTAGATAACAAACTCTCGCACCAAGAGTAGATCTTGTCTCAAATCCTAAAATTTTGAAAAGGGCATCATCAACATGTGATTCCTAGCACAAGGCTAGTGCCTCCACTACGATGTAAGCCTTTTAACACTAACACTTTGGTTTCTTTTAAGTGCACGTTGTCAGCTCTCTTTCATACAGCCCTTGTGGCTTTAGCTGAGGAGTTTAAAGTACTGTTTTCCTCCTTCTGCAAGGAGGCATGTGGCGAGGGAGCCATGGAGCTATGTGGAGTTGGCCGGGATCAAGTTGTGTCCAAACCCAAAAAATCTTGCTCACGTGTCACATGAGCCTGTGCTATTTCTTCAGGGTGACTCTATTAATGGGATGAAGTGAGAGTTTCCTTACCCTGAGCCTCACCAGTCTGTGAGTGTTAGGGTGTTTGTTTGTCTTTGTTTTTCTTTAATTCAGATAGAATAAATAGGTAAGGATAAAATACACCTATCACACCAGCATCCAAGAAGCTAAAATGGGAGAATTTCAGGTGAAGGGCGGGCCAAGCTACATAGAAATATACTGTTGCAAGAATCCAAAAAATAAAATAAAATAAAGAACAAAGCCTTAGAACAATGCAGTACTTATATCAAAAGAATATTAGGAACTTTTTTGTACCCTTCTACTAGGGTACAAAACTAAAAACTAAAATGTTAGTGAGTAGTCTTGTTAGTAAATTTTTTTGTTTTTATTCTTGTTTGTTTTTTAGCACAACAAATGGGGGAAACGTAGGGTCTAACTAAAAAATACATCCAAGCAGACATCAGGTTCAACAAACAAGCAAGAACATCTGTAATTTAACTGGCAGGCAAGCTTGAGTATTTAATGGTATTGGTTTTCCGAACTTTATCTCTGTTTGGAAGACTTATTGAAACAGTCTCTGGTGACCTTCTGTCACAACAAAGACATCAGTGTGTACTTAGTACATCTTCCTGCTGTCTGGGAAAAGAGGAAAACAAGTTCCAATCAACAAGTGAAATTGTATAAAACAAAAAAGTGAATGTGAGGCTTAAAACTATGTTTTTTGTTTGTTTGTTTGTTTGTTTGTCTGTTTTCCCAATTGCACTACTAAGATGGCAAGACAAACTTTACAGTCTATAAAGCAGACATATATAGACTTCCATAAAGTGATCACATATTTAAAACACAGGGAAATAGAAGTTCCTAGATTTCTGTGGAGGAGAGGCTTGAAATCAAGATCAACTGAGTTCACATTCAATAAACCTGCTCCATCGCCCAATGTGTGAATCACTATTGCAAGATTGTATGCTAAATCACTGCTATTCAATCTAGTCCACACAAGTATAAACAAGAACATACCACATGACTAAGAAATTATTGCCAGACTATATCTCAAGAACTCTTGCAATCATTTCACACAGTATACTACACCTATCAAATCTTACTGGGAATGGGAAATTTGCAAGTAAGAACAGCACCTGATAACTTTATTTCAAACTATATTAAAACTCAGGTATTAATAAATAGGGATCTGTTTATCAAAGAGACATGTTTGTTTTTAAAAGAGTTGAACAAACCAGGCTTATTTTAGGATACCATAACTATTTTCTTCTTGTTGTATGATTTCTAGGCAGGTGGTTTGCCAAGACCACACTCGCCCAAGCCTCCGTACCACCAGGACTGAAAAATCCCTCCTACTTCCAAGCCCTCAAAAGGGCTTTGTTATCTTCAAAAGATTAACAAAGTTTAATTTAACCAAAAACAATAGAGTCTACTGTTGAAACATGTTTCTTTGTCTTTGTTTTGATGATATAGTTACTTAGCTGATAAAAGCTCTTTGAAATATTAAGATAATAAGCTTTTTAAAAACTTATTATTTTATGTATTTAATCATGCAGCAGAGGGTTTTGCTTATTTTTTAAGATTTACTTATTTATTTATTTTATGTATGTGAGTACACTGCTGCTCCCTTCAGACACACCAAAAGAGGGTATCAGACCCCATTGCAGATGGTTGTGAGCAGCCATGTGCATGCTGGGAACTGAACTCAGGACCTCGGGAAGAGCTGTCAGAGCTCTTAACTGCTGAGCCCTCTCTCCAGCCCCATAGGTTTATTAACTACCCACTATGTGGTGCTCAGAGGGCAACAATGGAAAAACAAGTAATCAGGCAATTCAGTACATGCTGTCTTGTGAGATAATGGCTAAATGGTGACACTTCTTTGTAACTACTCAGCTTAGATTAAAGCTGAGACTGACTACTCAGGATAGTTGTTCTAGTCTAAATGAGTGGTAGAGAACTTTGTTCAAGGAAATGGAGAAGAAGATGAAAGAAAGGAAAGGGTTCCAAATAATGTGAGTTCTTCACATGTTTTAAACCACCCCCCTGAAGAATGGGGATATTAGAATGATTTCATTATAGCTGGTGCTTGGATAGTGAACAGGGACTATCACAAAAGGTGAAGTTGAAGGGATTCGCCTAAACTAGACTGACCAATGTCAATTTTAAAGAGGCCAAAACAGCTCAGTACAGCACAGAACATCATTATGTGCATTACATATACAGGATTTTGAGATTCAAGATCACATTTGATGTTTCCAACTGAAGCAGTCTCATTGTGCTCTTGGGAAAGATGCAGAAGATTCCCATACACTGAGCAACAGAGCTTAATAAAGGGGTAGTTTACAACAATGAGGGTAAGTGTGCCTATATCATCACAGTCCCATCTAAAGAGGGAGTGTTTCCTAACATTCTGCTTAAAAGCAGTGAAATAATCACGTATCAGAATACAAATAGAGGACTCTGTGTAAGAAGGATCTTTGAGCAGTTATTACAGGAGAATCTCTTACTCAGTGCATCTGGCAAGAGGGGCTGATGTCTTTGATGTTATTCGAGATTGGAAACACACAACTGCAAAGCAGAGGATAACAGGAAATTTGGGGGTCCAGAAGTTTGGTCCTAAGTCTAAAGCATAGTGAGGAAAGTAAGCAAATCTAAAGAAGCAAATATGACAGGCAGAAAAGCAAGAGCCAAGCTTGAACTCAAGCCTGATTTTGTGTTTCCAATTCTCAGAGCATTAGAATATGACTGTGGAATAAAAAAAGCAGCAAGTTAAATTAACGCAAAACAATAGTGTCTACTGCCAAAGCATATTTATCCGCCTTTACTTTGATAATGCAGTTATTTATCTGATAGAAACTTAAAAGAATAACTGAATTTTTTGAAGTTTTGAAAAGTTGTATTTCCAAAAGTGTTTTTTGACAAAACCAAAAAGATGGCTAACTGATTAAAAGCACTTTTGCCCTTCCAGAAACACAAGTTCAGTTCCTAGTCCCTACATGAAGGCTCATAGCCACATGCTACTGCAGTTCCAGAAGATCTGGCAACTTCATCTGAATTCCGTGTGTATGATGGCTACTCTTGGTTGTCAACTTGAATATATCTAGAATGAACTACATCCATAAGTAGAGGGCATACCCAAAGAGGTAGGAAGATCAAACTTCAGTCCAGATCCTGAGGCCGAAGGATACATGCCTTTAATTAGGCCACACCTTTTGCTGGAAGCCTATATTTGGACATGGAAGAAGAAAGCTCTTGTTCTTTTCCTCATTGCCCGAGCTTTGCTAGCACATCCATTCCTTCTCTAGAGACTAATTCTTCAGGATTCCAGCGTATACAGAAGATCAGCCTTGTGGGATTTCTGGACTTTCTATTCATATCTAGACATTGTTAGATTAGCTGTACTGCTAATTTTCATTCTAATAAATTCCAGTGTGTGTGTGTGTGTGTGTGTGTGTGTGTGTGTGTGTGTGTGTGTGTGTGTGTGTGTGGAGAGAGAGAGAGAGAGTGTGTGTGGAGAGAGATTGATTCCATAAGTTCTGTGACTCTAGAGAACCCTGACTAATACAAAGTCCAACAGGCAGATATGTAGTGCACATACATACATGAACTCAAAATAGTCATGAAAACAATTCTTTGACACTCCAACATAGAAGAAAATTAAGCTAATGTTATACCCAGTTACAAATGAGAAATCAAAGGGGAGAGAGAGAGAGAGAGAGAGAGAGAGAGAGAGAGAACCTTCAACTCTTGGCTATTCAGAAAATATAGCATAGAATTTGAACTGTAAAATATGCTCATATGCTCTCACAAAGATGCAATTGTCTTGGTGCTATAAGCAAATACTTAAAATAAAGAATTTATATGTGTTTTAAACATAAATGACTACTACAATGCTTTGAATCCTGTAGTAAAATTTCTAAGATAATTAAAATACATGCAATTGTAATTTCTTTTACTTTACCAATTTTTCAATGTAAAATGCTTTAAGTGAAGATATTTTATTTCATTTTCTTCTTAAGTACTAAAATATGCCTTCCTATTTTCAATAATTTTAACATTTAACTTTCCCATTACTCTTTAGATAAGTTTAATCAAAGTTTTAATTGTATACTTTATTTTCAAAAGATGATATTTAACCTAATGAAATATGTAATATCATTTTTAAAGCTACAGGTCATAGTAATTTTAGTAGAAAAAAGAATCATTTTTCATGAAGTACACTTCCTATAACTACTAGAAAGATAAAAAGAAAACATTGACACACAAAACACAGATGCACTCAACAAAAATAATGAAGTTATTTTACTTCTTTCAAGGCATAACCTAGTTAATATGTCCAGTTATCCAAATTCCTTAAGTCTATTTTATCTTTCAGAATTGAGAAAGTTAAATTACATGACCCATGACTAAATCTCTAATTCTGAAGTCTGTGATTCCTAGAATTAAGACAGTCTCTACAATTAAATATGATTCGCCAGTAGCACAGAAGCAAAGATCCTTGGCTCCCTGCACTTAGATGTTCTGAACTGGGTTTTAGAACTGTGGGACTGCAAACTGAAACTATGGCTCAGTCAGTGAAGTACTTGAAATGAAAGCATGATTTTTCAATTTCTAAACCTCATGTGCAAATTATGTGACTATAACCCATCACTGAGAAAGTGGAAACAGGAGAATCCTTGGACGTTTCTGGCCAGCTAGTCTTGCTTAATTCACTCAGAGACCCACTTCGTAAAATGATGTTGAGAAGACATAAAAGATACTCAATGTCTACCTTTGACTTCCATATGTATATGCTCCATCACACGCATATATACACAAACATATGCACACACAGACTTCATTAATATGAGAGGTTCTTTTGCTTGAAAAGTGACTACAATGAACACGGCACTATTGTGGGGTTTTCTAGATCCAGAATAATCTGAGAATTTCACCTTTCAACTCAGCTTAAGTCATACAGAGATAAATCATTCTCAAACTTCTGGCTAGCTTGCATGGTACAATAAGGAGCTATACAAGCCACAAGAGAAAGAAAAGACAATCTTAAATGGGTCTAGACAATCTATGTTGCAATGCTAACCTGCCAGGCAAGGTGTACCCACTGGTGCTAAAATGGCATAAAGGTTATGGGCCTGTGATAGTTTGTATATGCTTGGGCTAGGGAGTGGCACTATTAGGAGGTATGGTCTTGTTGGAATAGGTGTGTACTGTGGGTGTGGGCTTTAAGACCTTATCCTAGCTGCCTGGAAATTAGTATACTGCTAGCAGCCCTCAGATTAAGATAGAGACCTCTCAGCTCTGCGTGCACCATGCCTGCCTGGACACTGCCATGTTCCCACCTTGATGATAATGGACTGAACCTCTGAATCTGGAAGCAAGCGCCAATTAAATGTTGTCCTTTATAAGACTTGCATTCCTCATGGTGTCTCTTTACAGCATTAAAACCCTAAGACAGGGCTTAGCCAACCACTGTTTGGTTCAATGTGAGGCTGCTCCAAAAAAGGCAATTCAATATTGGTAATATAAACTTGGTCACAACCAAAGGCTGGGGAAATCATAAACCAACAGGGAAACTTACTACTCTAGTTTTGTCAAATGCTCATACTGACAGAATGCCTTCTAAATATGTGTGTTTATATCCACTGATAGTTCTGTTCTCAACCCTTGTCAGAGAAGCTTTTTGTTTTACACTGAGAAATATAATTTGTATTCATAGGGAATTTCTAACTCTTAGAAAAATAACTAGACTCTAACATCATCAGAGCACACATACTGACATGAATCAATCAAAAAAGCATGTAAACAACAAAGTCAAATGTGATTTTCAAACACAGGAATTAAAGTAATTATATTCAATGGTCTCAAAGAATACTGAGGGAGGTAATGGCATGACTAGAAAACAAGGACTCACAGGAAGACCACAGAAAATATGGAAAACAGAAACAATGATTTTTATTTTTTTAATTTTTTTATACATTTTTTTACTTACATTTCAAAGGTTATCCCCCTTCCTGTTTTCCTGTCCATAAGGCCCCATTCCCTCCCCTCTTCCTCCTCCTTCCCCTCCGTCCTCCCCCATGCAGGTATTTGCCCTATACATCCTCCTTATTGCCCTCCCCCATAGTCCCCTGCACCCCCATATTCCCCTGCACTGGGAGTCCAACCTTGGCAAGACCAAGGGCTTTCCCTTCCACTGGTGCCCCAACAAGGCTATTCTCTGCTACATGTGCAGTTGGAGCCCTGGGTCAGTCCATGTATAGTCTTTCGGTAGTGATTTAGTCCCTGGAAGCTCTGGTTGGGTGGCATTGTTGTTTTTTATGGGGTTGCAAGCTCCTTCAACTCTTTCAATACTTCCTCTAATTCCCCCCAAGGGGGTCCTATTCTCAGTTGGGTGATTTGCTGCTAGCATTGACCTCTGTATTGGACATGCTCTGTATGTGTCTCTCAGGAGAGAGCTATATCCGGTCCCTTTCAGCATGCATTTTCTAGCTTCATCAAGCTTATGTAGATTTGGTGACTTACATATATGGACCATATGTGTGTCAGGCTCTGAATGACAATTCCTTGAGTCGCTGCTCTAAACTTTGCTTCTGTATCCCCTCCTATAAATATTTTTGCCCCTTTTAATAAGGACTAGGAGCATCTGCATTTTGGTCATCCTTCTTCTTGAGCTTCCCGTGGTCTATAGATTGCATCTTCGATAATTTGAGCTTTTTGGCTAATATCGACTTATCAATGAGTACATACCAATGGTGTATTTCTGTAATTGAGTAAACTCTTTCAGGATGATATTTTCTAGTTCATTCCATTTGCCTATGAATTTCATGAAGTCATTGTGTTTGATAACTGAGTAGTACTCCATTGTGTAGATGTACCACATTTTTTAATCCATTCCTCTGTTGAAGGGCATCTGGGTTCTTTCCAGCTACCGGCTATTATAAATACAGCTGCTACGGACATAGTGGAATATGTGTCCTTGTTGTATGTTGGACCATCTTTTGGGTATATGTTCAAGAGAGGTATAGCTGGGTAATCAGGTAGTACAATGTCCAATTTTTGGAGGAACCTCCAGACTGATTTACAAAGTGGTTGTACCAGTTTGCAATCCCACCAACAATGGAGGAGTATTCCTCTTTCTCCATATCCTCACCAGCATCTGCTGTCACCTCAGTATTTTATCGTAGCCATTCTGACTGGTGTGAGGTTGAATCTCAGGGTTGTTTTGATTTTCATTTCCCTGATGACTAAGGATGTTGAACATTTCTTTAGGTGCTCCTCAGCCATTCGATAATCCTCAGCTGAGAATGTTTTTTTAGCTCTGTACCCCATTTTTAATAGGGCGAACTGGCTCTCTGGAGTCCAACTTTTTGAGTTCTTTGTATATTTTGGATATTAGCCCTCTATCATATATAGGATTGGTAAAGATCTTTTCCCAATCTGTTGGTTGCCATTTTGTGCTAATGACAGTGTCTTTTGCTTTACAAAAGCTTTGCAGTTTTATGAGGTCCCATTTGTCGATTCTTGATCTTAGAGCATAAGCCACTGGTGTTCTGTTCGGGAAATTTTCCCCAATGCTCATGTGTTCGAGGCTCTTCCCCCTCTTTTTTCTATTAGTTTGAGTGTACTTGGTTTGATGTGGAGGCCCTTGATCCACTTGGACTTAAGCTTTGTACATGGTGATAAGAATGGATCGATCTACATTCTTCTACATGATGACCTCCAGTTGAACAAGAACCATTTGTTGAACATGCTATTTTTCTTCCATTGAATGGTTTTAGCTCCTTTGTCAAAGATCAAGTGGCTGTAGTGTATGTGTTCATTTCTGGGTCTTCAATGCTGTTCCACTGATCTACCCTGCCTGTCTCTGTACCAATACCATAGAGTTTTGATAACTATTGCTTGGTAATGCTGCATGAAGTCAGGGATAGTGATTATCCCAGAAGTTCTTTTATTGTTGAGTATAGTTTTTACTATCCTGGATTTTTTGTTATTCCAAATAAATTTGCAAATTGCTCTTTCTATCTCTATAAAGAATTGAGTAGGAATTTTGATGGGAATTGCATTGAATCTGTAGATTGCTTTTTGCAAAATGGCCATATTTACTACATTAATCCTGCCAATCCATGAGCATGGAAGATCTTTCCATCTTCTGACATCTTCCTCAATTTCTTTCTTCAGAGATTTGAAGTTGTTGTCATATAGATCTTTAACTGGCTTGGTTAAAGTCACACCAAGATATTTTATGTTATTTGGGGCTATTGTGAAGGGTGTCATTTCCTTAATTTCTTTCTCAGCCTGTTTATCCTTTGAGTAGAGGAAGGCTACTGATTTGTTTGAGTTAAATTTATACCCCAACACTTTGCTGAAGTTGTTTGTCAAGTAGCTCTCTGTGGAGCTTTTGGAGTCGCTTAAGTATACAATCATATCATCTGCAAATAGTGATATTTTGTATTCTTCCCTTCCAATTTGTAACCCTTTGACCTCCTTTCATTGTCTGATTGCTCTGGCTAGGACATTGAGGAATACATTGAATAAGTAGGGAGAGAGTTGGTAGCCTTGTCTACTCCCTGATTTTAGTGGGATTGCTTCAAGTTTCTCTCCATTTAATTTGATGTTAGCAACTGGTTGGCTGTATATGGCTTTTACTATGTTTAGGTATGGGCCTTGAATTCCTGATCTTTACAGGACTTTTATCATGAAAGGGTGTTGAATTTTGTCAAATGCTTTCCAGCATCTAATGAAATGATCATGTGGTTCTTATCTTTGAGTTTGTTTATATAGTGGATTACATTGATGCATTTGCATATATTAAATCATCCCTGCATTCCTGAGATGAGGCCTCCTTGATCATGATGATCATTGTGATGTGTTCTTGGATTCAGTTTGCAAGAATTTGAGTATTTTTGCATCAATATTTATAAGGGAAATTGGTCTGAAGTTCTCTTCTTTGGTGAGTCTTTGTGTGGTTTTGGTATAAGAGAAATTGTGGATACATAGAAGGAATTTGGTAGTGCTCTGTCTGTTTCAATTTTGTGGAATAGTTTGAACAGTATTGGTATGGTGTCTTCTATGAAGGTCTGATAGAATTCTGCACTGAACCCATCTGGACCTGGGCTCTTTTTGGTTGGGAGAGTTTTAATAACTGCTTCTATTTCTTTAGGACTTATGGGGTTGTTTAGATGATTTATTTGTTCCTGATTTAACTTTGGTACCTGGTATCTGTCTAAAAAATTGTCCATTTCCTCCAGATTTTCCAGTTTTGTTGAATATAGGCTCTTGTAGTAGGATCTGATGATTTTTTTTAATTCCTCAGATTCCTTTGTTATGTCTCCCTTTTCATTTCTGATTTTGTTAATTTGGACACACTCTGTGACCTCTGCTTAGTCTGGCTAAGGGTTTATCTATCTTGTTGATTTTCTCAAAGAACCAACTCCTGCTTTTGTTGATTCTTTGTATAGTACTTTTGTTTCTACTTGGTTGATTTCAGCTTTGAATTTGATTATTTTCTGCCTACTACTCCTCTTGGGTTTATTTATTTCTTTTTGTTCTAGAGCTTTAAGGTGTGCTGTCAAGCTGCTGATATATGCTCCCTCCTTTTTCTTTTTGCAGGCCCTCAGAGCTATGAGTTTCCCTCTTAGTACCACTTACATTGTGTCCCATAAGTTGTAGCTTCATTTTCATTAAATTCTAAGAAGTCTTTTGTTTCTTTCTTTATTTCTTCCTTGACCAAGTTGTCATTGAGTAGAGCATTGTTCAACTTCCATGTATATGTGGGCTTTCTGTCATTATTGTTGTTATTGAAGACCAGTCTTAGAGTGTGGTGATCTGATAGGATGTATGGGATTTTTTTCTATCTTCCTGTATCTGTTGAGGCCTGTTTTGTGACTAATTTTATGGTCAATTTCGGAGAAGGTTCCATGAGGCACTGAGAATAAGGTATATCCTTTTGTTTTACGATGGAATGTTCTATAAATTTCTGTTAAATCCATTTGGTTCATATCTTCTGTTAGTTTCTCTACATCTCTGTTTAATTTCTGTTTCCATGATCTGTCCAGTGATGAGAGTGGGGTGATGAAATCTCCTACTACTATCATGTGAGGTGCAATGTGTGCTTTGAACTTTAGTAAGGTTTGTTATATGAATGTAGGTGCCCTTGCATTTGGAGCACAGATATTTAGGATTGAGAGTTCATCTTGGTGGATTTTTCCTTTCATGAATATGAAGTGTCCTTCCTTATCTTTTTTAATGAATCTTGGTTGAAAGTCAAATTATTTGATATTAGAATGGCTACTCCAGCTTGTTTCTTAAGGCCATTTGCTTGGAAAATTTTTTCCAGCCATTTATTCTGAGGTAGTGTCTGCCTTTGTCTCTGAGGTATGTTTCCTGCATGCAACAAAATCCGGGTCCTCTTTAAGTATCCAGTCTGTTAGTCTATGTCTTTTTATTGGGGAATTGAGTCTGTTGATATTGAGAGATATTAAGGAATAGTGATTGTCACTTCCAGTTATTTTCATTGTTAGAGGTAGAATTATGTTTGTTTGTCTCTCTTTTGGTTTCATTGCAAGGAAATTATATTCTTGCTTTCTGTATGGTGTAGTTTCTCTCCTTGTGTTGGACTTTTCCATCTATTATACTTTACAGGACTAGATTTGTAGAAAGATATTGCATAAATTTAGTTTTGTCGTGGAATATCTCCATTTCTCCATCTATGTTAATTGAAAATTTTGCTGGATACAGTAACTTGGGCTGGCATTTGTGTTCTCTTAGGGTCTGTATGACATCTATCCAGGATCTTCTGGCTTTCATAGTCTCTTGTGAGAAGTCTGGTGTAATTCTGATAGGTCTGCATTTATATGTCACTTGACCTTTTTCCCTTACTGCTTTTAATATTCTTTCTTTGTTTTGTGCATTTGGTGTTTTGACTATTATGTGGTGGGAGGAATTTCTCTTCTGGTCCAATCTCTTTGGAGTTCTGTAGGCTTCTTGTATGTTTATGGGCATCTCTTTCTTATGTTAAGGAAGTTTTCTTCTATAATTTTGTTGAAAATATTTACTGGCCCCTTAAGTTGGGAGTCTTCACTCTCTTCTATACCTATTATCCTTAGATTTGATCTTCTCATTGTGTCCTGGATTTCCTGGATGTTTTGGACCAGGAGCTTTTTGTCTTTACATTACCTTTGACAGTTGTGTCAGTGTTTTCTATGGTATCTTCTGCCCCTGAGATTCTCTATTGTATCTCTTGTATTCTGTTAGTGTTGCTTGTCTCTTCCTTAGGTTTTCTATATCCAGGGTTGTCTCCCTTTGTGCTTTCTTTATTGTTTCTATTTCCATGTTCAATTCTTTCACCTGTTTGGTTGTATTTTCTCTATTTCTTTCAGAGATTTTTGTGTTTCCTCTCTAAGGAATAAATAAAGTCCTCCATCATTATCAAAAAATGTGATTTCAAATCTAAATCTTGCTTTTCTGGTGAAAATTTTCTTTGGAGAAAACTGGGCTCTGATGATGCCAAGTAGTCTTGATTTCTGTTGATTAGGTTCTAGCGCTTGCCTCTAGCCATTAGGTTGTCTCTGGTGTTTGCTTGTCTTGCTGTTTCTGGGAGTGACTTGGCCCTGCTGTAGGGCTCTGTGTCAGCACTCCTGTAGAACTGTTTTCCTGTTTTCTTTCAGCCTTTCCTGAGAACAGGTGCTCTGCTCTCAGCTGTGGCAGTGCTCCTGGAGACTGTCTTAAAGAGTCTTGCTCCTGAAGGAACACCCATTCAGAGCCTGCCCCACATGTGGCCCATACCTATACAACCACCCAATTAGATAAGATGGACTAAGCAAAGAAGTGCAGGCTGACAGGAACTGGATGTAGATCTCTCCTGAGAGACACAGTCAGAATACAGCAAATACAGAGGCGAATGCCAGCAGCAAACCACGGAACTGAGAACAGGACCCCCATTGAAGGCATCAGAGAAAGGACTGGAAGAGCTTGAAGGGGCTCGAGACCCCATTTGAACAACAATGCCAAGCAACCAGAGCTTCCAGGGACTAAGCCACTACCCAAAGATTATACATGGACTGATTCTGGGCTCCAACCTCATAGGTAGCAATGAATAGCATAGTAAGAGCACCAGTGGTCCTGCCAAGACTGAACCCCAGTGAATGTGTTTGTTGTGGGGAGGGCGGTAATGGGAGGAGGATGGGGAGGGGAACACCCATATAGAAAGGGAGGGGGAGGGGTTAGGGGGATGTTGGCCCAGAAACCGGGAAGGGGAATAACAATCGCAATGTAAATAAGAAATACTCAAGTTAATAAAGATTAAAAAAAATATTTTAAAAAAATGTTAAGCACCCAGAAAAAAAAAGAGTCCTGCCTCTGATTGCTCATGTAGGTCCTTGCATCCTGCACCCCGCAGGCACAGTTGGCACTATGCGATTCTCTCTTGGGTCTGGAATGTGGGCAGAGGGAATTCTCCTCTGACTTCTCAGGAGTATCCACACTTTTGAGGTTCCAGCCCTCTCCCCCCATGGGATTTGGGTACAGTGAGCTATTTGGCCAGATCAGTTCAGTCCTGGGGGAAGACCAGAACTGCAAGTACTGGCGGCTGTCTGTTCCTATATCCCTCTGTCTAGAGGCACTGTGCAGTTTTCCCTTGGACCAGGGATGTGGGCCGAGGTATGCAGAGGTAGTGGTCTGTCCTGTGGCCTTGGGATGTCCGCTCTCCTGGGTGGTCTGCTCTCTTCCCCATGGGATTTGGGTGCAGGGAACTCAACAATGATTCTTATAAAGCATCAAAAAATATTAAATAACAGAATAAACATAGCCATTCCAATGAGCCAAATTAACTCTCAGGGAGCTAGAAAGGTGAGGTAAAGACATTTCCAGCTGTATGTCATGAAGAGTTGAGGGAATTCTGGTATATGAGGACATAGGCACACAGAGAACAATGATGGGTGGAGATCATCTCTGGGTGGGGAGAAGCCTCAGGAAGCTGATGGGTGTGACCCTAGCTGAGAACTCTACCAGCAGAGAATATTGATCCTAAAGAGGCCACCGCCTGTAGCCAAGCTGAACTTCCAGTGAAGGGAGGGGGCTTTCAACCTACCCACAAAACCTTCAGCCCAAAATCTTTCCTGCCTTCAAGATGTGAAGAGATAAAGTTGAAGCTGAGATTGAGGAAACAGCCCCCCAATGACTGGCCTAATTTGAGACCCATCCCCTGGAAGGGAGCCAACCACTGACACCATTAATGATACTCTGCTATGCAGCCAGGAGTCTAGCATAACTGTCTCCTGAGAGACTTTGTCCAGCAGTAGATGGAAACAGATGCTGAGACCGTCTAGTAAAACATCAGGTGGAGTTCAGGAGTCTTGTGGAAGGAAGATTAGAGGATACAATTGAGCAAGCCAAAGGCTTCAAGGACTGCATAAGAAGGCTTACAGAGTCAACAACCTGGGCTCATGGGGGCTCACAGAGATTCAACTACCAAAGTGTGTGCTGGGGCAGGACCTGGGCTCCCTACATATTCAAAGCATATGTACAGTTTGATCTTCATGTGGGTCCCCTAGTAATTGGAGCAGCGACAGTCTCTGACTGTTGCCTGCTATTACATTCCCTTCCTCTAGCTGGGCCAACATCTTTTTTAGCCTCAGTGGGAGTGGATGTGCTTATTCCTGCTACAACTTGATGTTCCAGGTCCCAGAGCAAAGTGGTACCCAGAGGGGGCTTCTCTTTCTATGAGGAGAAAAGGGAGGGAGTAATAGGGGGAGGGACTTGTAAGGTTGGAACTGGGAGGAGGTGGAGCCGAGATCGAGATGAAAAGTGAATAAACAAACAAATTAATGGGAAAAAGGAAATTAAAAAAAAAGAACAAAAATGTCTGGAAAATATTTCAGAAAATCCAAGACTTAAGAAATATTTAAAAATAGTAGCATGATGAGGGAAACTTAGATACTTAAATTTACCAAGTAGTTTACATAATAAGAATGAATCTAAACAGATACAGTAAATTTTTAAGAACTTCAAAAAAAGAAAACTTTCTATGTACTTCCAGAAATAAAATAAAACATAATCAGCTTTGCAAAAGGGGTCCCAAAAGCAATGTGTGTTGCACAAATTAAATAGTGTAACTATCCAAGACACAGAAAGAAAATAACATGTTCAACCTGGGTAACTAGACAAGGCTGTACTGAAGTACTAGAGTTATGTAAAGTCATTCTCTAGCATAGCAAGATCCAGGATGCTACCACAGGAAGAAACTCTTTAAATACCATCCTAAAAACTTTGGCAAGAAGAAGAATTGACCCCAAAAGTGCAGAAAACAAGAAATCAGTTTGGGAAAAAAAAAAAAACAACCCATTCCACTTCTGACATTTCAAAGTGAAGGCTCGCTTTGCTTTTCATTTTTCTTTGTTTTCATTGAATATCTCCGTTTCCCTTCCTTCACTCCAGACTGTACTATATACACCATCTCTCTGTTCTTTTTTAAATTCATTTTTCACTAATTGTCCAGACACGTATAATACATATTTGAATATACATATATATTGCTAAATATAACCTGCTCAGTACATATAATGTTACTCATATGTATGTGTTCAAGGATGATGACTTGGCACTGGACAATCGGTTGGTGTGTTCTTCCTGAGGAAGACCATGTCTCAGAATCCCAGCTTTCCTTAGCTGCCAATAGTTCCTTGTGTAAGACTGAGACCTCTGAGATTTTCTCCATTCAGTTTGACATGTTCACTGATGTCATTCTGTACAACTCGCATTTAGACAGTCATGTTAGTGAGACTTTATCATTGTAGCTTCTAATATTACTTAGAGACACAATCTTACAGCTTACACCCTGATCCTCTTGCCTTTTACATCTTTCCTCAGGTTTCAAAATGTTGTGAGCCAGAAAACGACAACCACTGAAAAGGCAGAGTTGTGAAGCCCAGTCCCAAAGGACACATCATTTTGCTTCATAAAACTTTTTCATCCCAGCATTTCAGTGCACAGCTGTTACTGAGACAACAATCCGTCCAACAGGAGTAAAATCGGGGAAAAGGTCCCGGCACATCTCAAGTCATATAAATTTAATGGAGTGCCTATTATACTAGTGGTATTCAGCAAAAGATATATTTAACATATAAATTTATTTTGCTATAAATATATCAGATAAATGAAGTATAATGTTTCCAATTCAATGATAGGTACAAGACAACTGCTAACAAAATGTCAAGTTCTTTTTCCTTCTACTCCTATGTATTTATCAGCTGGCCAGACCTAGGGAAATAGATCATGTGAGCATCTAAAACTTCTGAGAGAATTGTATTCCATTGTATTAATTTTATATATTATCACAAGTCATAGTCAAATTCTTCTTCTGACACAACACTATCCAACACTATCCTATGTTCTCTCCCTTTCCCCAATACCATGTCTTAGTTAGGGCTTCTATTACTGTGATAAAACACCACGAACAAAAGCACCTTGGGAAGGAAAGGGTTTATTTTACTTTTTAGCTTATAAAGTCCACCATTTGTGGACATCAGAAGAAGAACTGAAGGCAGTAATCTGGAGACAAGAAACGATACAGAGGCCAAGGAGGACTGCTGCTTTCTGGCTCTCTCCCAATGGCTTGCTCAGTCTGCTTTCTAACAACACTCAGAACTGCCAGTTTAGGAGTGGCATCACCCATAGTGATTAGGGCCCTCCCACAAACATAACTATGTTTAAAAATGCACCACAGCTTTGTCCATAGACAAATCTACTCATGCATTTCCTTAGTTGAGGCTTCTACTTCCCAAATGACTCTAGCTGCATGTCAAGTTGACATGAAAGTAGTTAGCACACCATCAAAAATCAATTTTAAAGTGTAAACTTCCCTAAGCCAACTAGTTTCAGATTTCAAAACATATGGACTAAACTCTGAAGATATTGTATACTTCCTAGATGAAATACAGATTTTTCTTTACAGGGAGTCTGGAAAACACACATTTTTATTGACATCTCCCAAAGTGACACAGACAGCCATCTGAATAATTTAGAACCTGAAATGACTGTTTCCATCATTATGATGAGATACATCTGGTTTCCTGTTTTCCTGGTTAATGGTTCTTACTCTTGTTTAAAATAAACAAAAGCTCCCTATTTGTCTGAGAAGGGCTAGGTATGCAGAAAGAGTTATCACTGTTCCCAGCAGCTCTTTAGAGAAAGCCATATGGTTCCCATTTTAAAGGATATGTCTTCTACTTTCTTTCTATATATAATTACTTTTGTTCCTTCCTTCCTTTTTCTCACTCTAGCCCTACCCATGCAATTTTCCATTACTCTCTCAAATTCACACACAGAATTTAGGAAGATAGATTAATATAAATTTAGTTACATACATATGTATATATTTACATATATATCTATACATTATATTTAGGAATATGTAAATATGTTTATATTCTAAAATTGTTGATGAATAACATGTATGTATGTATGTATGTATGTATGCATGCATGCATGCATATATGTATATGATACCACTTGGCATTAGATAACCAACTGGGACATTAGATAATCCCTTTTTCATTGTTGGGCAGAGTTGTTCAAAAGACTCCCCAAATACTAAAGGTTGTTTCTGTTGTCCTTGCTTACCTCCAACAGGTGGAATGTGTGTCCCAATTGATAAAGAAATGGCCCCAGGGGAACTATGCTGTGTATACTTCCTTAATTGACTTAAAATATATTTAGATTTCAAAATTAAAACTATGGATTATTTCTGCACAAGAAGTCACATGGAGAAACAAAATAGTTACAAGATGATAAAAAGAGGTGTTTGAAAATCATCATTATATTCAGTGGAAGTGGTAAGGGGAAAAACTTCAAAACAAGACATACACAATTTGAAGCAGCATTATTAACCAGCTTTCTCTATGGTGATTGTAGAACATTCCATTAACAATGAATGATTTGGGGTTGGGATTTAGCTCAGTGGTAGAGCGCTTGCCTAGCAAGCGCAAGGCCCTGGGTTCGGTCCCCAGCTCTGAAAAAAAAAAAAAAAAAAGAAACAATGAATGATTTTCCTTCTTTCAAGCATGCATAGAAACTTACTGAACTTAAATATGTTTAGATCATAAATCAGGCATTTTCTAAACTTTATACAGTTAGAACAATAGAAAATATCCCTCAGGTCTGTAAGGATAAATAATAAAATCTTAGATTTAGATTACATAGATAAAATGAAAAATATAACTGTAAAGAGTAAACAAAAAATAAAAAATTAGAAGAACAGGCTCTTTCCCATTTTTGTCCCTGCAGCTCTTCCAGACAATAACAATTCTGAATCAGAGTTTTTGACTGTGGGATGGCAACGCCATCCCTCCATTGATGCCTTGTCTTTTTACTGGGAATGCCTCTCCCCAGTGTAGGGCATTTCATCTAAGGTGCCTCCTTTTGAGTCCTTAGAGACTCACCACCTCCCAGGTCTCTGATACATTCTAGAGGATTCCCCACCTCCTATCTCCCAAGGTTGGCTGTTTCCATTCTTTCTGATGGCCCTCTAGAAGCCTGAGAAAAAGGAGATCCAGTGACAGGCACAAACTGGAGGCCCCAAGGTCTGACACTATTACTGATGCTATGGTGTGCTCACAAAGGGGCCTATCATGACTGCCCTGTGAAAGACCCAACAAGCAGCTGAAAGAGTCAGATGCAGATATTTACACTCAACCAACGGACAGAAGCTGGTGACTTCTGTGATTGAATTAGGGAAAAGCTGGGAAAAGTTGAGGAGGAGGGCAACCCCTTAAGAAGAACAGCAATCTCAACTAACCTGAACCCCTAACATCTCTCAGATACTGAACCACCAACCAGGCATCATACACCAACTGATAGGAGGCCTCCAACAGATGTACAGCAGAGGACTGCTGCTGGGTCAGGACTCATTCAAAGAAGATTCACCTAACCCTCAAGAGACTTGGGCCCCAAGGAGTGGGGAGGTTTGGTGTAGGGGGGACATCCTCGTGGAGACTGGGGTTGAGGGGGGTGGTATGGGATATGTAACTGTCAGAGGGGGATCAGGAAGGGGATAAAGTCTGGACTATAAAAAGAAACTAACTATTTTTTAAAGAATAGTTTAGATATAAAAAAGAATACTTTCTCAACAACAACAAAAATTTGTTTTTGAAAAGCCAGGAACCTGAAAGAGAACAATGAGGGGTATAAGATAGAGTTTAAAGGGGAAAATGGGAAATGATGTAATCATATTATATTCTAATATTAAAAATAAAAAGAAATCAAAAAAGAAAATGAGAAGAGCATTATAATTCTATAGGAAAGGTGTGCTGATTCGTGATCCATACCTACAGCTGCAGCTACCTGACTTGGGCAGGTAGCAAATTTAAAACCAATCTGGGCTGCACAGCAAGACTTGTCAGAAAAAGTGGAAAGAAAGAAAGAGAGAGAGAGAGAGAGAGAGAGAGAGAGAGAGAGAGAGAGAGAAGGAATGTAGGTAGAAGGAAGGGAGGAGGAAGAGAATGAGAGAAGAAATAAAAGAAAAAACAGTAAGAAAAGATTAAGAATTAACCTATAATTAAAAGCCAAAACCCAAACACCACAATGCCTTTCACACTGTTCTTAAACAAAGAAGGAAGATTCAGTATCAATATCTCAGAAATTATTCCAGATAACAGAAAGGGAGGAGACATTTTTAGTCACTTTACTGGTAGTATGCTGTTAACAAGAATATCCAGCAGGGGCTCGGCAAATATTCCTTATGAATAGATCTGTAAAGGGGTGGCTCAGCAGCTCTAGTTGGGTTCACACTGTTAGTGAGTACCATTCTTAGATAGCCTTATAAGTGTCATGAGTGTATAAAAAAAATCAAAGGTAATCTGGGTAAAGGGAAAATTTGACTTAATAAGTAGATAAGTTCATTGCACAGAAAATTTGAAAAGAACTTTCAAAAATGCTATTAGAATTAATTAGAGCATTTAGAAGGAGAGCCAAATTCAAGATCAATACATGTAAATAATAAATTGTACTTCTATTTGCTGGAGAGACAAAATGAAAAGTAAATTTTAAAGTCTTATTTAAAAATCTCTCCAATTAATGTAAAATTAAGTCACTACCTTCTGATCACACACACACACACACACACACACACACACACACACACACACAAAAATGTCAGACAAGAATGAGAAAAATTCTAACTCAAGATGTGGCTGAGAAGAATTTGTACAACTTAGCGAAAAAAAAAAGTTTTGGCAATATCTACCAACACCTGGCATACACATCTTCTATAACCCAGGAAATGCAGTATAAAATAGATCCTTAAGAGCATCACACACTTCTTGTATTCCTATATTAAATGGTACATAGATTTATTTGTTACTGTAAAATTTGTACAGCATTAAAAATAAATCAGAATGCTATTTTCATAAATATACTGATAATAAAGTAACAACAAAAGTTATGAGTATCTACTACACAGAGAAGCATAGTCAAATCTTTGAAAAGGTATTTTACACATTGGATAAAAGTCCAGAAAACTGATGTGAAGAGTCACGTGGGTTGGAAAGAGCATGTAGGAGTTCAGATTGCTGCACAGATTCTGCACTTTGTTCTAGTATGGTTACATGAGTGAGTACAAATGCAAACCATTACCAAACTGTGCCCATGAATCTTAGCACACTATTGTTTTTAAAAATGATACTTTAGGAGCTCTCTGCTCCCAGACCCCGGGAGAGAGAGAGACCTCACCGCCTGGTCAGATGGGCACTCCTGAGGCTGCAGAGCGGAAGAGACCACCAACACTGCTCACCCCTGCCCACATCCCTGGCCCAAGAGGAAACTATATAAGGCCTCTGGGCTCCCGTGGGGGAGGGCCCAGGAGCGGCAGGACCCCTGCTTGAGACACCGCCTGAACCGGAAGGAAACAGACCGGATAAACAGTTCTCTGCACCCAAATCCCATGGGAGGGAGAGCTAAACCTTCAGAGGGACAGACAAGCCTGGGAAACCAGAAGAGACTGCTCTCTGCACACACATCTCGTACGCCAGAGGAAAAAGCCAAAGACCATCTGGAACCCTGGTGCACTGAAGCTCCCGGAAGGGGCGGCACAGGTCTTCCTGGTTGCTGCCGCTGCAGAGAGCCCGTGAGCAGCAGCCCACGAGCGAACTTGTGCCTCGGGACCACAGGTAAGACCAAATTTTCTGCTGCAAGAAAGCTGCCTGGTGAACTCAAGACACAGGCCCACAGGAACAGCTGAAGACCTGTAGAGGGGAAAAACTACACGCCCGAAAGCAGAACACTCTGTCCCCATAACTGACTGAAAGAGAGGAAAACAGGTCTACAGCACTCCTGACACACAGGCTTATAGGACAGTCTAGCCACTGTCAGAAATAGCAGAACAAAGTAACACTAGAGATAATCTGATGGCAAGAGGCAAGCGCAGGAACACAAGCAACAGAAACCAAGACTACAGGGCACCATCGGAGCCCAATTCTCCCATCAAAACAAACATGGAATATCCAAACACACCAGAAAAGCAAGATCTAGTTTCAAAATCATTTTTGATCATGATGCTGGAGGACTTCAAGAAAGACGTGAAGAACTCCCTTAGAGAACAAGTAGAAGCCTACAGAGAGGAATCGCAAAAATGCCTGAAAGAATTCCAGGAAAACATAAATAAACAAGTAGAAGCCCATAGAGAGGCGACACAAAAATCCCTGAAAGAATTCCAGGAAAACATAAATACACAAGTAGAAGCCCACAGAGAGGAGACACAAAAATCCCTGAAAGAATTCCAGGAAAACATAAATAAACAAGTAGAAGCCCATAGAGAGGAGACACAAAAATCCCTGAAAGAATTCCAGGAAAACACAATCAAACAGTTGAAGGAATTAAAAATGGAAATAGAAGCAATCAAGAAAGAACACATGGAAACAACCCTGGATATAGAAGACCAAAAGAAGAGACAAGGAGCTATAGATACAAGCTTCACCAACAGAATACAAGAGATGGAAGAGAGAATCTCAGAAGCAGAAGATTCCATAGAAATCATTGACTCAACTGTCAAAGATAATGTAAAGCGGAAAAAGCTACTGGTCCAAAACATACAGGAAATCCAGGACTCAATGAGAAGATTAAACTTAAGGATAATAGGTATAGAAGAGAATGAAGACTCCCAGCTCAAAGGACCAGTAAATATCTTCAACAAAATCATGGAAGAAAACTTCCCTAACCTAAAAAAAGAGATACCCATAGGCATACAAGAAGCCTACAGAACTCCAAATAGATTGGACCAGAAAAGAAACACCTCCCGTCACATAATTGTCAAAACACCAAACGCACAAAATAAAGAAAGAATATTAAAAGCAGTAAGGGAAAAAGGTCAAGTAACATATAAAGGCAGACCTATCAGAATCACACCAGACTTTTCGCCAGAAACTATGAAGGCCAGAAGATCCTGGACTGATGTCATACAAACCCTAAGAGAACACAAATGCCAGCCCAGGTTACCGTATCCAGCAAAACTCTCAATTAACATAGATGGAGAAACCAAGATATTCCATGACAAAAACAAATTTACACAATATCTTTCTACAAATCCAGCACTACAAAGGAAAATAAATGGTAAAGCCCAACATAAGGAGGCAAGCTATACCCTAGAAGAAGCAAGAAACTAATCGTCTTGGCAACAAAACAAAGAAAAGAAAAGCACACAAACATAACCTCACATCCAAATATGAATATAACGGGAAGCAATAATCACTATTCCTTAATATCTCTCAAAATCAATGGCCTCAACTCCCCAATAAAAAGACATAGATTAACAAACTGGATACGCAACGAGGACCCTGCATTCTGCTGCCTACAGGAAACACACCTCAGAGACAAAGACAGACACTACCTCAGAGTGAAAGGCTGGAAAACAACTTTCCAAGCAAATGGTCAGAAGAAGCAAGCTGGAGTAGCCATTCTAATATCAAATAAAATCAATTTCCAACTAAAAGTCATCAAAAAAGATAAGGAAGGACACTTCATATTCATCAAAGGAAAAATCCACCAAGATGAACTCTCAATCCTAACTATCTATGCCCCAAATACAAGGGCACCTACATACGGAAAAGAAACCTTACTAAAGCTCAAAACACACATTGCACCTCACACAATAATAGTGGGAGATTTCAACACCCCACTCTCATCAATGGACAGATCATGGAAACAGAAATTAAACAGTGATGTCGACAGACTAAGAGAAGTCATGAGCCAAATGGACTTAACGGATGTTTATAGAACATTCTATCCTAAAGCAAAAGGATATACCTTCTTCTCAGCTCCTCATGGTACTTTCTCCAAAATTGACCATATAATTGGTCAAAAAACGGGCCTCAAAAGGTACAGAAAGATAGAAATAATCCCATGCGTGCTATCGGACCACCACGGCCTAAAACTGGTCTTCAATAACAATAAGGGAAGAATGCCCACATATACGTGGAAATTGAACAATGCTCTACTCAATGATAACCTGGTCAAGGAAGAAATAAAGAAAGAAATTAAAAACTTTTTAGAATTTAATGAAAATGAAGGTACAACATACCCAAACTTATGGGACACAATGAAAGCTGTGCTAAGAGGAAAACTCATAGCGCTGAGTGCCTGCAGAAAGAAACAGGAAAGAGCATATGTCAGCAGCTTGACAGCACACCTAAAAGCTCTAGAACAAAAAGAAGCAAATACACCCAGGAGGAGTAGAAGGCAGGAAATAATCAAACTCAGAGCTGAAATCAACCAAGTAGAAACAAAAAGGACCATAGAAAGAATCAACAGAACCAAAAGTTGGTTCTTTGAGAAAATCAACAAGATAGATAAACCCTTAGCCAGACTAACGAGAGGACAGAGAGAGTGCGTCCAAATTAACAAAATCAGAAATGAAAAGGGAGACATAACTACAGATTCAGAGGAAATTCAAAAAATCATCAGATCTTACTATAAAAACCTATATTCAACAAAACTTGAAAATCTTCAGGAAATGGACAATTTCCTAGACAGATACCAGGTATCAAAGTTAAATCAAGAACAGATAAACCAGTTAAACAACCCCATAACTCCTAAGGAAATAGAAGCAGTCATTAAAGGTCTCCCAACCAAAAAGAGCCCAGGTCCAGACGGGTTTAGTGCAGAATTCTATCAAACCTTCATAGAAGACCTCATACCAATATTATCCAAACTATTCCACAAAATTGAAACAGATGGAGCACTACCGAATTCCTTCTACGAAGCCACAATTACTCTTATACCTAAACCACACAAAGACACAACAAAGAAAGAGAACTTCAGACCAATTTCCCTTATGAATATCGACGCAAAAATACTCAATAAAATTCTGGCAAACCGAATTCAAGAGCACATCAAAACAATCATCCACCATGATCAAGTAGGCTTCATCCCAGGCATGCAGGGATGGTTTAATATACGGAAAACCATCAACGTGATCCATTATATAAACAAACTGAAAGAACAGAACCACATGATCATTTCATTAGATGCTGAGAAAGCATTTGACAAAATTCAACACCCCTTCATGATAAAAGTCCTGGAAAGAATAGGAATTCAAGGCCCATACCTAAACATAGTAAAAGCCATATACAGCAAACCAGTTGCTAACATTAAACTAAATGGAGAGAAACTTGAAGCAATCCCACTAAAATCAGGGACTAGACAAGGCTGCCCACTCTCTCCCTACTTATTCAATATAGTTCTTGAAGTTCTAGCCAGAGTAATCAGACAACAAAAGGAGATCAAGGGGATACAGATCGGAAAAGAAGAGGTCAAAATATCACTACTTGCAGATGACATGATAGTATATTTAAGTGATCCCAAAAGTTCCACCAGAGAACTACTAAAGCTGATAAACAACTTCAGCAAAGTGGCTGGGTATAAAATTAACTCAAATAAATCAGTTGCCTTCCTCTATACAAAAGAGAAACAAGCCGAGAAAGAAATCAGGGAAACGACACCCTTCATAATAGACCCAAATAATATAAAGTACCTCGGTGTGACTTTAACCAAGCAAGTAAAAGATCTGTACAATAAGAACTTCAAGACACTGAGGAAAGAAATTGAAGAAGACCTCAGAAGATGGAAAGATCTCCCATGCTCATGGATTGGCAGGATTAATATAGTAAAAATGGCCATTTTACCAAAAGCAATCTACAGATTCAATGCAATCCCCATCAAAATACCAATCCAATTCTTCAAAGAGTTAGACAGAACAATTTGCAAATTCATCTGGAATAACAAAAAACCCAGGATAGCTAAAGCTATCCTCAACAATAAAAGGACTTCAGGGGGAATCACTATCCCTGAACTCAAGCAGTATTACAGAGCAATAGTGATAAAAACTGCATGGTATTGGTACAGAGACAGACAGACAGACCAATGGAATAGAATTGAAGACCCAGAAATGAACCCACACACCTATGGTCACTTGATTTTTGACAAAGGAGCCAAAACCATCCAATGAAAAAAAGATAGCATTTTCAGCAAATGGTGCTGGTTCAACTGGAGGGCAACATGTAGAAGAATGAGATCGCTCCATCCTTATCACCCTGTACAAAGCTTAAGTCCAAGTGGATCAAGGACCTCCACATCAAACCAGACACACTCAAACTAATAGAAGAAAAACTAGGGAAGCATCTGGAACACATGGGCACTGGAAAAAATTTCCTGAACAAAACACCCATGGCTTATGCTCTAAGATCAAGAATCGACAAATGGGATCTCATAAAACTGCAAAGCTTCTGTAAGGCAAAGGACACTGTGGTTAGGACAAAACGGCAACCAACAGATTGGGAAAAGATCTTTACCAATCCTACAACAGATAGAGGCCTTATATCCAAAATATAGAAAGAACTCAAGAAGTTAGACCGCAGGGAAACAAATAACCCTATTAAAAAATGGGGTTCAGAGCTAAACAAAGAATTCACAGCTGAGGAATGCCGAATGGCTGAGAAACACCTAAAGAAATGTTCAACATCTTTAGTCATAAGGGAAATGCAAATCAAAACAACCCTGAGATTTCACCTCACACCAGTGAGAATGGCTAAGATCAAAACTCAGGTGACAGCAGATGCTGGCGAGGATGTGGAGAAAGAGGAACACTCCTCCATTGTTGGTGGGATTGCAGACTGGTAAAACCATTCTGGAAATCAGTCTGGAGGTTCCTCAGAAAATTGGACATTGAACTGCCTGAGGATCCAGCTAAACCTCTCTTGGGCATATACCCAAAAGATGCCTCAACATACAAAAGAGGCACGTGCTCCACTATGTTCATCGCAGCCTTATTTATAATAGCCAGAAACTGGAAAGAACCCAGATGCCCTTCAACAGAGGAATGGATACAGAAAATGTGGTACATCTACACAATGGAATATTACTCAGCTATCAAAAACAACGAGTTTATGAAATTCGTAGGCAAATGGTTGGAACTGGAAAATATCATCCTGAGTGAGCTAACCCATTCACAGAAAGACATACATGGTATGCACTCATTGATAAGTGGCTATTAGCCCAAATGCTTGAATTACCCTAGATCCCTAGAACAAACGAAACTCAAGACGGATGATCAAAATGTGAATGCTTCACTCCTTCTTTAAATGAGGAAAAAGAGTACCCTTGGCTGGGAAGGGAGAGGCAAAGATTAAAACAGAGACTGAAGGAACACCCATTCAGAGCCTGCCCCACATGTGGCCCATACATATACAGCCACCAAATTAGACAAGATGGATGAAGCAAAGAAGTGCAGACCGACAGGATGTAAATCGCTCCTGAGAGACACAGCCAGAATACAGCAAATACAGAGGCGAATGCCAGCAGCAAACCACTGAACTGAGAATAGGTCCCCCGTTGAAGGAATCAGAGAAAGAACTGGAAGAGCTTGAAGGGGCTCGAGACCCCAAAAGTTCAATGTCCAGCAACCAGAGCTTCCAGGGACTAAGCCACTACCTAAAGACTATACATGGACTGACCCGGGACTCTGACCCCATAGGTAGCAATGAATATCCTAGTATGAGCACCAGTGGAAGTGGAAGCCCTGGGTCCTGCTAAGACTGAACCCCCAGTGAACTAGACTATGGGGGGAGGGCGGCAATGGGGGAAGTGTTGGGAGGGGAACACCCATAAGGAAGGGGAGGGGGGAGGGGGATGTTTGCCCGGATACCGGGAAAGGGAATAACACTTGAAATGTATATAAGAAATACTCAAGTTAATAAAAAAAATACTATATAGTACCAGTACTAAATCAACAAGTAATAAATAGGATCTCATGAAACTAAAACTAAATTGCTTCCTCACAGCAAAGGACACCATCATTGAGATTCATCAGGGAAATTCAAATCAAAAGTATCTTTGAGCTCTCACCTTATACCTGCCACGATATCTAAGATCAACAGAATAGATGAGAGTACATGCTGGTGAGAATGTGGAGTAAAAGGAACACTCAAACATTGCTAGGATAAGTACAAACTCATACAGCCACTATGGAAACTGGTGTGGCAGTTCTTCACAAAGATGGGCACTGCTTTATCTCAAGATCCAGCTATACCACTCTTGGGCATATACCCAGAGTACCTTTCATCTTATCATGGAGACACTTGCTCAACCATATTCATTGCTGTTCTGTTCATAATAGTCAGAAACCAGAAACAACCTAGATGCCCTTCAAGAGAAAAATGGATAAAGAAGATGTAATTCATTCACACGATAGAGTTTGACTCAATATTTTTAATGATCTCATAAAGTTTGCACACAAAAGGATGAAACTAGGAAAAGAAATGATCCTGAGTGAGGAATCCCAGACCCAGAAAGATAAATATGGTGTATGTTCCCTTATATGCATATATTAGCTGTTAAAGCAGTAATAACCAAGATATAATCCATGAAAGCACAGAGGGTAGGTATACGGCGAGGAACGTGAGGGACTAGATAGGTCCCATTGGGAAAGGGGAATAGAATGGGTAGATATGGATTGAATGGTGAGGGGCTAGAATGGGAGACTCAAAAGGGGATGAGGAGTGAATATAAGAAGAGACAGACAGCTAAAATGAAGGGACACTTGAGGGATGGTGTGAAAACTTAGAAACTCTTTAATATGTGTGTGTGTGTGTGTGTGTGTGTGTGTGTGTCTGTGTTTATGTGTGTGTGTAACAGAGGTCTAAACAAAACTCACCGAATAATGAGGAAGACAGAATTCCAAATGACCATGACTTGTTTTCAAACAAAGCTTCTAGTCCTGGAGTTGGGTTACATCAAATTGACTTATTGGCCAAAGGGGCCCCATGGAATTTCCCAAACACCCCAGGCTGTTGCCAAGACTGTATTGCTCTCCACAAACAGCAAGGACCCACTAATGCCTGCCTAGAGCCATCACCTCTATGTTCCAGTGTTTTGGGGGCCAGGAGACACTCTGCATACTATCAAAAATGTAACATAAAGTAGGTGGTTGTGGCATACGTCTTTAATCCCAGCACTCAGGAGGCAGAGATTGGCATATCTCTGAGTTCAAAGAGAGTCTGGTCAACAGAGAAAGTTCCAGGACAGCCAGGCCTACTCAGAGAAACCCTATTAGGGTTGGGGATGGAGTGGGGTAGTAAAGTAAACACCAGGCCAAACACAATGCTCCATTTGCTATGGTGTCTTTCCTACAAGAAGTGCTAGGGTAGTGGCACAGAAAGCTTGTGGGTGTAACCAACCCAAGTCTGATTTTACTTAAAGCTGACTTGATGTGATCTAACCCATATGCTACACTGCTGAATAAATGAAAAAATCCTAGCTACTAGGGTAAATATAAACAATTGAACTGTCATTTATAGCTATTGGGAGAAGAAAAAATAAGATTTCTCCAAAAAAGTGACATTGGAAATGCCAACCACTCCAGGATAGGCCTCATGTTCCGTAGACGTTGGACAACATACAGTGGACTCTGTATGCTTTCATTTGATTACAGTTTGGTGTTGATTTTGTTGTTGTTGTTGTTGTATTGGGTTTTGTGGGGGTTTGCTTTTATGTTTTTACTTGTTTTGGTTTGGTTTTTGGGAAGGAACTTAAAATTGAGTGGTTAGGAAGAGGATCTGGCAGGACTTGGCAGAGGGAAATAATGTGAAAAAATATAGTTTTAAATTATTTTTAATAATAAAATAAAAGATTTTAAAAAGAAAACATGTGAGTTCTCCAGAGAAGAAAACAAAGGGGTAAGAATCATCTGCTTTAAAATGTCATTATCTTTTGTAAGTAGGGAAATGTAAATCAAAACAGCTTTGAGATTTCATCTTACTCTATGTATTAGGAAAACAAAATCAACAAGAAGAACCAAAGAAGGGGCCATAGAAGTGCAGTGAGCAATCTGTGCAGCTAAACAATGACTGCATCGCATCAGAGGCTGTCTTCACTTCCTGTCACCCAGAGCTGCAGATGCTAGTTTGTGACATGCTTTCAGATCTTAACAATTCACCATATAAGAACAGATACTAGAACTTATGACCTGATCAATTACAGTTCTCTCAGTATCTGATGTCACCTGACATTGCTGATGATACCAAAGACGAGTATGAGAAAAAAGCACTGTAGTGCATAAATGTATATCTTGATATAGCACCAAAATTAGCATGCTCTTGATGTATGATAACTTTGTGTTAATCTACTAACCCTTTCAATCTATAACAACATTCTCTCTCTCCAAAATGCCCTGAAGCATGTATTCCTTCTCAGTAGATTCTTTTAAAACATGATACAGATTATCCCATTGTGCTGTCAGGTCTAGATGCCAAAGAACTAAAGTGTAACAGTCTTAGGTTTTCATTATAGGTGAACTACACATTACATAATGTGGGATGTTTTATTCTCATAATGTTTCAGACAAATATGGCTAAAGAAGCACCTGCTAAAATGCAGAAGAGAAAACACATTTCCTAACAAATTCAGAACTTCAGTTAGATAATGCATTTAGTCTAATTCATTTAGAGAACCTAGTGATTGTAAGTGATCTATTAAGAGAAGAGTAGAAAGAATGTACAGATAATATTCCTGCATAAAATCCCCCAAATAAAAGCAAATATAAGAGTCTGTTTCTCTTGTTCTCTTATGATTATTTTTACACTGTACAGTATAAATGATATATGTTTATTTGCTTCTGGGGCAAGAAAGTTTGCCCCAGAGCAGGGAGAGAGATAGAGAGGCCGTTGAAACTAGGGATAAGAGAAGCTCTTGGATTTCTCCATGAAAAGTAACATGATCCCAATATGAGCTTTAAAATTGTAATTCTAAGAGGCAGACAAAATTGCAGTCCACATAAGCAATTGTCTGCTGCATATTTCTTGCGTAGGTAGCAACAGGCATATTAACCTGAGATAGGAAATTATTTTCTTTACACATGACCACAGAGGTCAGTGCACCAAAGAGATCATAACAGGGGGTATAGGACTTAAGAGACCTGTCAGTGTCTATTGGAGAACGGACTGTTTCCAAAAGAAGTCTAACCATCTACCAGTGAAACTATAGGTATGGTGCCCTTATAAAATTATACCAAATTATAAAATAACCCAAGACTTTAATATTATA
This sequence comes from Rattus norvegicus, assembly GCF_021556685.1. Lineage (NCBI taxonomy): Eukaryota > Metazoa > Chordata > Mammalia > Rodentia > Muridae > Rattus > Rattus norvegicus. The sequence continues at coordinate 100,923,427 of NC_141538.1, forward strand.
ATAAATTTTAAAAAGCCCATAGTAGAGTGTGGTAGTACACATATTTAATCTCAGAGGCCTTTAGGTGTCTGTGGGTTCAAGGCCGAATTGGTCTATATAACAAGTTCCAGGCCAACTAAGTATGTAGCCACTGTGTGAATAAATGAAGAATCAAATGAATTTTTTAAAAAGAAGTCCGTGAGTGTTATGTAAGAGATAGATCTAATACAAAAATCACATTTATCTGTCTAAATTTCAGGAGTCTCCAGTTTACATTGATGAGGTTGTTATTGATGCAAATGTTTATATTACATAAGGCTTCAAAGGTCATCACTCTGTTTGGACATACCTGCATAAATTTTTCCTAGTGTTGAAATCATTTATGAGTAAATAGGACAAGCCAAGATAAACTTACTCAAAAAAATATATAAATAAAAGCTTGATAAAATTATTGCTACACCTCAAGGAAAATAATGATTGCTTTGTACAAGGTAACACTAAAGACTGAATTTTAAGTAGATTTTTACATTAAGAGAAATATCTGTTTCTTCATTTGCAATGGCCAGAACAACCAGCAGTAGAATCTGTGGGTTCAGCCAGCACTGTAAGAATCATTTCAAAGGGTATTTCTTCCCCAGCCAACAATACCAAGGGAGAAGAGTGAGACCCTCCTCAGCAGATGGGATGGCATAATGTGGCTGGGGCTGGGGATTTGAATGAATATGAATTACAAAGAGCACAGATAACATGGTGCTCAAAAGCTGTTAGGAATCTTGAATGTCAAAATCATTTAGCTGACATTTCGTGGGACATAATTACCTTAAAAACATGGAAATGGGGTGGTGTAAACTGCATGGGCAGAGACTCACAGGACACACAATGGCATGGCTTTGGCAATAACTGTGACAAGTGGGCATGGCCAAGTAAGCCCAGAGTGGCACACATTAATGCAGTGACATTTTTTCAATGTGTGTTGCCCTTTCAGAAATATGCATGTGAGGCCTAAATAACCTCTGACCTATTATAAAATCACAGGGAGAACGAAAAAACTACCATCATCCTTAAGACTGGCAGATAAAGAGGTCATTCCCATTTCACACACATATTTGCAGAAATATTCATTGTGTTTGTCAAGCTCAGACCTCAGTTTCTTTTTTGCATGTTCCCTTAAAATTTACTGAATCATACCTAGGATGTTTGTGTTGAAGATTAACAGTTGCTGATTTCAGAATATGGTGCTATTAACGGGATGCCTGCCATTAACATAACCTAATAGCACCAAATTAGAAATTAAAATTGAAAAGAAATTTGTCTTCCATCCAATTTTTACTTATCATTGTGAACTATAAAAATAAATCTTGCAGATTTTTGGAAGAGTTGTGGAGACATACTATCACCCACAGTACGCACAAGTCACATCTTGTTTCCCGGAAATAGGTAACTTGCCATGTGTGTAGAGACACAAAAATGAGCATCTTTCCCCCTAATCCTTTCCATTGATTATCAAGAATATTAAAAGTAATGTAGCATTAATATTTCATCAGGTTATTTTTGAAATATTGATTAAGATTCAACACTAATGGTACAATGAACACTCTAATATCTACTGACTGAAAGGAAATTTGCAATCCCTAATTAATATTTCATTTTTAAAAGTGAATGGGATACTTGTTTACTCTACTAGATCAATATCTCAGGCTGTATCAGATTTGGAGTCCCCACAAGGAGACTTCAGTGTATACTGTTACCACCATTCTGATGTCAGAACTGAGGAGCCTGGAGAAGCTGAGGCTTTTTCCACAGTGTTCCCATTTATTGACTCAGGCATTGTGAGCTTCTCTCCTCAATACAGCAGTTATTCCTCCTTAGTGAAAAAATATAAATTACTTATGGAAGGATTGATATCATATTCAGGATCTAAGAGGTACAAAGAGATAGTTGGCAATAAACGCTGGTATGTGGTAATGACTAATTGCTTCTTGTGCAGTAGAAACTATGTTGAACTCTAGAAGAAAAATTAAACCACATAGTATTAGCAGGATTCTCTAGGAGAGCAGAACTTAGAGAATGAACAAATAGATATTTATATATATGGTATTTACTGGAATGGTTACATGCTGTGGTACAGGGAGTCCATCAATAGCTATCCACCAATGGAAGGTTCACGAATGCGGCAGCTGTACAGTCCATGAGGCTGGATGTCTCAGTTGCTCTTCAGTATACCCCCAAATTGTGAAGTAGACTCCAATGCCACTGGAAAAAAATGAACTTGTTAGTGAAAGCGAGAGCAAGCAAGCAATGAAAGCCAGCTTCCTTCTCCATGTCCTTTATATAGGCTGGCATCAGGAGATGTTGTCCATAATAAAGAGGGACCTTCCCACTTCAAAGATCCAGATTACAAATGGACCTTCCCACTTAAAATTATTTCATTTAGAAAAAAAAACAAAAAATAAAACAAAACAAAACCCTCACAGGTGTGCCCAGCCATTTGTGTTTTCGTTAATTCCAGATGTAATCAAGTTGGTAACCAAGAGCAGCCTCTGTGAAGGAAAGAACAGGCTCTGAAGAAATCAGAAGTACAAATAAAGGGATACATGATTACAAATGAGAATGATTAATAGATGCCCATGACAAAAATGACTACCATGGAGAAACAGCATTCTAAAAAGTTTGAAGAGGACCCAGAGACCTTCTGCTAAGAAAAGGAATAAAACAAGCCGTAACAGTGAAACCCATCCACTAGATATAAACTATTTCAAAGTCAAGTTTCAAGAATTTTTCAAGATCACATAAAATAAAGCTGATACAGCATTTGAAAGATTGACGGATATAAAACCAGTGTTAGACTCTAATCCACAATGACCAGCATAACACAGTAACCCTACTGATGCATTAGTGACACATAAACTTGATAGTAACCAGCATCTCTCTAACTGGACTTAAAACCTGCTCAACAAGGAAGAAACCATGCCTGGTATGGAAAACGTAAGCGATGACTCAGGGCAAGTGAAGTTATGGATCTTGGGAGGAGAACTTTTTTTTTTAATTTTTCATTGGATATTTCTTTATTTACATTTCAAATGTATTAATCCTCTTTCCCAGCTTCCCCTCCTAAAACCCCCTATCCCATAACCTCATCCCCCTGTTTCTATGAGGGTGCTCTCCCACCCACCCATCCACCCCTCCTACTTCCCTGCTCTCCCACCCACCCCCCTCCTCCTACTTCCCTGCTCTGGCATTCTCCTACACTGGGGTAATGAGCCTTCACAGGACCAAGGGCTTCTCCTCCTATTGATGCCAGACAATGTCATCCTCTGCTACATTTGCAGCTGGAGCCATGGGTCGCTCCATGTGTACTCTTTGGTTGGTAGTTTAGTCCCTGGAAGCTCTGGAGGGTCTGGTTGGTTGATATTGTTGTTCTTCCTATGGATTGCAAACTCCTTCAGCTCCTTCAGTTCTTTCTATAACTCCTCCATTAAGGTTTCAACTATCACTTAAACTAAACCAGCATACTTCCTATCACTATAGATAAATGTAGACTTCAGCCCTCATCAAGGAAACTTCTTTTTGCCACAGACAGAAACCATTGCATAAAACCACACCCAATCAAATACAGAGATGTGGAGCCTAGTCCCATTGAATACAACTACAAACCAAGTCCCTGCAATGAGATTGTTTCTCCTAGGAATGCTGTAAGCAATATCTTCAAAAGATCTCAAACATGACCACCTAAGCATGAGCTGGACAAGGATAACATCAATAGATGTGCTTAAGAGAACTAAGGAAAGTCCACAGGGCCTCAACTTTACACAAAGAACCACAGGCAAGTAGGAAATGCTGAGAATGGAGGAACGTGCTTTCCCATGGAAGACCACACCAGTTGGTTATTCAAAACTATATGGTCAGCCCTTAAAACATACTTGTAAATAACATTACACAGACTAAACTAGTTTCATTTATAAATTCATATGTATATACATATACACATGTAACAATAATTAATGAAAAATGAAGTCATGTATTAAAAATAAATCAAGGATGCATATATGGAAGAGTTTGCAAGGAAAGAAGGAGAGGGAAAATGACATTAACTATAATATAATCTTAAAAATGAAAGAAGTAATAAAGAAAAGCAGTGTTAGATTATCTGTAATTTCACCTGAGGTGAACAGACTGCTGGATTCATTATGAGATAATTGTCTGCTAGCCTTGTAAGAATTGGCATGATTATGAATGCAATTATCAGAATCAAAAGTTGTTCATTAATTCAGTGAATGAATATTGAACACATAGGCTGAGTCAAAGAATGTACTGAACTGTCACTAGAGAAACTGAGCATGATAAGCAATATTACCCTTGCACAATTTACAGTACAATTTCTTTAGGCAAGCATGGCTTTACTTGTTTGTCTAAATATGAATCTAAAATTAATATGAGTAAAATTAATATGAATAAAAAGTTAATATAGCTACATCTCTTCATAGTAATAACAGAGCAAATGTATTGCACAAAAGTTAGAAACTATATAAATGTTCTAAACACACTGTAAAACACAGTGTAAATCATTTTAACACCAAAGATTTTCATTTTCATGGATATTATTTTATTTAACTGTAAATGAAGTAAATAAGCTTATTTTTCAACCTGAGATCACACTATGGATCAGATTCATAGCATGGTTTGATATATCTTGATGCCTTAGTTTTTCTCCCATAAATTTCTGTCCTCGTTTCTGTGGTTCTGACCTTCCAGTTCATTCAACAGTTACTCAAGGGCACACTGCTATGACAACATTGTAGATGCTCATAATAGCAGGGATCATTGCACCCAAGGTGCTTTACCCTCTCTAGATTTCCATTCATTCCCATGGCTTTTCTATATTTAATTCATTATTTTACTATTTGCATAGATTTATTATTTATTACTAATGTAAAGGACTGCTATAAAAATCTTATATAACTGTGTGATTATTTCCTTGATTTTTTTCCCTAATGGTAGAATCATTAAAAATAAGTAATACGCATATAAAATATAACATTTGGAGCACATGCTATAAAATTATTCTAAGACTCTCCTGAGAGACACAGCCAGAATACTGCAAATACATAGGCAAATGCCAGCAGCAAACCACTGAACTGAGAACGGGACACCCATTGAAGCAATCAGAGAAAGGACTGAAAGAGCTTGAAGGGGCTTGAGACCCCATATGAACAACAATGCCAAGCAACCAGAGCTTCCAGGGACTAAGCCACTACCCAAAGACTATATATACATGTACTGACCCTGGGCTCCAACTGCATGGGTAGCAATGAATAGCCTAGTAAGAGCACCAGTGGAAGGGGAAGCCCTTGGCCTTGCCAATGCTGACCCCCAGTGAATGTGATTGTTATGGGGAGGGTGGTAATGGGGGGGGAGATGGGGAGGGGAACACCCATATAGAAGGGGAGGAGGAGGGGTTAGTGGGATGTTGGCCCAGAAACCGGGAAAGGGAATAACAATTGAAATGTAAATAAGAAATACCCAAGTTAATAAAGATGGAGAAAAAAAAGAAAACCATTAAAAAATTATTCTAAGAAAAGGTGTTATGAATAGCCACATCCTTATTTGCAGTATGTAAAGGTGCAAAACAGGGCACATTGGGAGCTTTATGTCCTTCTAAAACATCTATAGTCAATAGTCAAAAAGGACATCTGAAAATAACTTTATTTTGGGGTTTTGTATATCTTCCTAAATTCATTGAGAGCCTCTATACCTTTCCTTTAAACTGTCTGTGTCAAGTGTGCCTGCTACTCTATTGACTGAATATTTTTATTGTTTGAGAATTTTGTGCAGTAATTTTTCTTAGTTGGGGTTTTATGGCTGTGAAGAATCATTATGACCATGGCATCTCTTATAAAGGAAAACATTTAATTGGAGCTGGCTTACAGTTTCAGGGGTTTAGCTTATCATCACCATGGTGGGAAGCACAGTAGCACACAGACAGATATAGTGCAGGAGAAGAAGCTCGACAGTTCCATATCTGGGCTGGCATCAGGAAGAGACGCTGAGCTTGGCTTTTATATTTGAAACCCCAAAGTTCACAAACTTCCTTGAACAAGGCCACACTTACTCCAAGACCATAGCTCCTAATGCACTTAAGCATTCAAATCAGAATCTATGAGGACCATGCTAATCAAACCATCACATTCAGACAAAGTGTTTTGATCAAATCCATCCTTCATTGCCTACCATCCTAGTGTTACTCTTTCTATCATCACTTTTCAGTAGATGTATTAAAAGTAGAAACTTTTAATAAATCTGTATGTACAATTTGTGGTTTTCATCTATAATTATATAGATATTTTTCTGCTAATAAAGACTTCATAATGAAAAATACTGTCTTATGTCAAACACTCCCATTTTCTTCTATAGGCATTTATTTTTTGTATGACTGTTTCAATTTACATGTTTTGTCTTATTAACATAACAGACAAGAACTTTTTTGGAGTTATTTTATTTTATGAGTATGGTGTCTAACTGCTGTGTTTAACGCAGCACAGTCTTTATTTCCACTTTCTTCACCAATGTGTCCTTTTGTGTTGCTTTTTGATTTTTTTTTGTTTGTTAGCATGTGTCTTAGTTAAGGTTCTATTGCTGTAAATAGACACCATGATCAATGTAAGTTTTATAAAGAGCAACATTTAATTGGGGCTGGCTTACAGGTTCAGAGATTCAGTCTATTATCATAAAGGCAGAAGCATGGCAGCATCCTGGCAGGCATCATGCAGGAGGGGCTGAGTTCTACATCTTCACATGAAGGAAGCCAGGAACAGACTGAACATCCTCAAGCAGATAGGAGGACTTCCTCCAACAAGGCCACACCTTCTAATAGTGCCACTCCCTGGGCCAAACATATGCAAACCATCACAGTATGTTTGCATGGTTGGTTGGTGGGTTAGTTTTGTCATTGTACCCAGAAGCACCAGTATGAGACTGGAGTTCCAAGAAATGAATTTACTTTTAGTTTTAAGAAGAAATGGTCTGTTCACCATGCTCTTCCCTGGAGTCCTTGGAGCACAGATGAGGGCATGAGACTCTTAAAAGATGAGCGACAGTCCATTGTAAACTACCATGAAGGTGGTGGGAGTCAAACTCTTCTCTAGTAGAGCAGCCAGTGCTCTTAACCTCTGAGCCACATCCCCAGTCCCTAGATAAATGCTCTGATTGATTTCCTGCCATGTTGTCACCAGAAACAGCAGCATAAATGGTGTCTACAATTCCCGTACATAGGGTTTTCTTCTACCACATGTCTCACTGCATTAGGAAAAAACAATCTAAAACAATAATCGTAATCATGGCAAGAGCAAAACCCCACTTTGATTTTAATAAAAGTTAATGAAGTGTTTTATTGTGCACCATATTAGTGTTTGTCAGCATTTTCATACATTGTCCACAGACATTAAGGCAAAAAAAAATTGTTCATAGTTCTACAATGTTCTGTTTTTATCAGACACAGGCATTTCTTTTTCTCAAGGGCTCTTTAAACATGACAGTGAACTACATGCTTCTCTTTCTCTTCATCAAATATATTAATCATTTTTCTGAAACTAAATGCTTATTTATATACCTTACAAAATCCACAATTAAGGTTTATTGTATTTTAACATATTGGAATTTGTTTACTGGTATGTGTGTGTGTGTGTGTGTGTGTGTGTGTGTGTGTGTGTGTGTGTGTGTGTGTTTCCTGTGAAACTGCTCTGTACCTTTGGTTTTCTGACAAGACTTTTTGATATTTTAGGATTGGGCTTATGAGACTTTAGGGGATGAACCTGATGAATTTATTTTACTTTGTGCATGTACAACTTAAAATGCTATTGTGTTCCACTGTCCTGAAATTACTGCTTTTAAAGACATTTTTCCTTTCAAACATAAGTACTTTCATCAAAAATAAATAAATAAATAAATAAATAAATAAATAAATAAATAAATGCAAAGGGTCTGAACAATTTTGTAGAATACCGAAGTTGTATGTCATTTCCATTACAGATATAAAATAAACAGGTCCAAGATTAAACCAGTTTTTTCCTTCAAGTTTCTAAGAAACATTAACATTATTTATTAGGATTCCTAAGTTTCTCACCAAATATATGCAACTATATGTAAATGGCAAAAAAAAAAAGCCTTCACACGAGATCTGGCCACAAGAAAGCTGGCCTCCCAAGAGTATTTACACAAATGAGAACACAGGTAAGACCACCACTTCTGCTCTGAGGGACCCGCCTAGGGCCCTCAGGACACAGGAATCGAGAAATAATCTGAGACAGGATCCTTCTGGGTTCTGCCTGTGCCCTGAGCTAACCGAGTGGCACAGCACTCTATACGAAGATCCCGCAGGGAGAGAGCCGGTCTCCCAGAACTGCTGACACACCTGAGAGCACAGGTGAGACCACCACTTCTGCTCACATTCTTGGCCCAAGAAGAACTCGCCTGGAGCTTTAAGGACACAGGAACGGAGGAGGAGTCTGGGACAGGATCCTGCTAGTTCCTATCTGCACCCAGAGCTGACCCTGTGCCACAGCTCTCTGTACCCAGATCCCCCTGGAAGAGAGATGGTCTCCCAGTAGTGGTGATGGTGACACACAGGCTTAGAGGAGGGTCAAGCCACTGTCAGAGACAGCAATACCAGCCAACACCAGAGATAAGCAGATAGCAAGAGGCAAGGGCAAGAACCAAACCAATAGAAACCAAGGTCACTTGGCATCATCAGAACTTAGTTGTCCAACCACAGATACCCCAACACACCAGAAAATCAAGATTTTGATTTAAAATCATAACCCATAATAATGTTAGAGGACTTTAAGAAGGACATGAATGACTCCATTAAAGAAATATAAGACAACACAGGTAAACAGGTAGAAGCCCTTAAAGAGGAAACAGAAAAATCCCTTTTAAAAATTACAGGAAAACACATCAAAATACATGAAGGAATTTAAAAAAAATCCCGGATCTAAAAATGGAAATAGAAACAATAAAGAAATCACAAAGGGAGACAACTCTGGAGATAGAAAATCTAGGAAAGAGATCAGGAGTCATAGACACAAGCATTACCAACAGAATACAAGGGAGAAGAGAGATTCTAGGGGGCAGAAGGCACCATAGAAAACATTGACACAACAGTCAAAGAAAAAGAAAATCACAAAATCTTCTAACACAAAACATCCAGGAAATCCAGGACACAATGAGAAGACCAAACCTAAGGATAATGATAATAGGTATAAAAGAGAGCTAAGATTCCCACCTTAAACGGCCAATAAATATCAACAAAATTATAGAAGAATGCATCCCTAACCAAAAGAAAGAGAAGCCCATAAACATACAAGAAGCCTACAGAACTCCAACTAAATTGGGCCAGAAAAGAAATTCCACTCATCACATAATAGGCAAAGCAACAAGTGCAAAAAACAAAGAATATTAAAAGCAGTAAGGGAAAAAGGTCAAATAACATATAAAGAGAGACCTATCAAAATCACACCAGGGAGGCAGCACCCCAGGAGCGAACTTGAGCCTCGGGACCACAGGTAAGACCAACTTTTCTGCTGCAAGAGACGTGCCTGGTGAACTCAGGACACACAGAGGCAAAATTCCTCTAGGACCGGGCAATTCCTGTATTTAACAGGAGTCCCAAACCCGCGGATCCCGGCCCACAGCAGCTCTCTGCTCCCAGACCCCGTGGGAGAGAGACCTCACCGCCTGGTCAGGTGGGCACTCCTGGGGCTGCAGAGCGGAAGAGACCATCAACACTGCCCACGCCTGCCCACATCCCTGGCCCAAGAGGAAACTGTATAAGGCCTCTGGGTTCCCATAGAGGAGGGCCCAAGAGCAGCAGGACCGCTGCATCTGAGACACCGCCAGAACCTGAAGGGATCTACCGGGTAAACAGTTCTCTGCACCCAAATCCTGTGGGAGGGAGAGCTAAACCTTCAGAGAGGCAGACATGCCTGGGAAACCAGAAGAGACTGCACTCTGCCCACATCTCTGACGCCAGAGGAAAACAAAAAACGCCATCTGGAACCCTGGTGCACGGAAGCTCCAGAAAGGGTGGTGCAGATCTCCCTGGTTGCTGCCGCCGCGGAGAGCTCTTAAGCAACACCCCACAAGCAAACTTGAGCCTTGGGACCACAGGTAAGACCAACTTTTCTGCTGCAAGTGATCTGCCAGGTGAACTCAAGACAAGGGCCACAGGAACAGCTGAAGACCTGTAGATAGGAAAAACTACACACCCGAAAGCAGAACACTCTGTCCCCATAACTGGCTGAAAGAAAACAGGAAAACAGGTCTACAGCACTCCTGACACACAGGCTTATAGGACAGTCTAGCCACTGTCAGAAATAGCAGAACAAAGTAACACTAGACATAATCTGATGGCGAGAGGCAAGGACAGGAACCCAAGCAACAGAAACCAAGACTACATGGCATCATTGGAGCCCAATTCTCCCACCAAAACAAACACCGAATATCCAAACACACCAGAAAAGAAAGATCTAGTTTCAAAATCATATTTGATCATGATGCTGGAGGACTTCAAGAAAGACGTGAAGAACTCCCTTAGAGAAACACAGGAAAACATTAATAAACAAGTAGAAGCCTACAGAGAGGAATCGCAAAAATCCCTGAAAGAATTCCAGGAAAACACAATCAAACAGTTGAAGGAATTAAACATGGAAATAGAAGCAATCCAGAAAGAACACATGGAAACAACCCTGGATACAGAAAACCAAAAGAAGAGACAAGGAGCTGTAGATACAAGCTTCACCAACAGAATACAAGAGATGGAAGAGAGAATCTCAGGAGCAGAAGATTCCATAGAAATCATTGACTCAACTGTCAAAGATAATGTAAAGTGGAAAAAGCTACTGGTCCAAAACATACAGGAAATCCAGGACTCAATGAGAAGATCAAACCTAAGGATAATAGGTATAGAAGAGAGTGAAGACTCCCAACTCAAAGGACCAGTAAATATCTTCAACAAAATCATAGAAGAAAACTTCCCTAACCTAAAAAAAGAGATACCCATAGGCATACAAGAAGCCTACAGAACTCCAAATAGATTGGACCAGAAAAGAAACACCTCCCGTCACATAATAGTCAAAACACCAAACGCACAAAATAAAGAAAGAATATTAAAAGCAGTATAGGAAAAAGGTCAAGTAACATATAAAGGCAGACCTATCAGAATCACACCAGACTTTTCGCCAGAAACTATGAAGGCCAGAAGATCCTGGACTGATGTCATACGCACCCTAAGAGAACACAAATGCCAGCCCGGGTTACTGTATCCTGCAAAACTCTCAATTAACATAGATGGAGAAACCAATATATTCCATGACAAAAACAAATTTACACAATATCTTTCTACAAATCCAGCACTACAAAGGATAATAAATGGTAAAGCCCAACATAAGGAGGCAAGCTATACCCTAGAAGAAGCAAGAAACTAATCATCTTGGCAACAAAACAAAGAGAAGAAAAGCACACAAACATAACCTCATATCCAAATATGAATATAACAGGAAGCAATAATCACTATTCCTTAATATCTCTCAACATCAATGGCCTCAACTCCCCAATAAAAAGACATAGATTAACAAACTGGATACGCAACGAGGACCCTTCATTCTGCTGCCTACAGGAAACACACCTCAGAGACAAAGACAGACACTACCTCAGAGTGAAAGGCTGGAAAACAATTTCCAAGCAAATGGTCGGAAGAAGCAAGCTGGAGTAGCCATTCTAATATCAAATAAAATCAATTTTCAACTAAAAGTCATCAAAAAAGATAAAGAAGGACACTTCATATTCATCAAAGGAAAAATCCACCAAGATGAACTCTCAGTCCTAAATATCTATGCCCCAAATACAAGGGCACCTACATACGTAGAAGAACCTTACTAAAGCTCAAAACACACATTGCACCTCACACAATAATAGTAGGAGATTTCAACACCCCACTCTCATGAAAGGACAGATCATGGAAACAGAAATTAAACAGAGACGTAGACAGACTAAGAGAAGTCATGAGCCAAATGGACTTAACAGATATTTATAGAACATTCTATCCTAAAGCAAAAGGATATACCTTCTTCTCAGCTCCTCATGGTACTTTCTCCAAAATTGACCATATAATTGGTCAAAAAACAGGCCTCAACAGGTACAGAAAGATAGAAATGATCCCATGCGTGCTATTGGACCACCACGGCCTAAAACTGGTCTTCAATAACAATAAGGGAAGAATGCCCACATATACGTGGAAATTGAACAATGCTCTACTCAATGATAACCTGGTCAAGGAAGAAATAAAGAAAGAAATTAAAGACTTTTTAGAATTTAATGAAAATGAATGTACAACATACCCAAACTTATGGGACACAATGAAAGCTGTGCTAAGAGGAAAACTCATAGCGCTGAGTGCCTGCAGAAAGAAACAGGAAAGAGCATATGTCAGCAGCTTGACAGCACACCAAGTAGAAACAAAAAGGACCATAGAAAGAATCAACAGAACCAAAAGTTGGTTCTTTGAGAAAATCAACAAGATAGATAAACCCTTAGCCAGACTAATGAGAGGACACAGAGAGTGTGTCCAAATTAACAAAATCAGAAATGAAAAGGGAGACATAACTACAGAAAAAGAGCCCAGGTCCAGACGGGTTTAGTGCAGAATTCTATCAGACCTTCATAGAAGACCTCATGCCAATATACGGAAAACCATCAACGTGATAAAAGTCCTGGAAAGAGGGCCTGGGGATTTAGCTCATTGGTAGAGCGCTTTCTCGACTTGTTTCTCTTTTGTGTAGAGGAAGGCTACTGATTTATTTGAGTTAATTTTATACCCAGCCACTTTGCTGAAGTTGTTTATCAGCTTTAGTATTTCTGTGGTGGAACTTTTGGGATCACTTAAATATACTATCATATCATCTGCAAATAGTAATTTTTTTTAGCAGTTAAAATAATTGTATTATTGGGGTCACTGCAACATAAGGAGCTGTATTAAAGGGTCCCAGCATTAGGAAGGTTGAAAACCAGCGGTCTATGGGAACAAGTGTTTTTTTTTATTAACTTGAATTTCATTTGTTCTAGGCATCTAGGGTAATTCAAGCATTTGACTTCTTCTTTTCCGATCTGTATCCCCTTGACCTCCATTCTATTGCATTGGTCTACCTGCCTGTCTCTGTACCAATACCATGCAGTTTTTATCACTATTGCTCTGTAATACTGCTTGAGTTCAGGGATAGTGAATTCCCCCTTTTATTGTTGAGGATAGTTTTAGCTATCCTGGGTTTTTTGTTATTCCAGATGAATTTGCAAATTGTTCTGTCTAACTCTTTGAAGAATTGGAATTGGAATGGTATTTTGATGGGGATTGTACTGAATCTGTAGATCGCTTTTGGTAAAATGGCCATTTTTACTATATTAATCCTGCCAATCCATGAGCATGGGAGATCTTTCCATTTTCTGAGGTCTTCTTCAATTTCTCTCTTCATTATCTTGAAGTTCTTATTGTACAGATCTTTTACTTGCTTGGTTAAAGTCACACCGAGGTACTTTATATTGTTTGGGTCTATTGTGAAGGGTGTCGTTTCCCTAATTTCTTTCTCGGCTTGTTTCTCTTTTGTGTAGAGGAAGGCTAATGATTTATTTGAGTTAATTTTATACCCAGCCACTTTGCTGAAGTAGTTTATCAGCTTTAGTATTTCTGTGGTGGAACTTTTGGGATCACTTAAATATACTATCATATCGTCTGCAAAGAGTAATTTTTTTTAGCAGTTAAAATAATTGTATTATTGGGGTCACTGCAACATAAGGACCTGTATTAAAGGGTCCCAGCATTAGGAAGGTTGAAAACCAGCGGTCTATGGGAACAAGTGTTTTTTTTTTTTTTTTTTTTTTTTTTTTTTTTTTTTTTTTTTTATTAACTTGAGTATTTCTTATATACATTTCGAGTGTTATTCCCTTTCCCGGTTTCCGGGCAAACATCCCTCTCCCCCCTCCCTTCCTTATGGGTGTTCCCCTTCCAACCCTCCCCCCATTGCCGCCCTCCCCCCAACAGTCTAGTTCACTGGGGGTTCAGTCTTAGCAGGACCCAGGGCTTCCCCTTCCACTGGTGCTCTTACTAGGATATTCATTGCTACCTATGAGGTCAGAGTCCAGAGTCAGTCCACGTATAGTCTTTAGGTAGTGGCTTAGTCCCTGGAAGCTCTGGTTGCTTGGCATAGTTGTACATATGGGGTCTCGAGCCCCTTCAAGCTCTTCCAGTTCTTTCTCTGATTCCTTCAACAGGGGTCCTATTCTCAGTTCAGTGGTTTGCTGCTGGCATTCGCCTCTGTATTTGCTGTATTCTGACTGTGTCTCTCAGGAGTGATCTACATCCGGCTTCTGTCAGTCTGCACTTCTTTGCTTCATCCATCTTGTCTAATTGAGTGGCTGTATATGCATGGGCCACATGTGGGGCAGGCTCTGAATGGGTGTTCCTTCAGTCTCTGTTTTAATCTTTGCCTCTCTATTCCCTCCCAAGGGTATTCTTGTTCCCCTTTTAAAGAAGGAGTGAAGCATTCACATTTTGATCATCCGTCTTGAGTTTCATTTGTTCTAGGCATCTAGGGTAATTCAAGCATTTGGGCTAATAGCCACTTATCAATGAGTGCATACAATGTGTGTTTTTCTGTGATTGGGCTACCTCACTCAGGATATTTTCCAGTTCCAACCATTTGTTTATGAATTTCATAAAGGCATTGTTTTTGATAACTGAGTAATATTCCATTGTGTAGATGTACCATATTTTCTGTATCCATTCCTCTGTTGAAGGGCATCTGGGTTCTTTCCAGCTTCTGGCTATTATAAATAAGGCTGCTATGAACATAGTGGAGCACGTGTCTTTTTTATATGTTGGGGCATCTTTTGGGTATATGCCCAAGAGAGGTATAGCTGGATCCTCAGGCAGTTCAATGTCCAATTTTCTGAGGAACCTCCAGGCTGATTTCCAGAATGGTTTTACCAGTCTGTAATCCCACCAACAATGGAGGAGTGTTCCTCTTTCTCCATATCCTCGCCAGCATCTGCTGTCGCCGGAGTTTTTGTTCTTTGCCATTCTGACTGGTGTGAGGTGAAATCTCAGGGTTGTTTTGATTTGCATTTCCCTTATGACTAAAGATGTTGAACATTAATTTAGGTGCTCCTCAGCCATTCGGCATTCCTCAGCTGTGAATTCTTTGTTTAGCTCTGAACCCCATTTTTAATAGGGTTTTTTGTCTCCCTGCGGTCTAACTTCTTGAGTTCTTTGTATATTTTGGATATAAGGCCTCTATCTGTTGTAGGATTGGTAAAGATCTTTTCCCAATCTGTTGGTTGCCGTTTTGTCCTAACCACAGTGTCCTTTGCCTTACAGAAGCTTTGCAGTTTTATGAGATCCCATTTGTCGATTCTTGATCTTAGAGCATAAGCAATTGGTGTTCTGTTCAGGAAATTTTCCCCAGTGTCCATGTGTTCAAGGCTCTTCCCACTTTTTCTTCTATTAGTTTGAGTGTATCTGGTTTGATGTGGAGGTCCTTGATCCACTTGGACTTAAGCTTTGTACAGCGTGATAAGCATGGATCGATCTGCATTCTTCTACATGTTGACCTCCAGTTGAACCAGCACCATTTGCTGAAAAGGCTATCTTTTTTCCATTGGATGGTTTTGGCTCCTTTGTCAAAAATCAAGTGACCATAGGTGTGAGGGTTCATTTCTGGGTCTTCAATTCTGTTCCATTGGTCTATCTGCCTGTCTCTGTACCAACAGCATACAGTTTTTATCACTATTGCTCTGTAATACTGCTTGAGTTCAGGGATAGTGATTCCCCCTGAAGTCCTTTTACTATTGAGGATAGTTTTAGCTATCCTGGGTTTTTTGTTATTCCAGATGAATTTGCAAATTGTTCTGCCTAACTCTCTGAAGAGTTGGATTGGGATTTTAATGGGGATTGCGTTGAATCTGTAGATCACTTTTGGTAAAATGGCCATTTTTTCTATATTAATCCTGCCAATCCATGAGCATGGGAGGTCTTTCCATTTTCTGAGATCTTCTTCAATTTCTTTCTTCAGAGGCTTGAAGTTCTTATCGTACAGATCTTTCACTTGCTTGTTTAAAATTACACCGAGGTATTTTGTATTATTTGGGACTATTATGAATGGTGTCATTTACCTAATTTCTTTCTCAGTTTGTTTCTCTTTTGTGTAGAGGAAGGCTACTGAGTTATTTGAGTTAATTTTATACCCAGCCACTTTGCTGAAGGTGTTTATCAGGCTTAATATTTCTCTGGTGGAACTTTTGGGATCACTTAAATATACTATCATATCTTCTGCAAATAGTGATATTTTGACTTCTTCCTTTCCAACCTGTATCCCTTTGATCTTTTTGTTGTCTGGTTGCTCTAGCTAGGCCTTCGAGAACTATATTGCATAAGTAGGGAGAGAGTAGGCAGCCTTGTCCAGTCCCTGATTTTAATGGGATTGCTTCAAGTGAAGGGGTGGTGAATTTTGCCAAATGCTTACTCAGCACCTATTGAAAGGATCATGAGGTTTTTATCTTTCAGTTTGTTTATATAATGGATTACTTTGATGTTTTTCCATATATTAAACCATCCTTGCATACCTGGGATGAAGCCTACTTGATCACAATGGATGATTGTTTTGCTGTGTTTTTGGACCAGGACTCTTCTTGTTTAGGAGACTTTAAATGATGGCTTCTCTTTCTTTAGGAGTTATGGGGCTGTTTAAATGGTTTAACTGTTCCTGATTTAAGTTTGGTACCTGGTATCTGTCTAGGAAACTGTCCATTTCCTCCAGATTTTCAAGTCTGGTTGAATATAGGCTTTTATAGTAGGATCTGATGATTTTTTGAATTTCCTCTGATTCTATAGTTATGTCTCCCTTTTCATTTCTGATTTTTTTTTTAATTTGGACACACTCTCTGTGCCCTCTGGTTAGTCTGGCTAAGGGTTTATCTATCTTCTTCATTTTCTCAAAGAACCAGCTTTTGGTTCTGTTAATTATTTGTATAGTCCTTTTTGTTTCTACTTGGTTGATTTCAGCTCTGAGTTTGATTATTTCCTGCCTTCTACTCTTCCTGGGTGTATTTGCTTCTTTTTGTTCTAGAGCTTTTAGGTGTGCTGTCAAGCTGCTGATATATGCTCTCTCCTGCTTCTTTGTGTTGACACTCAGAGCTATGAGTTTTCCTCTTAACACAGCTTTCATTGTGTCCCATAAGTTTGGGTATGTTGTACCTTCATTTTCATTAAATTCTAAAAAGTCTTTAATTTCTTTCTTTAATTCTTCCTTGACCAAGTTATCATTGAGTAGAGCATTGTTCAATTTCCATATATATGTGGGTGTTTTTTCCTTATTGTTATAGAAGACCAGCTTTAGCCTGTGGTGGTCTGATAGGACGCATGGGATTATTTCTATCTTTCTGTATCTGTTGAGGTCTGTTTTGTGTACGATTATATGATCAATTTTGGAGAAAGTGCCATGAGGTGGTGAGAAGAAGGTATATCCTTTTGTTTTAAGATAGAATGTTCTATAAATATCTGCTAAGTCTATTTGGTTCATGACTTCTCTTAGCCTATCTATGTCTCTGTTTAGTTACTCTTTTCATGATCTGTCCATTGATGAGAGTGGGGTGTTGAATTCCACTATTATTGTGGAATACTACTATTATTGTGTGAGGTACAATGTGTGCTTTGACCTTCAGTAAGGTTTCTTTTATGTATGTAGGTGCCCTTGTATTTGGAGCATAGATATTTAGGATTGAGAGTTCATCTTGGTGGATTTTTCCTTTGATGAATATGAATTATCCTTCCTCATCTTTTGTGATGACTTTTGGTTGAAAATTGATTTTATTCGGTATTAGAATGGCTACTCCAGCTTACTTCTTTGGACCATTTGCTTGGAAAATTGTTTTCCAGACTTTTACTCTGAGGTAGTGTCTGTCTTTGTCTCTGAGGTATGTTTCCTGTAGGCAGCAAAATGCTGGGTCCTCATTATGTATCCAGTTTATTAATCCATGTCTTTTTATTGGGGAATTGAATCCATTGATATTGAGAGATATTAAGGAATAGTACTTGTTGTTTCCTGTTATCTTCATATTTGGAGGTGAGATTATGTTTGTATTCTTGTCTTCTCTTTGTTTTGTTGCAAAACGATTAGTTTCTTGCTTTTTCTAGGGTATAGCTTGCCTCCTTTGACTTTACCCTTGATTATCCTTTGTAGGGCTGGATTTGTGGAAAGATATTGCGTAAATTTCTTTTTGTCATGGAATATCTTAGTTTCTCCATCTATGGTAATTTGGAGTTTTGCTGGATACAGTAACCTGGGCTGGCATTTGTGTTTTCTTAGGGTC
The DNA here is from genome assembly GCF_021556685.1 of Rattus norvegicus. Taxonomy (NCBI): domain Eukaryota; kingdom Metazoa; phylum Chordata; class Mammalia; order Rodentia; family Muridae; genus Rattus; species Rattus norvegicus. The sequence continues at coordinate 100,941,814 of NC_141538.1, forward strand.
TGTCCAGGATCTTCTGACTTTCATAGTCTCGGGTGAGAAGTCTGGTGTAATTCTCATAGGTCTGCCTTTATATGCCTTTATATGACCTTTTTCCCTTACTGCTTTTAATATTCTTTCTTTGTTTTGTGCATTTGGTGTTGTGACTATTATGTGACTGGAGGAGGTTTTGGTTTTTTTTTTTTGTTTTTTGTTTTTTTGTTTTTTGTTTTTCTGGTCCAATGTATTTGGAGTTCTGTAGGCTTCTTGTATTTTTATGGGCATCTCTTTTTTTTAGGTTAGCAAAGTTTTCTTCTATGATTTTGTTGGAGATATTTACTGGTCCTTTGAGTTGGGAGCCTTCGCTCTCTTCTATACCTACTATTCTTAGGTTTGATCTTCTTGTTGTGTCCTGGACTTCCTGTATGTTTTGGACCAGTAGCTTTTTCTGTTTTACATTATCTTTGACAGTTGTGTCGATGATTTCTATTGAATCTTCTGCTCCTGGGATTCTCTCTTCTATCTCTTGAATTCTGTTGGTGATGCTTGTATCTACGGCTCCTTGTCTCTTCCTTTGGTTTTCTATATCCATGATTGTCTCCCTTTGTGCTTTCTTTATTGTTTCTATTCCATTTTCAACTCCTTCACCTGTTTGATTGTGTTTTCCTGGAATTCTTTCAGGTATTTTTGTCTTTCCTCTCTAAGGGCTTCTACTTGTTTACTTGTGTTTTCCTGCATTTCTCTAAGGGAGTTCTTTATGTCTTTCTTAAAGTCCCCCATCATCATGATCAAATGTGATTTTAAATCTAGATCTTGCTTTTCTGGTGTTTTTGGATATTCAGTGTTTGCTTTGGTGGGAGAATTGGGCTCCAATAATGCCATGTAGTCTTGGTTTCTGTTGTTTGTGCTCCTGTGCTTTCCTCTCACCATCTGTTGTCTCTGGTGTTACCCTGTTCTGCTATTTCTGGCAGTGGCTTGACCGTCCTAGGCTTGTGTGTCAGGAGTGCTGTAGACCTGTTTTTGTGTTTTCTTTCAGCCAGTTATTGGAACAGAATGTTCTGCTTTCAGGCCTATAGTCATTCCTGTCTACTGGCTTTCAGCTGGTCCTGTGGGTGTGTGTCCTGAGTCTACCAGGCAGGTCACTTCGAGCAGAAAAGTTCGTCTTACCTCTGGTCTCAGGCCTGAAGTCACTCCTCAGGGCTGTGTTTCAGCTCTCCATGAGGGCAGCAACCAGAAGGGTCTGCCCCTACCTCTGGGTCCCTGTGCACAGGGGGCTCTTATGGCACTAAGTGTTTTCCTCTAGTCAGAAATGTGAGCAGAGAGTAGTCTCCTCTGGTTTCCAAGGCATGTCTTCCCCTCTGAAGGTCTAGCTCTCCCCCCCACACAGGGTTTGGGTGCAGGGAGCTGTTTGACTGCATCCCTTCAGATCCGGGTGCAGTGTGGACAGCAGGACTCCTGCAGCTTGAGTGCCCCTATCTTCCTATTCCCAGAGGTCCTATACAGTTTCCTCTTGGGCCAGGGATGTGGGCAAAGGTGAGCAGAAGTGAAGTTCTCTCCTGCCCTGCAATCTCAAGAGTGCCTACATGTCTGGATGATGAGCTTTCTCTCCCATGGGGTTTGGGAGCAGGGAGCTGTGGGCCAGGATCAGCGAGGTTCAAGTGCCAGCTAGAAACCAGAAGAGTCCAGTCCCAGAGAAATTTTGCCTTTGTATATCCTGAGTCCACCAGGCAGGTCACTTGGAGCAGAAAAGTTGGTCTTACCTCTGGTCTTGGGCCTGAAGTTGCTCCTTGGGGCTGGGTTTCAGTTCTCCATGAAGGCCAAAATTGACCCATTCTTATAGCCCTGGACAAAGCTCAAGTCCACTTGGATCAAGGACCTCCACATCAAACCAGATACACTCAAACTAATAGAAGAAAAAGTAAGGAAGAGCCTCTAATACATGTGCACTGGGGAAATTTTCCTTAACAGAACACCAATGGCTTATGCTTATGATCAAGAATCGACAAAGGGGACTTCATAAAATCACAATCCTTCTGTAAGACAAAGTACACTGTCATTAGGACAAAATGGCAACTGATAGATTGTGAAAAGATCTTTACCAATCCTACATCTGGTAGAGAGCTAATATTCAATATATACCAAGAACTCTAGAAGTTAGACTCCAAAGAATCAAATAACCCTATTTAAAAATGGTGTACACACCTAAACAACAAATTCTCAACTGAGGAATATAGAATGGCTGAGAAACATCTAACGAAATATTCAACATTCTAGTCATCAGGGAAATGCAAATCAAAACAACCCTGAGATTCCACCTCACACCAGTCAGAATGGCTAAGATAAAAACTCAGGTGACAGCAGATGCTGGCAAGGATGTGGAGAAAGAGGAACATTCCTCCATTGTTGGTGGGATTGCAAGGTAGTACAACCACTCTGGAAATCAGTCTGAAGGTTCCTCAGAAAATTGAAAATTGAAAATTGAATATTATACTACCTGGGGACCCAGCTCTACCACTCCTTGGCATATAGCCGAAAGATGCTCCAACTTATTACAAAAATACATGCTCCACTATGTCAATAGCAGCCTTATTTAAGCTAGCCAGAAGCTGGAAAGAACCCAGACGTCCCTCAACATGGCAATTGATACAGAAATGTAAATGTGGGACATTTACACAATGGAGTACTACTCAGCTATTAAAAACAATGACTTCATGAAATTCTTAGGCAAATGGGTGGAACCAGAAAATATCATCCTGAGAGAGGTAACACAAAATCAATCACAAAAGAACAATTGTATTGCATTCACTGATAAGGGGATATTAGCCCAAATGTTTGGATTACCCAAAGTTCTACAATCCACAGACTACATGAAGCTCAAGAAGAAGGGCGACCAAAGTGCAGATGCTTCAGTCCTTCTTAGAAGGAGAAACAAAAATATTCATAGGAGGAAATACAAAGGCAAAGTTTGAAGCAGAGACTGACAGAAAGACCATTCAGAGACTGCCCACACCTGGTGATCCAGCCCATATGCAGCCACCAAATCCAGACAATATTACTGATTCTGACAGGAGCCTGAGAGGCTCTGCCAGAGCTTGACAAATATAGAGGCAGACTCTCACAGCCAACTTAGAATGGGGTCCTCAATGGAGAAATTAAAGAAAAGATTGAAGGAGCTGATGGGGTTTGCAACCCCATAAGAACAATACCAACCAACCAGAGCTCCACTGGACTAAACCACCATCCAAAGAGTACACATGGACATACCCATAGCTCTGACTTCATATGCCGTTGTTGGGCATCAATGGGAGGAGAAGCCCGTAGTCTTGCCAAGGCTCAATGCCCAGTGTAAGGGAATATCAGGGCGGGGAGGTGGAAAGGGGTGGATGGGGGAACACCCACATAGAAGTAAGGGGTAAGGAGGTGGATAAGGGGCTTTTAGAGAGAAAACCAGAAAATGGGATAACATTTGAAATGTAAATTTAAAAACTCCAATTAAAAAAAAAAACCCTTCATACCTAGAAAAGCAAGACCTGCTACTACTTCAAGGTTAGTGCAAATATTTTCTCTTGTGGCAGAGCACATAGTCTCAGGAAATCAGTGGCCACAATGCAGCAAAGTGTGTGTGTGTGTGTGTGTGTGTGTGTGTGTGTGTGTGTATCCATGTTTGGTCAGAAAGTTTCCTTTTTATATGTAACCAAGGGGACAAAAAGAAGCAAATCAAAAGAAATCACTAACAGAGCACAACCTGTGCACCTGCCTCCGTCACTAGCATTTCTTTGTTTCTATGATGTTGCTGTTTTTTGTCACTGTCCCCAAAGCCATCAGTACCAGACTGAAGTTATGAGAAATGGGTTTACTTTTTTAGTTTTAAAAGTAATAGTTTTGCCATATTCCTGATGAATAAGCAATAGGGCAGGTACATTTATTCTCAGCAGTCATTAGGTCCCAGAAGCTAACTGCTGTGTCTATATAATTAAGACACTGATGTAAAAGTGGAGCGTTGTTTCAGGAGATGGCAGATTTTCTAGAAAACCAGTAACCTACTTCTCAACTATTTGCACTTATCATTGGGTACATTTTCATCTTGAAGTCTCAGTCTCAGATCTGAGACTCTGACAAGGTTCTGGCTGTGGCAGGACAACCTTAATTAGGAAGAAGTGATGATACTGACTTTTGAGGACAGAACATTTTCAAAGTTTAAACTGGTGACTTTCCAACTTGTGAAGAGAGACAATATTGCATTGTCTGTCTTGCAAGTCATGAGTCACTTGAACAAATCTGCGTACATGACTGACGTCACTTGGTTCTGTGAATAATGCCAAGCAGCCATGAGAACTACATCCATAGAATTCATTCAATTACTTTCTTTTATAAAAATGTCTTTGGGGTTTTTCTTCCTTAAAAAAAAAAAGGAAACGAAACATTGAAATGGTTTTATTCTTCTTGCTTTGGAATTTTCCTACTTGGCTTGGTCAGTGCGGTTCATTCTGTCCCTGTCTTTTGAGTTTTGGTTTCTCATGTGTAAATGTTTCAACTATATCTGTGATATTTTAGATCCATGGCTTATTCCTTGTACTTAATTGATGGCATTAGTATTGCAGCTCACAGAAATGACCTGAATGGGGCTTTAGGTTTCTCTATTTACCTCTATTTACCCAAAGCTAATATATTTAAATTCTCCAAATTTCTCTTTAATGTAGAAATTGACAATATGAATAGATTACATCTTAATAAGATTATAAAATTATGTAAAACTTGTTAGCAATTTCTAGGTACTTGGCAGGAAACAGGTGCTAGTATACATTATCATCGTTATTTATTATTATTAATTATTATTATTACTTTCCCACATGATGGTGATGACTATAATCAAATACTAACATTAAGGATTGCTGCATATCATATCTTTGTTTTTGAACATTAGAGCTTAATCTGAATCTCTTAGCTAAATTGATCTCAGAATCATGTCACTGTTCCTTATTTTTGTCCCTATAGAAAGGTCACTAGAATACTGCAGACATACTATCCCTGGTTTCAAATGAGTCATTTGCATATCATTATGATTTCGTTTTGTAAAACCTAAAATAATGAGAACTGAACTAAAGTGGCTTTTCGGTAAAATAATAGAACTAGAAAATATCATCCTGAGTGAGATAGCCCAGTCACAAAGAACACACACGGTATGCACTCCCTGGTAAATAGATCTTTGCTCAAAAGCTCAGAATACCCAGATATAATTCACAGACCATATGAAACTCAAGAAGGAAGACCAAAATATGGATGTTTCAGTCCTTCTTAGAAGGGGGAACAAAACACTCACAGGAGGTAGATGGTGGAAGAGACTTGGGAGGAAGAAAGGAAGGGGAGGAGGAAAAAGGGGTGCAGGATCAAGTGTGAGAGGAAACAGGGATGATATACAGAAGGTCAGTAATTTGAAGAGGTGTGTAGCAATGGTGGATGGAGAACTGGGGGTAACCACCAGCAAGAACCAGATGCCAGGAAAGCAAGAGGCTCCCAGGACCCAACAAGGATGAGATTAGCTGAAATGCCCTACAAAGGGAAGGGAAAATCTGTAGAGACCATATCCAGAGGTTAGGAAAGGTCCCATGTGGGGAGATGGGGCCACCCACCCTTCTCAAAAGTTTAATCCAAAATTGCTCCTGTCTAAAGGAAATACAGGGACAAAGAGTGGAGTAGAGACAGAAGGAAAGACCATACAGGAGCTTGATATGGATGCCTCCTGAGAGGCTCTGCCACAGTCTTACTGATACAGATGATGATGCTTGCAGCCAACCATTGAACTGAGCATGGGGACCCCAGTGGAGAAGTTAAGGAAAGGACTGAAGCAGCTGAATGGGTTCGCAACCCCATAGGAAGAACAACAATATCAATCAACCACATCCCTCAGTGCTCTCAGGGACTAAACCACCAACCAAAGTGTACACAAGAAGGGACCCATGGCTCCAGCCACATATGTAGTAGAGGATGACATTGTCTGGCATCAGTAGGAGGAGAAGCCCTTGTTCCTATTATAGTCCTGTTTCCCAGTGTAGGGGAATGCCAGGGTGGTGAGGTGGGAGTGGATGGGTGAGAGGGAGGGCGTCCTCATAGAAGCAGAGGCAGGGGGAATGGAAGAGGGGGAACTAGAAAAGGGGATAACATTTGAAATGAAAATACAGAAAATACCCTATAAAAAAGAAAAAGAGTTATTTTTTTTTAATTTCTTTTTTTCGGAGCTGGGGACCGAACCCAGGGCCTTGCGCTTCCTAGGCAAGCGCTCTACCACTGAGCCAAATCCCCAACCCCTAAAAGAGTTATTATTAGGCAAGCAACCACAAATACAAGAACTCTAAAATACAGAATTGTAGTGTCAAATATTAAGATTATGACAATATTTTGAATAAAAAGATAGTAAATATATGGATCAAGTTCACAAGGGGCATGGTAAGATATAAAGATTTTGGGGAAGGTTAGAATGATCCTTCTACAGAAGTGGAAATTTCGAGCAGGTGAAAATTAGGCACCAAAAACATAAGAGAAGGTTGACTGGAGAGACTCTCTACCAGCTGTATGTTTTTGGAAGACTCTGGATTTACTGAAAAACCAAGCACATTAGAACTACATTATTTGAGGAATAAGATACACAACAAGGACATTGCTATTCTATGCTGGGGAGATGAGAAGTCAAATTCATTTCTATATAGCACAACTCAAGTGTAACATGGACCAGTGGAAAGTGTTAAGAGAACTGGCCTGGAGATAGAACAATTTAAATCTGCTTCATATATACATATGCAACAAATATATGTGTATGTATATATTGGGTATAATCATGAAAAGAAATAAGCAGTGAAATTTGGCAGTTACAGGCAAAAGCCACAGCTCAGTCACAGTTCAATCTGGTTTTATGCTTGTATGACACAATGAAATGAAAGGTACCAAGTGACTAACCAGTATATAAGACACAGCATTAAATACCATGTTTACAGTGAGGAGGAACAAAAGCTGTTGTACTCCCTGTACATGATGGACTCAACCACTGACTAGATGACTACTTAAGAAAACATGGTTCTAAGAAAGTCCTGAGGATCCCATTGAAAACATGTAAAGCACAGTATGTCTATTCCAATACGTTGTCCTACTGAAGAAGTTCTCCTTATTACTACTGACAGGAAAACTCACAACCCCTCTAAGAAGGACGTGGGGGTGTTGAATAGACAGTGAGAAGACTAGCCACCTTGGCCTTTTTACTTCTATTGATTAGTCTCAAAATTCGCACATTCATTTCTGCAGTGGATATTTACTATATATTCATTATCATTCTGGTCCAAGAACTGCAACAGCAATTTGAAGATGACCAATGAGTAGCTTTTTCCTTAGCAACTTTTGTTCTGGTGAGAGAGAATGCATAAAGAAAGATGGGGACTAAGAGGGAAACATATAAAACTATGTCAGTGGAAAGGTAAGTGGAAAGAAAATTAAGAGGGCCAACACGAGTGAGAGCCTCACATTTGGAGTGATGGTTGGAACTGTGTCCTAAATGATTTTTAAAGCTAATGAAGATCTACAGGGTTTCTGAGCAAGGACAGAAAATGCAAACACTCCAAGAAAGACAATGAGCTCTAAGCAGAAGTCCCAGGAAGAGGCCGAAGGATACACAATAGTTCTTAGGTTAAATCAGTGGCTCTAAACCTTCATCACAATGTGACCCTTTAATACAGTTCTGGGATGACCTTCAAGCATAAGTTTATTTTCATAGCTATTTTATAACCGTAATTGTTAGTGTTATGAATTATAATGTAAATATCTGTGTTTTCTGATGGTCTTTGGGCAACCCCTGTGAGATCAGTCAATCCCAAAGCGATCTTGACCCACAGAGTGAGAACTATCCAGTTCAGTGCACTTAATACAAAAGCAGCAAAATCAGGAGACCTGAAATGATAATGACTTCTCGGCCTGTAGCATTAGGAAGGATTAGGACTCAATTCCATTGTGAAGGAAATCATCAGTACACCTTAAATTAAAATACCACAGTCTTTTTCTTGACTCTAAAATGACTAACACTCTAGAAAGCTGTTGATTCTAAAAAAAATAAAAATAAAAAAATAAATAAAAACCGTACTGAGCAACAGCCCATGCAGCCCTTTGTTTGCCATTGTGATTGTATAGACTAGCTTCTTTACTGTCTAGTCTCAACTGTCCATTTATTATGAAAAATTAACATGTAGTTTATATAGGTATCCCACAAGCATATGCAAATCTTATTCCAAAAAGTCAAACCATAAACTTGAATATTAAATAAATTATGATTCCTTGACATTTGGGGAGAAAGATAAATTTGCAATATAGAATTGTGTACTTTAAAAAGCTATTAAACTTGGAATTTTAAAGATTCTTCTTGCCCAGAAAAGCAAAAAAGTCATTAGCCATAGCTCCAATAATGAAGATGTTTAGTGTTAAAAGCTTCTTCTCAAGACCAACAGAGTCAACTAACCTGGACCCTTGGGGCTCATAGAGACTGAACCACCAATCAAATGACATACAGGGGATGGATCTAGGCGTCCCTGCACATGTGGAGAGGATGTGCAGTTTGGTCTTCGTGTGGGTCCCAAACAACTGGAGCAGGGTGGCTGGGGAACTCAAAAGCTGTTGCCTGTATGTGGAATATGTACTTCTAGCTGGACTGCCTTATCTGGACTCAATGAGAGAAATGTGCCTAGCCCTGCACAGAATGTACCAGGATGGGATTGTGTGCCCATGGGAGCCCCACTCACTCAGAGGAGAAGGGAAAGGGGAGGCTGGAAGGCTTGTGAGGGGGTGACTGGAAAGGGGCAGTGAATGAGATGTAAAGTGAATAACTTTAAAAAGCAAAAAAAAAAAAAAGCTTCTTCCCGGATGCCCAGTGGATAAGGGATTGGCCACCTAAGATAACTTTAACTGCATATTTAACCAATCAAACCAAATCTCTCTCATTGGTTTGGCTTTCAGAAACTGTTACATTTCACTTTCATCCTACCATTTAGGCAAAAATTCCATGTCACGTAGGTTATTTCTGAGCCTTCTTAGTATAACATTCATTTTTCTACAAATATTTTTATCAATAAGAAAATGTGAAAGATAGATTTAGATAAATTAATCAGGAAAGTCAAAAGGGTGAACTAATTTCAGGATTAAAGAGCAAAGGAAATTAAACACTATAGGTAAAAAATGAATATAAAATTTTAGTATGTGTGAGCTTCAGGAGAATAAACTATGTTTTTGTATGTCTACCTCCAAAGGCTGTTCTTGTGCAGAGTCAGTATCTGTGGCTTTGAGGTGGTTCTCATCTTGGAACCTTGAAGGGATTCTATAAATCAGTAGACCACAAACCCCACATACATTGATGAATATTCACACAAGAGGAGCTAAGAACAGCATTCACAATCCACAACAGTTAAGTTAGATACATGATCAGTTGGACCAACAGCAAGGAGTCAAGCCCTTCATCCTGCCAGAATTTGCCATTATGGCAGAGGAGGTCTTTAGGGAGGTTGTTCTTGGGAGAAGTCTAATTCCATTACAGTGTTTACACACACACACACACACACACACACACACACACACACACACACACACACACGCTTACTCACATGCATGTGCTTAGCTCCACATATTATACTGAAAATAGAACCTTCACCTAAACAGTTCTAAATCACTCATTTCTATGTTTTCAGGACCCAGAACAGCCTGTGGCCTTCATAATATGCCATCTTGGTCTTTAGAACTTACACAAAGGTCCTGGAGAGATAGCTCAGTGGTTCAGAGCACTGACTGCTCTTCTCAAGGTCCTGAGTTCAAATTCCAGCAACCACATGGTAGCTCACAACCATCTGTAATCAGATCTTATGCCCTCTTCTGGTGTTTATGAAGACAGCTTCAGTGTACCTATATATAATAAATAAATACATTTAAAAAAAACTTACACAAATCTTTGGGGAATGGATGAGTGGAGAAAACACTTGCTGCCCAAGCATGATCTCCAGCATCCATGATCTCCAGCACCCATGATCTCCAGCATCCATGTGAAAGCTGGCATGGTAGCTAGCATCTGTAGCAATGGTGGAGACAATGGATACCTGGAGCTTGCTGACCAATGACTTAAAGTCCCTGACAGTGACTTTTCCATACACACACAGGAACACTGGCATGCCCAGAAGATTAGGAACCTCTTCAGTTTCTCAAAAAACAAAGAGAGGGAGATAAAGCCATGGCTGAGGAAGAGCCCTCTCTGTATACTCAGCATGTAGCCTGCTTGCCTTGCTCCTCCTTTCAGTAACTATGAAACCGTTTACTTCTTCAAAATACATACAGAAGAAAACATTGAAGTCAACAGCTCCTCTACTTCCCATAAATAAGTCTCTTGAATGCATCTAATTCCTTCTCATTGGCTCTAGTCTTATGAGGATTGGCCTTCAATCACTGAGCAGCCTGAACTTAGTTCAATGGTAATGTCAAGACTGTGGTTGCTAATTAAAGATAAAATAGGAAGTATCCTGAAAAAGGCCCTTGATAAGATGGACTCTGAGACTCTGCTTTGTATATCAATTAAAATTGAAAAGTTTTAACACTTCAGCTGCTAAGTGATGTTTCTAGTATGAATAGAGATAAGTAACCCAATATACCGCATAAATACAATTCCAGGGAAACACTAGCTGTCCTGCTTCCTTCCTGTCAAACAGAACTACAGTCACCTTGACTGGGAAGAAGGCACCTCAGTTGAGAAAATATCCCCAGCAGTTTGGCCTTCAGACAAGTCTGTGATACATTTTCTTCATTAATACTTGTGGGGTGGCACAACCCACTGTGCACAGGCTGTCCTGGGTTATATAAGAAAGCAGGTTGAGCAAACCATAGGGAGCAAAGCCAATACCTTATGTTCTTCTGTGGCTTTTGCCTCAGTTCCTGCTTCCAGGTTCTAGCCTTGAACCACGCCTTGGCTTCCTTAAATGATTGAGTTACTATCTGGAAGTCTACTATTAAATAAATTCTTATGAAATAAGTTGGTTTTGGTCTTTCTGACAGTAACAAAAAATCAAGCTAGGAGACTCAGAGACTGGAGCTTTGTAAGATAGTGTATATCTTCTCTGTTGTAACAGAAAAATAAAAGACAAATTTCTGTTTCAGTTGATATATAAAGGCAGAATTCTATATCCTGTATAAAGGTAAATTCTCTAATTGTGCACTATTTTAACATGGTTTATGTTAAATACTACCCCTTCCTGATGACTTTTGTGACCTCATTAAAAATAAAAGAGCTCCAGAGAGCCTATTAGTATTTTCTTCACCTCTGTTATAGATTGCTTTCAAATGACTTGCTGTGAGTGTTTTAATCTGTGTGTTTGGTATGGTATAGTCAGCATTTGTGACTCTATTTTCTCTCTTTGTCTCTCACTCTCACTCTCCCTCTCCCTCCTCCCCTCCTTCCCCTCCCCCTCCCCCTTCCCCTCCCTCTCTCTCTCTCCCCCTTCTTCCCTCTTCTCTCACCTAGATTCTAAACTACAATGCAAGTTTATTGAGACCAGCACCACATTTAAATTATTAATATCTGTGGTTTTGATGATGCAGGCCCCTTGACAGTGAGGACGCATTTCAGTTGTCTGTGTAAATCACTGTATTAGATGGAGCCACTGACGAGTTACTAAACATTAGCTGGAATCACAGTCTCTGCAACAAAGACAGAATTGTGTGGCTACACTTGGAGATACTTAACCACTAAAGAGCTGCATTTCAGTCTGGGAACATGGGTATTATTCTGGAGTCATGAGTTAGTAGAAAAAGGAGGAAAGGAATGCAAACTATTTCTTCGGGAAGAATGATCTGACCTAAAAAGTCATATGAAAATGAAGCGAAGCATAGCTCACAAATCATAAGAACTGTAGTTTGTGTTATTCTAATTATACATCCAACCACCATGTCTAAGGAGTCAACAAAAGAGAAAAATAGGCAAAACCTACAGTATTACTAACTTCTATTCAAATAAGAAGTCAGCTGACTGGTAGTCTGAAGAGCTAAAAACCTTTCTTCACTTTTAGAAGAAAAAAAAACCTTAGCTTTCTCCTTGAAGATCTAGGTCTCTGGTAGATAAAAATAGGATACTAATTTTTTAAGCAAATTGGTATAATACAGGACCCTTAACAAAGTAACATATTATTAATAGTGGGACATGGAGGTGACTGTTGCACGGTAAAGTCTCCCTACTGCTTGCCTGCAACTGTCCATCACATGCTCAGTTAAGCCAAGTGGTGGCAGCCAGGTCTTTGCATTTCAGTGAGTATATCAGTTCTGTGTAGATCAAGTAGTCTATATACTTTTCTTGAAAACAATGCAAATGTACAATGAACAATGACCTTGTCCCTTTTCATCTAAAAAGAGATGCATTATTGTTCACAAAAATAATGTTCTTATGCTGACCTTGTTAGAGACAGTGAGAACCTTGAAAACTATGATAGGATTTCTAGGATTAGCAAGCAGAATGCATGCTCCTGAATAGTGGTATATTTCTAATGCAATACATTTGTCATTTATACTAAAAATTTCTTGTCATTTATCCAAAATTCAAATTTATGGGAGTCTTTACTACTGTAACTTGACATTTCAGCTTTATGCACAATTTCTTTTTGCTGCTTGGTCAATTAATCTGTCTTCTGTGAAAAATGAGAATGAAACACAAATATTTAAATAGGGTGTTGTCCCAAATGTGATAAAATAGACATAACATAAACTGTATATTGCCTTAATTGTTTTTAGAACAGTCCAGTAGCATCATTATCTTTGTGTATAATCATAGCCACTGTCCATTTCTTGAATTCCTTCTAGCCTACTATCCTACCAAATAGAAACTGTATACAAACCAAAAATCATGATTCTTTCCCCCCTCCTTCTCTGCTCTATCAGCTCCATTCTATTCATCCTCTTCCTTCCCCCCCCCCTCAGTTGTATTGAATGTGAAATTTATTAGAAAGAAGGAAAGAACCAGAGGAAGGGGTAGAGTGTTCTGGAATGCTATCTTACAGACATGACTATTCCACAGGTCATTCCACTGTTGAACTCTCACCAGCTTTTTTTTTTTTTTTTTTTTTTGGAGCTGGGGACCGAACCCAGGGCCTTGCGCTTCCTAGGTAAGCGCTCTACCACTGAGCTAAATCCCCAGCCCCTCTCACCAGCTTTGATTATCTCTGCAAGACCTAATTAATGTCTGCTGGAGGAGGAAGAGGTATTTTTCTTCAGCTGTGTGACCAATGGTTAGTTGTTCTCTAGTCCTATAAATAAAACTGGTGTCCTGCCTTAGAGATATGCTAAGTTAATGGTGGTATAAAGCTTGTGAGAGTATTCAACCAAATAAGACTTTACTTAATGACCACTCCACAAGATGGAACCCATATCTAACACTGCTTGGAGGACAAGAAACTGAAGACTAGGTGGCCCAGGGACACAAGGTAAACCAAATACTACTGTCTTAAAAAGAAATGTAGTAATGAAATGACTACTAATGATATTCTGCCACTCTTATTGATCAGTTCCTTGTTCAGTCATCATCAGAGATGTTTTCTCCTACAGCACACAGGAAAAATACAGAGATCCATAACTAGACATTATGTGGAGAATGAGAGACCTTTAAATGCTTGGCCTAAATAAGAGGTCTCCATCAAATCCCTCCCCTAAGAGCTTAGATAACCCCTCAAAGGAGGGAGCATAATGAGCTCCATTCTTTTTCAGTCTGAAAATCTTGACTGTTTAGCAAAACAGTAACTTAAGAGCTGCAGATAATACACTTTCGGTCCCTGGTGGACCCCTCAAACCACCGATACTGCAGAACACAATATACTGTTTATTGCTGTACATGTATACATGTGACAACATTTAATTTATTTATAAAACACAGTAAGCTTATAAAGAGCAGGTGGGCTGGGTAGAAACAGAAACAGGAGAAATCAGCGTGGGGAGAATGGAGGAAGAGAATACTGGATAAGACAATTAGAATTCAGGGTGCATTTCTGGGATGAAGTAGACACCTAGTGCAATAGAAATTACCAGGAATGAAGGTGACACTACCTAAGACTTCTAGTAATGGAGGAAACAAACCTATTCTGGCCGTGCTCTGTAGCAAGGCAAAACTTCCAGTAGTGGGCTTAAAACACCAACCATCCACAATATCTTTGACCTACAATGTGTCCTCCCTGCAAAATGTGCGTGGGTAAAGGTGGCACAGAAGTTGTGGGAGTGACTAACCAATGACTGGTCCAGCTTGAGACTCATGCCATGAAAGGAGCCCACCCTTGACACTGCATGGAGAGCCAGGAACCAGAGCCTGGGTAGCCCAGAGAACTGAGGCAAAAAAAAAAAGTCAATGAAATGATTCCCAACAGTATTCTTCTATGCTCATAGACAGGGGCTGGCATAACTGTCATCAGAAAATCTTCATCCAGCAATTGAAGGGAACAGATGAAGAGACCCACACCAAAACATTGGACTCAGGGAATCCAGTATATGAGGGTAAAGAGAGATTATAGGAGCCACAGGGGTCAAGGACACCACAAAAGAACCCCACAGAATCAACTAACTGAGACTCACAGGGACTCACAGACACTGAGCTTGCAACCAGCTTGAATATGTCTGACCTATGTTCTCTGTATACATGTTATGGTTGTATAGCTTGATCTTCTTGAGGAAATCCTAACAGTAAGAGTGGACACTCTGTCTGATGCTTCTGCCTGCTTGGGGGAACCCTTTTCCTCCTACTGTGTTGCCTTGTCCAGCTTTAATATGAGTGGAAGTGCCTAGTCTTATTTCACCTTGATATGCCATGCTTTATTGATATGCCTGGGAGGCCTGTCCTTTTCTGCAGGAAAATGGAGTAGGAGTAAATAGGGAGTAGGGAGAGGAGAGGTGGTGGACAGGAACTGGGAGTAGAGGAAGTAGAGGAAATTGTGTCTGTAATACATGTAATTCTCCATGTGGAAACCTATTATTATACTATATAAATTTAAAAAATAAAAGTTTTTAAAAATAAAAACAAAGATAACATAGCCTGACAATATGGTCACTCATATTGACTCCAGAATAAAGTATCTGATTATCTTTAAGGTGAGAATTGTGATTTTGCATCTGCAATATTTATAACTCTTGTTGGTTGTTATTCAATTGTTACTTTACATTTTGGTAGGATCTACATTGTAACTATTATGAGTAATACAACCATAAACACTACACCAAAATTTCTTCACAACTCTGCTTCTAATTCTCTTGAGGATATCTTGACCTGATAAATTATATGATAATTTCATCTTTTTCTGAAAGAACCATATTTTCCAAAGGTTTCATATTCCCACCAACATTGCATTGGGATCCGGTTTGTCCACATCCTTACCTGTTGTCTGCTACTTTGTAGACGATGGTCATCCTGAATGGAAGGTCCTCTCTCCTTACCATTTTGATTTGCCTGTCCCTGTGTCTTTTGATGAATTTTCTGTCTTCTTCATAGAACCATGTAAATGATTCCTTGTTCCACCTTTAGTTTCGGTTGTCTCTGTTATCTTCTTGGCTTTAGAGCTGAAGTATCACTATTGATATAGTTATTAGGGTTGACATTTTGGTCTTTTCGTTATTTCTAAATATGGCATGAAAATAAAAAAGTCAATTTTCTCAAAATGCATATATATATACATATATATATATCACAAATCAAATATTTAACTGTTTTATATGTGCCTTACTAAAGTGGATATACACTCATCTTTCCAAGACATTAAATACCCACATCACAATTTTGCCCACAGTACACGGGAAACAAGAATGCTGAGGGAGAGAAAGGTAGCTCAGAAATTAATAGTAGATTCTGCCCTTTCAATGACAGGTTTGTTTCCCAGGCCCTAAGTCAGATAGATCACTACAGTCTGTAACTCCAGATTCAGGGTGTCCCATACTATTGACTCTCAAGGGCACCTGCACTTAAGTACACACACACACACACACACACACACACACACACACACACACACACACACACACAGTTCACAGTTGCAGGTAATTTAAAATTATGAAAATAAATCTTTTTGTTTTGATTTCCTTTGTTCTGTTTTGTTTTTGAGACTAAGTTTACTTGTTTAGTCTAGCTGTCATGGAACAAGCGCTGTAGATCAGGCTGGCCTCAAAAGATCAGGCTGGCCTCAATAGATCAGGCTGGCCTCAATAGATCAGGCTGGCCTCAAAAGATCTGTGAGAGAGGGGGGGGAGGGAGGGAGGGAGGCAGAGAGGGAGGGAGAGAGGGGGGAGGGAAAGAGAATCTTTAGAATACTGGAAATACTAAAACTGTCCTTCACCAGCACCACACTGTGTTCATACTGGAGGTGAGCAGGGTACTTGTAATGCACAAATACTCAATCCCTTCCAAGTGCATAAATCCTCCAAACTGACTATCTTTGACTCCTTTGATACCTCACACAGGTATCTACAGATTATTCAATAGTGAAATCATACATGGTAATTTGCTCAGTAAAGGAGAATATGAAATATTCAGCACAATAAACATTTTACATTATTTTATCTTCCTTTAGCGAGAGGCAATTCCAGTGAACAGAAATCAAATTCTTGTTAGCTAGTCCCAAGCCAGCATTTGGAATTTACTGTTCAGATTCAAAGGTTCATCTGAAAACCTAACAGCACAGTTTATTAGAAACCTCATTACCAAAACTCTGCAAAACCTTCTCCCCTAAATCAAGCTTGTGTTCGCCTGGGTCTCTGCCAGACACAAGGCACAGGCCTCACTGAACACATTGCCTAGTGTTCACTGTTCCTAAGCTTCTCCTTGAGGTAAAAACACATGACTGGCCCAACAGATACCTTCCAATTGCCTTAACACCCACTATTTTACAGTCAATAAACAAGGCTTAGTTCGGCTAAGGAGAGATTTCAAGAATATAGCATGCCAATTAACTGGATAATTTACTTATTTGCTACATTTGCAACAAATAATAACAAAACATTAATATTCATTAACAAATTTCTTAGGAAAAAAATCACACTTGATTCCAATAAGTTCTGTATCTTCAAGTTAAGCCAAACTTCTGTTCTCTGTTATTTAGGTATTTGATTTACCAACAACAATTATAAAACTTCAAAAATTAGAAAAACTACTCAATCTCATGTTTTTTTTCTGAACTACAGTCTGAGGATAACTACATCTACAAGACTCACACACCAATGTGAACAACTGTGGGCTGCCAGTGTGTTCATTTCTAAGCGGTGTGGGTCTGCATTCCAGTAAGCTCTACTGCCTTGCTTATTCCTTGCTAATTCTAACCTATTTCTCTGACAGGACAGCATTGTGGTACAATATATCTGGTTCAGCATTAGTATTTTTTTCTTTGCTGTAAAGTGCTAAGAGATTGTTCATCACTATAAATGTGTTACCTTGTCCCTGGTACATTAGACATAGCCAAGGGAACCAGCCTAAGACAAAATAACACAACTTAATAGTTACCAAAGAAATCCTATAAATGTTTCCTGCCAATGAGCCATGGGATATCAGACATGAAGCTTATCATTTGTATCTGTCATACACTATAATAGTTGATGATATATTAGCCTTTCCATATGTTTAGACGAGGAGGAACAATATGTATATTTTCCTTGATATTCTTGGCACCAATGTCCTCCAGTAGATGACACCTGTAAGCTGGTAAATAGTGTGTCTATTTGTGGGATTTCACTCTTTGTGGGGCAGGCTGGTGCAAATTTTTCTGGATGTCAGTGATCAACAAAATATTGTGTTAATGCATTTCAGTGTCTAAGATAGTCACAAATCTGCATTAGTTTTAGTATTCTCCATTCACTTGTGATACTTATCTTTGATTTATCTCAGCATGGTTCCATATTTACCCTAATACTTACTGTAACTTAAGCTTTATTTATCCTAACGATATATATATTTTTTGCATCCATTCTACCTATGAGGAAATGAGACTTGGCCAATCAAAAGGCTCTTGTTCACTGAGCCAGTATGGTGTTTTTCATGAGTACAGCCCTCTTTGCATTCTCAGGCTTATTTTACAGCACTGAATGTAGAATCCAGCAGTAGCCTTGGGAAAACTATGGAAATTAGTCAAATTGTGTGCGGTCAATAGTGGCGGTCTCTTTGTCCCTTAGTATAGCATGACATTGGTATTTGCTTATATTTGTACAGGTGAGTACACAGGAGGAGAGCACGTGGGCTTTTAAGTATCTGTTTTAAGATGAGTATATTTTTCCTAGGATTGATTTTAGAACTCTAGAAAAAAACATGCAGTAATAAATCAGAGTGTCAACCTATGTGCTTCATGCACTTTTCCCTTATGCTAACACATATTTTTCAATAAATATTCTACAAATTTAATAAAAATTTCAAAAATAAGACAGATATTCAGACATTCTGCACAAGTGACATGCTGAGAGACACAGGCGAAGTGACCTCACTGTACGTGAGTTCGTCATTTTTACTCAAGAAATAGAAACCACCATTTATTGGGATCTGACAAAAAATAACTTTAAAAGTCAAGGCCAGCAATAAAAAACTATCTAGCTATCACTTTATGTCCCTCATTTTTTACAATTAATTCTACCCTCAATGGGTAAGAAGCCCTGAGATATTGGTTGGTGATTATGAGAATCCACTAGTACTTTTAAGCTAAAGCCCCAAAACTTGAAGACAAATGCTCAGTGTGTCTCAGAAACGCGTAAACCTGTAATATTCAACCTAGCCCATTACAAAATGGAGCATAATTAAGGTTTAGAGTAAGTGTTCACTTCAGAATAATGTATATGATATAAATTGATTACAAGTGCCATGCCTCTAACTTGGTGAACCCAGCCAAGTCTGATAACGCTCACCTGTTATTTCAACACTCAGGAGGTAGAGGCAGATAGATGGCTGTTAATTCCTGAGCAGCGTGGTATATATACTGAGTTCAGGGACAGTCTGTGCTAGATAGGGAGACCCTGTCTTGAAATAACTGTTCAACATAAACCATAAAAGAGGCATCAGTGAATATTATCAGAAAACTGGCCTTCCTGACAGAGTCATATTTTCCATCCTCACTTATACTCATTTCTCTCTTACTCAATTTTGGGTCGACTACTTTGAAAACAATAGCCATTACTTGGAAAAAGAGAGAACATGGCTAATCTATTCAGAGACAGAGAGACAGAAAGTGACAGAGGTGCAGAGAAAGAGACAGAGAGACAGAGCGTGCTCTTGGAAGATTCAATTCAGTTATCCGTAGTTAGTGTCTCAACATAAATTTTAAAAACTCTAATTTTATTTTTTCACATCCTGTATTTCAGCCATATAGAAATATAAGTTAATCATCTGAAATGTCTCAGTAAATAAACCGCACACCCCACTGAATGAGAACCTGAGTTCAATCCCAAGAAAACCTACATGAATGAGCCAGGGTGGTCCTTAATACTTGTACTGCAGGTGCTGGGGAAGAAAGACATGAGACAGGTGGTTTCCTAGTGCTCACTGACCAGTCACTAGCTTAATCAGTGACCTTCAGACTAATGAAAGATTCACCATTAAAATCAATGTGATTAGCACCAGAGGAACAGCATCTGACGTTGATATCTGTCCTCCATACACACACTTGAACCCACAAGAGCAAGTGCACACACACACACACACCAGAGACCAGAGAGAGAGAGCACGAGAGCACGAGAGCGAGAGAGTGAGAGCTCGAGAAGCCAAAGAATCAATCTAAGGTTCAAATTCACCCAAAGACATCAGTCATGCATTCAGGGACAGGCTTCATGCCAAATACAAAATGAACATTTTGGAGGCCTTTTTTGTGTCATATTGTTTTGTTTGAGTATTTTTTTTACTCGTCTTTTTCTTGTGCAGTGTGTGTGTGTGTGTGTGTGTGTGTGTGTGTGTTTCACCCGCTCTTTGTTTCTCTTTTTTCTTTCTTTGTTAGTTTGCTCAAATTTTTTTTTTGTCTTTTTTATTTTCCAATTTATTTTCTTAGAGAGAAAAAAGACATGGAGCTGAATAGCAGTTAGGAGAGAAGGAAATTAGTGGAGATGTGGATATATTGTATGAAAAATATTTTCAATACAAAACACACACATATCCAGTAATAAGTAGTAAAAATGAGAACACAACATCGCAGCCTTATTTATAATAGCCAGAAACTGGAAAGAACCCAGATGCCCTTCAACAGAGGAATGGATACAGAAAATGTGGTACATCTACACAATGGAATATTACTCAGCTATCAAAAACAATGACCTTATGAAATTCGTAGGCAAATGGTCGGAACTGGAAAATATCATCCTGAGTGAGGTAACCCAATCACAGAAAAACACACATGGTATGCACTCATTGATAAGTGGCTATTAACCCAAATGCTTGAATTACCTTAGATGCCTAGAACAAATGAAACTCAAGACGGATGATCAAAATGTGAATGCTTCACTCCTTCTTTAAAAGGGGAACAAGAATACCCTTGGCAGGGAATAGGGAGGCAAAGATTAAAACAGAGACTGAAGGAACACCCATTCAGAGCCTGCCCCACATGTGGCCCATACATATACAGCCACCCAATTAGACAAGATGGATGAAGCAAAGAAGTGCAGACCGACAGGAGCCGGATGTAGATCTCTCCTGAGAGACACAGCCAGAATACAGCAAATACAGAGGTGAATGCCAGCAGCAAACCACTGAACTGAGAATAGGACCCCTGTTGAAGGAATCAGAGAAAGAACTGGAAGAGCTTGAAGGGGCTCGAGACCCCATATGTACAACAATGCCAAGCAACCAGAGCTTCCAGGGACTAAGCCACTACCTAAAGACTATACATGGACTGACCCTGGACTCTGACCCCATAGGTAGCAATGAATATCCTAGTAAGAGCACCAGAGGAAGGGGAAGCCCTGGGTCCTGCTAAGACTGAACCCCCAGTGAACTAGATTGTTGGGGGGAGGGTGACAAGGGGGGAGGATGGGGAGGGGAACACCCATAAAGAAGGGAAGGGGGTAGGGGGGTGTTTGCCCGGAAACCAGGAAAGGGAATAACACTCGAAATGTATATAAGAAATACTCAAGTTAATAAAAAAAAAATGAGAACACAAATGTGAAAAAGTGAGAAGGGGCTTATCAGAAGGGTTGAGGTAAGAAAGGGAAGAGGCAGAGGAAGAAATGTAGTAATTGCATTATTATCTCAAAATTAAGATACCAATGATAATGAAGATAGTTGATGTTTTCACTTTGAGAGATTGCTTCACAGTTAGGAGAACTGGTTGCTTTTCCAGAGGACCAAAGTTTGATTTCCCAAACCAACAAGGCGGCTCATAACCATCTATAATTCCAGTGTCAGAGAATGTGCTGCCTTCTACTGGCCTCTGTAAGCATCGCATATACACAGATACATATGCAGACAAAACGCCCAAAAATATAAAATAAAAATAATCTTTTAAAAATATTTTTTTATTTTATGTGGCTGAGGAAATCCAGGAAGTTCACTAGTCTCCTATCATCTGAGGGTACATTCCGCACCTCCCAGTGGATGTCTGAAATCACATCAAGTAAGATTCTTGTGTTTAATTTTAAACTTTTTATTGATTCCTTGTGAATTTCACATCATGCACCCCAACCCCACACTGATCTCTCTGTTCCCTTAGAGGCAAACTTGAAACCTCACCGCCAAAAGAGAATAAAACAAGATGGAATTTATAAGAGGAAGAAGAGGAAGCAGGAGGAGGAAGAGGAAGAAGAGGAAGCTCACCCTATCCTGAAGTTGTAGTGGGTCACAGTGTGCCATATAGTATATCCCTTGTTCACACATCTGTATTTGAAATTGACCATTGCATTGAGCCATTTGTCGGTTTCGAGGCCTCTGACTTCTGCTACACTGTCTGTATTGGTTACTCACAGAGACTCTTTCGGGATATCCTGTTGTTGTCTTGTGTCACAGAGATGCTGCAGCTTTGGATCTGCAGCACCAGTGCTTTTAGGTGCTCCAATAGATCATGTAGATATTGGGGTGGGTCAACTCAAAGCCCTAGATCCAGACCTGGGAGGTAGCTAAGTTGATTAGCCAGTCAGCTCTCCTTAACCCAACTGCCAGGGCAAGCTCTCAAGCACTGCCCCAGCTAGCTCAAAGCTTTGGTCTGTCAGACTTAGGGGCAGCTCTCTGAAGCTCACATTGTGAGGGCCAGCTCACCTGCACCCTGTCACCAGAGTCAGCTCTACTATGCTACCCAGGTAAGGTACATTGACCACTCCCACCAGTGCTACAGCTAGTGAGGCCTAGGAACAGCTATTCTGCTCTGGTTACCTTGAGGCCTGCTCTTCTGTCTTCTGTAGGCAGCAAGGGATGAAATGGAGTGAGTGAGCAGCCCTGCCTTGCCCATGCCATCCAACAGCAGAGGAGCAGCAGGGCCAGCTTTTCCTCCCTCACCCCCTAAGGGCTGGCTCACCTGCATGCTCGCCACCAGGTTTAGCTCTACTGTGCTACCCAGGTGAGGGATAGGGCCCACACTCCAGAGTTCTGCAGCAGATGAGGGGCAGGAAGAGTTCTCCTGCTATCTTGACATCGTGAGCTTTTCTGTAAGTGGTGAGGTGGGGGAGCATCTTAGCCATTCTTACTCTATGCCTTAGAAATGTCAACACTTTTTTTTGTTCTTTTTCTCCGTCCTTACTAAATCAAAACTTTTTACCTCTTCTCTTCTAAGCATTCTTCAGGACCCAGGCATCTAGACTCACTGCTCTTACACCGGGAAGTCACTGATGAATACATAAAACTTGTTTGATCCCAGCTAGTCAAGTATCAGCAAGCTGGAATGTTACTAGAATGAGGCTCCTTCATAATCAACAGCTTATAAAACCAGGAGCTGAAACCCTATGTCTTTGACCATTGGTCAAGACAGTGAGTTCTGAATTGCCTCTCTGGCCCCTGGGTAGAGACGTGACATTGGTTTGTTCGTTTATTTGCTTTTACTTATTCACTTTACATCCAGCTCACTATCCCTGTCCCAGTCAGTCACCCCCTCCCATAATCTATTCCCCCATCTCCCATCCCCTTCTCCTCTGTCCAGGTGGGAGGTTCCTGGACATCCCCTGACCCTGGCACATCAAGTCTGTTCAAGGCTAGGTGCATCCTCTCCTGCTGAGGCCAGAAAGACAGCCCAGCTAGAAGAACATATCCCATGAACAGGAAACCATGAAGAGCTACAGCTCCAATAGTTTGGGACACATGAAAACCAAGCTGCAAATCTACTACCTATGTGCGAGAAGGTCTAGGTCCAGCCTGTATGTGTTCTTTGGTTGGTGGTTCAGACTCCACAAGCCCCAAAGAGTACAGGTTAGTTGACTCTAACCTATAATTGATCATCCTATAAAGTTCCTATCTCCTTCAGTGCCCGCAATCCTTCCTATTCTTCCATACGAGTCCCCAAGCTCCATCCACTGTTTGGCTGTGGGTGTCTGCATCTGTCTGAGTCAGCTACTAGGTGCAGCCTCTCAAAGGACAGCCATGTTAGACACCTGTCTGCAAGCATTATAGAGTATCATTAATAGTGTTATGGATTGACTCTTGCCCATGGAATGAGTCTCAAGTTGAGCTGGGTTTTGTTTGCCCATTCCCTCAGTCTCTACTCTATCCCCAGTGCCTTCATTTTTGTAGATAGAATAAATTTTGGGTCAAAAGTTTTGTGGGTAGATTGGAGTCCCAATCACTCCACTGGGTTTCCTGCCTGGCTATAAGAGGTGGCTCTTAAGGTTCTGCATCCCAATGTAGTGAGACACAGCTAAGGTCACTCCCAGTAGTTCTTGGGCACCTCCCTTATCCCAGGTCTCAGTCTCCTCATGGAGTGTCCCTACCTCTCAAACCCAGTCAGTTGCAGATTCCCACTCATTCTCATGGCCATCTGGCCATCACTCTTGCCCTTTCCCACACTGATCCAGAGCTTCCTACTTTTCCTCATCCCCATGTCCCTCCCTCTCAGTTCCTTCACTCCTTCTGCCTCTTATGACTATTTTATTTCCCTTTCTATGTGAGGTTCAAGAATCCTCGCTAATGCCTTCCTTCTTGTTTAGCTTCTTTGGGTCTGTGGAGTGTAACATGTGTATCCTGTATTTTAGGGCTAATATCCACTAATAAGTGACTACATACTATGCATGACTTTCGTGGCTGGGCTACCAAACTCAGGGTAATATTCTCAAGTACCATCCATTTGCCTGCAAAATTCATGATGTCTTGTTTTTAGTAGCTGAGTAGTAAGTATTCTTTTGTGTATATTTGCCATATTTTCTTTATCCATTCTTCAGTTGAGGGACATTTAAGTTGTTTCCAATTTCTGGTTATTATTAATAAAGCTGCTATGAACATAGCATGTGGCCACTGATAAATACATAAAACTTGTTGGATCCCAGCTAATCATGCATCAGCAGGCTGGAACATTACTGAGAATGTGCATCCTCCATAATCAGCGGCTTATAAAACCAGGAGCTGAAACCCCAGGTCTTTGACTACTGGTCAAAATAGTGAGATCTCCTGGGTAGGGATATGACTTTCTAAACTATGAGAGGGAGAGAGAGGGAGACATAGAGGGAGAGGGAGAGGGGGAAAGAAAGGGAGAGGGAAAGGGAGAGGGAGAGGGAGAGGGAGAACATGGCTATTATGTCACTGAAAACTTTCTAAACATGTAACATTTTTCTCTCCCTTAAGCATTAATTCAAACAGACCTGTCTATCCCCTGGCAGGAAGCTGCTTTCTGTAAACTTTGCAAATACTACATAATCTATCAAAACATATATGTTTACATAATGATACCTCTGGCTATTGTCCACCTCACCCTTGAAAATGCCTCATCTTCTTCCACAATAACCCTCATATACATTTTACACTATGTTCTTGGTGTCTTACCTAAAGGCACTTGATGGAGACCACAAAGTCCAGGGAACTAAATGGAGGTCAGAGCAGCACACTAATAACAGAGGATCAGGAGCAGAGACGGCGTGGAAACTCAGAGCAAAGATAAAGTGAGTCCAGATGGTTCATGAGTTTTCATCATTCCACATAGAGGTCACGCAGTTTAAACCTTATGAACTGCTTATATCTAGAATTTTCTGTTTAATATTTTCAGACCAGCAAACTACAAAGAATTGGAACCACAGGGAATAAAACTGAGGAGAAGGACAGATGATTCAATGTAGAACTGGCAAATAAGTTTATTAGTACTAAATGTTAACCTTGAATAATGCTGACAAAAATGCAAAATGATATAAACACTTTAGAAAGTAATTCAGAATTATTTCATATGCATTCTCAAGCCTCAAGATAACAATTCCCCCTATAGATATTTGTCATGGATATATATATATGTATATATATATATATATATGAAACAGAAAACATTTGAAGACTATTTATAGTGGTATTTTCACAAGACAAAAAATACATAAAAAGCAACCCAAAAGTCCAATAACTAGAGAATGGGTAAATATATTACTATATATTATTAGAATGATATGTCAAACTGCCATAAAAACTATAAAATTTTGCTGTAGTATTTCATAGGCAGCAATCCAAGTACACTTTTGAGACAGTGTTGGTGGGGGGGGGGGTAAATCCAGTCACTGAAGCCTACTTATACAGAAATGGTCATTCATGAGATTAAAATTGCCTAGAGATACAGAAGCAAACCTAAACTTGTCCCCTGTGTGTGGAATAAGTCCCCAACTGAAATGTAAATGTCCTGGTTTTCCTTTAAGCATCTAAAGGACTGTCCTAGTATGAGTACACATTAAGAGGTTGTATACGTAACTGGCTAAAGCCTGACAAAAAGAGAAAAATGACTTCAGGGTTTAAGGCATCTAATATAAAGCACTGTTTAATACAACCCCAGTTCTAACAGATGATGTGACTCTCATACATATGTACATTCTTTCCTGCCTTAATTATAGATATATCCCTAATTGTCTTTTTGGTTGTTAAACACACAGTTGGTTGTTTTATATAGTTTTTGTATACTTCTAGCTTAGCATCAAAAGGCCAGACAACATTTATCATGGATTCTGACAAGCTTTAAAGAGTAATCATGTATTCCAAACTCAGTCTTAAATTTGAATGTTGGCTACATATGTATGAGTTTTCAACTTCCCAGAGATAATGTCTCTTTAAAAGAGAACAACCAAAAGCTAACAGAGGATACAAGTGTTACCCTGGCCCTTGTGAGACTGAGAAAGCAATCTGTCTTGTTTCATCCTTCTTGGTATACAGATAAAGAAAAATAAAATCGCTACAATGAAAACAAAAGTTCTTCAGTGCCTCTAATACATCTTCCGAATCAGTGTGTCTGACCTTTTCCTAAGACTTTAACCATCACAAGGAAACCAGTGGGGAAGGAGTCATGTGCTGACTGAGTAGTTAAAGGGCAGGAGAATTCACTGGTGTGAGAAGGGATTAGTGAGAGCTGGAAGAGAGGACCAGCCCCTGCCAGCGTGAGTGATCTGGCTTGGGATTTGCTGTCTGGCAGAAAACCACATGCAATTAACAGCTGGCATCAGGGGAAAAGCGGACATCCAACACTAGCTCTGAAGGAGATCAGCCGAGAAACCTTCCAGGAGTTGATGGTACTGGTGAGTCGCTCTGTGGTGGGTGTACTCTGGCCAAAGCTCTATGAGGATGAAGGAGACTTGCTTACAATAAACCTGTTCTCCATTCTCCTTCCATATCCGTGGTTAAATATCATTAAGGTAGTCACCTGCTAGTGGATACTTTTGGTAAATGACATCTAGGAAAAGTCTTTTTAGACTAGACTGATTTTTTCTGGTTAAGTATGTGTCTGCACATGGATCTGTGCATGAGAGCAGGTGCCCATGAAGGGCAGAGGTGAATTCCCTAGAGTTTCAGTTACAAGAAGTTGGGAGCAATCTGATGTGGGTGCAAGACTCTGAACTCAATTCCTCTGTCAGAGCAGTATATGGTCTTTATCGCTAAGCCATCTCCCCAGCCCTATTGTTATGGCTAGAAATGTTGAATAAGAAAACTCAAATACCAGGACAGTGGATTCTGTGATCTAGACCTGATGCCTGCCAGATATTTAAAGGTGAATAATTGTTTTTCCTTTTGTTTAGAAATGTCGTTTCACATGAAAGGATTCCATTCAGGAGTGGGTTGACAGAGTACTCAAAAGAACTTTTGCAACTCTGTTTTGCTTCTTTTTTTTTTTCAGCTGTATTTTCATCTCAGTACCCCTCTTCTCCAGCAAAGAGCAGCATACTAGACCTGTGTCCTGCACTCTTGATTCTACAGGAATGAAATCTTACAACGTCCTCCTCCTAGCCTCTCTCTTCCTTTCCCTGATGCTGCTTTGTCCTGTCTGGGCTCAGTTTCCACGAGAATGCGCCAATATTGAGGCTCTGAGAAGTGGGGTGTGTTGCCCAGACCTGTTTCCTTCCTCTGGACCAGGGACTGACCCCTGTGGCTCATCATCAGGAAGGGGCAGGTGTGTGGCTGTGACCGCAGACTCCCGACCCCACAGCCGCCATTATCCCCATGATGGTAGAGATGACCGGGAAGGCTGGCCTCTGAGGTTCTTCAATAGGACATGTCAGTGCAATGGTAATTTCTCAGGACACAACTGTGGGGCTTGTCGTCCTGGGTGGAGAGGAGCTGCATGCAACCAGAAAATTCTCACAGGTGAGTGGAAAGGCTATGGAGGCAGTTTCACTGAGTTAGACTCAAGGCTGTGTGAATCCTGAATCACAGTAAGTCTGAAGTCACCTTAAATCCTAGAGTTCCGCCCACTTTTCCCAGTTGAGCAAACCAAAGCTTAGAAAGTTGAAGAGATGGGTCTGGTATAGAGGCTTGGGACTGAAACCCACACCTTTTAACTAATAGTATTTCCATAAGTCTGGAAAGATGGCTTTGTGGATAGTAAAAGTATTTGCTGCCTCAGAAAGAAAACCTCATTTCAGATCCCCAGCACCTACTTAGGAAACTGGGTGTGGCCCCTTGTAACTGTATTAAGGATGGGAGAAAGGTGAATCTCTGGAGCTTTAAAGCCAAAAAGTGATGAACTCCTGTGAGAGACCCTGTCTCAAGAAAATGAGGTACAGA
Source organism: Rattus norvegicus (assembly GCF_021556685.1). Taxonomy (NCBI): domain Eukaryota; kingdom Metazoa; phylum Chordata; class Mammalia; order Rodentia; family Muridae; genus Rattus; species Rattus norvegicus. Next base: position 100,969,922 of record NC_141538.1, read on the forward strand.
ATGATAGAGGACACCTGACACTCTCCTCTGATGTTCACATACATGCATTTGTCCCCTCCACACACACTCAGTATTTCCTTCAAAAACACTTAGGCAGTCCCTATGTGTTAGGAACTGATTTTTGTGTGTACTAATTCTTGTACATTAGATTCAGAAAGATCAAATTCAGGGATCTGGACATTTAGCAAACAAAGCACTCCCACTGAGATCTAGCTAGCTCTAAAGACAAGAGTCTCTCCTCTCTAAGCAGCCCTGATAACTCACAATTCCTCACTGTAGTGATGGGGTTCTAGCATTTTAGATACATGAGCAGTGTGTGCTGTATTAACAGTAACAGCAATAGTACATGCTTGGTTTCCATGTGTTAGACGCCAACTGAGGGTTTCCCAGACTATCTGTCTTTTGAAGTATTGCTATCATCCAAGCCCTGGCCTAACTGATGTGTGTGTGTGTGTGTGTGTGTGTGTGTGTGTGTGTGTGCACGTGTGCATTTGTGTGTCCCCATCCTCTTCATGTCTTTGTAAGTCAGTTCTTTTTATCTAAATATCATATAACATGAAAATTAAGCTTAAAAAAAGGTGTGCCAAAAGACAGGAATTCTCTGTTTTAACCACTAGGCTATGTTTGTCTGCCTGTTTCTCTAAGACTTATGATGTTTATAAAATAGAAAATTCCACTGGTGAGGATGATACACACCTTCAATCTCAGCACTCAGGAGAGAGAGGAAGGAGGCTTTCTGAGTTTGAGGCCAGCCTGGTCTATGTAGTGAGTTCCCTGTTAGTTGGAGCTACACAGGGAAACCATGTATTGAAAAAACTAAGAAAAAAAGAAGTAGAATTTTCTCTAAAAATGCCAATAATGCACAGAAATAAATATGACAATCTTTATTTAACAATGAATGATAAATCTGCATGTAATACTGAAGAAAGCTTTTAGAAATCAAAGAGCAAATTGCTGAGACAAAGAGGGGAATGAAGAGCGATCAGTATAAACACAGATTTAATTAAGAGCATTTTTAATATACAGATTGGACATCTTTAAAATCATAATTCCAATAGTATCCAGACTGAAATTTTTGCAGCCCAACATGGTGTTCCCAGTGGAAATCTCCATACTGCTAACCTTTGTTTTAAGCACAAAATAATGAAACTGAGGTTGAAACCATCTTCAGGCCATGTGTGTAATGAGGTGTATATGAAACAAATGGATTTTACATTTAGCTTTGGACCCAATGCCTAAACTGTAATGTATAAGAAAATATTTCAAAATGTGCAAACTCCAAAGTATATCTGGTCCCAAGCATCTTGGTCATGATAATCAACCAAATAATGTACAAAAGCCCTGAACAGGTCTACATGTGGCCATTAATGGCTACTGGAGGCATAGTATGTTGTAATACGATTGTGCTAATTTTGTCTTAATCTTTTCATGCTTAAAGTCAGGAGAAATCTTCTTGACTTAAGTACAGAAGAAAAAAGCCACTTCGTCAGGGCCTTGGATATGGCGAAGCGCACAACTCACCCTCAATTTGTCATTGCCACAAGGAGGTCAGAAGACATGCTGGGACCAGATGGCAGCACACCACAATTTGAGAACATTTCCATTTACAACTACTTTGTTTGGACACACTATTATTCAGTCAAAAAAACCTTCCTTGGGGCAGGACAGGAGAGCTTTGGCGATGTGGATTTCTCTCACGAAGGACCAGCTTTCCTCACATGGCACAGGTACCATCTGCTGCAGCTGGAGCGAGACATTCAGGTACGCTGACTCGTGGTTCTGAGATCCCTACATGTAATTCACATTGTACTGAATGGCAAGACGAGCCATGGCAAAGCAATCACATGATCAGAGTGCTCTAGACTTTCAGGTAAGATCCTTCCTGCACGGACTCTTCAATAATTTATTAACTGTTGTCTTTTGTGCAGTGAAATAAAAGTAATGTTAATGATGTGGGGGGAAATGGAGACCTGTTTAGGCAACAGTTAAAAGTTTGGAAATTTTTTATAGCTTGATAACTGAACAAAAGGACTTGTGAAACAAACAATCAAACAAAAGACCAAAAACAAACCAAAACAAAAGGAAAAACCTCACTTTCGGGGTCTTCTTCCTCGTGGAATTAAGCAGTTGCCACACCTTGGGAGTGGTCTACCTGCATTTCTCACCCTTTTATCCATGCATAACCATCAAAACAGCTGATCGTTCTACAGCCTAAATTCTTTCATTTTCACAGAACTGTATTTTCTATACTCCCTACAGATTTTAGGGCTTACAGAAACCCCACTCAAAATCATCACATAACTGCAATGGATATAATGTAATGTAATGGATATAACTCTAAAGAAATAACTGATGTGTTCAAATTCTTGAAGGTAATAATCATTTCACTGTGTGTATGTGGATATATGCATATATATGTATGCATATATACTGAAACATCACTTATATACCATATTTTTCCAAAAGAATCTTGAAATGACATATCTTTAGACATGAATTTCCAATGGAAAACTAGATTTTTGAAGGGAAACATAAAGTAGACCTCAACTGAAGTGACATCAAGGGTTTTCCGTTTGGTTGGTTGCTTTGGTTTGGTTCTAAGCAGATGTACTCAAAACAAACTATTGTATCTGGTAGTGTATCATTTTATTGCCTTTTCACTAATAAACTACTTTTTGGGAGAATATTGTTAAAGGTGAACAGTTTAAGGGTTGTGAGTTTAGCTCAATGATAGAGCACTTGCCTAGTAAGCACAAGGCCTTCAATCTAATTCCAAGCTCAATATTAGTTAGTTAGCTAGCTAGCTAGCTAGTTAGTTGATTTGTTAAAGGTATGTACTAAAGGTATGTACTAAAACTGCCCAACTGAAACTATTTATTACTGGATCTCAATTATCAACTCTATAAAGTAAGTTTTTTCTCATATAAAACAACAGTCATGACTCTGTCTCAAAGTAAAACTCTTACAATTCATTGAAATTACCTAAAGACAAAAAAGAAGCCTACCTCTCCAGACTTATTTGTTAATTCACTGAGTGCTATGCTGCTATGTTAACATTTCAAGACAAAATAATGGGCAGAAGAGACAGAAATAATGTGCTACAACACAGAGTTAGAGTTGACAGGAGTTTGTGCATGTGCACCGTGAGGGTGATTGAACTGCCCATCTAGTCCTCTTGGCATCATATTTTAAAGCTCTGATTACAAGAAAGACATTTAATAGATTGTGAGTAGATAAATCTGTCATCTGTAACTGACTCTAGATCTTCATTCCCTCAAGATGTTTTCCCAATGGCTCAACAAAATGAAAGGGCAGGTGGGAAGTGTCTGAAAGCTGCAGTTCTGCATGTGTAATTTCCACCTCAGTGACTTAAATTTTTTTGCCCACAGCACAAAGCAGGCAGCATATGAGTGAGCCCAAATGCCAGCCGCCAACCACGATTGTCCTTGATTCATAATGAGCTTGAAAATTTTCACTAACTTTTGTAAAGCACAATAACAGCTTTTGTATGCATGATCCAAAACCTTGGAGATCAATAACTAAAGCTACCCTGAACAGCTCCTGACTTTCTAAAACACCCAAGGATGAGGAGATGCTTGCTAGAAGGGAGCTACAATTAAAGAGCAGAAATCGCCAGCTGCTTGAAAGACACAGAAGGCAAAAGCAGTTCCACACTAAAACTCCCCCCTCTGAAAGTAATTCCCCAGGGGTTAAAAGAAAGGCAAATGAGAGAAGCAGCGTTTTAAGGAATCCAATAAAATAAGCATGTGTCCTTGGTCTCATGCATTTTCAGTAGCATGTGAGGTGGTTTCAAAGTGGAGACTAGGTCATCGGTCTTAAGAACAATAGGCACAGAATTAATTCCTCTTCTGCTGAGCATTTCGTCTGCTAGCTTCAGGCAGATGCCTGTCTTCCTGGTTCGGCATTGCAGTGTAGGTCTCTAAACAAAACTCCTTCAGTGCTTTGCAAATCGAGTCTGTGTGAGACAAAACATGCAGTCTGTCAGCAAACCAGAATCTAACTACAATCATTCAGACCATATGATAAACAAGACCCAAAAATTGTATCACTCCCCAACTCATTCCAAAGCTGAGTTCACACGCTGCTAAGATTTCACAGTGTTTCAATCAAAAATAAGAAAGTGCAAGACATAGAAAAATCAAGGCTTGTGGTATAACCAGTAGAAACACAATTATCCGCCAATAATGAGAACTATGTTTTCCCCCCCAAAATTATTTGGAGAAATTTCTTCATGAAGTGAGTGTCATTGCTTCTACTGCCCATTTGACTTCCTGAGCTAAATTCCAAACTTTGTTCAATGAGGTCTTTGGCTCTCTGGGATCCCAGACATTATTGGCCCACTCACTGGTTCATTAGCAGGTAGAGAGCTAAAGGAATAGGACACCAGGGCCAGGCAAGCCAAGACACAGGATGGAAGCAGGAGCAGGAAGCACTAATGGATTTCTGTGATCTAGGAGATGCTGCAGGAGCCTTCTTTCTCCCTTCCTTACTGGAATTTTGCAACTGGGAAAAACATCTGTGATATCTGCACTGATGACTTGATGGGATCCAGAAGCAACTTCGATTCTACTCTTATAAGCCCCAACTCTGTCTTTTCACAATGGAGAGTGGTCTGTGAATCCTTAGAAGAGTACGATACCCTGGGAACACTTTGCAACAGTAAGAGCAAAATGACATCTACTATTCACAATTCTTTATTCTACAAGACCTGTGCTGCCTGTAAGGCCCTTCTTCAGAATGAAATCTGCTATCCCTCTTCAGAGAATCAGAGCAGGTGCACACTAAGCACCCAGGAGACTCCAGGCCATCCACAGGGTGCTCCTGGGAAACACAAAGTACTTGTGCATTTTATTGCTTTTCTTCAGCAATCCCATCAGTATATTTCTGACTTCATTTTCAAAAAAGCCTAGTGTAGATTAATCCTCTTAATATGCCCAGCACTGCTTAGCAGTCATGTGTCCTGGGTTGGAATTTCAGTGAAAATGTCTCCCAAGAAAATCTGAAATGTGTAAAACTTGTTTGGGAGTGCCTCTGGGAGCAGAACAAGAAGAGAAGCAGAGAGGGAAAAGTCTATGTTTGTTCAGCCTGAGCACTAAAACTCAAAATGGATCCCTTTCCCGGGGATGCCCTGAATAGGAAGACGTAGCAACAACAACGCCTACAGACTCACTATTCTCAACTCTCCTAAAGAAGGTGTCCACATGTCTGCCCATTGTGCCTCTGCCATGGAATATGTCTGCTCTATACCAGCCTCTTCATGAGCTTTTCATCTTTTTCCATGAAACATAGTTACCCTCCTTGTGCTACTAACCCAGTCTTAATTGTTGGGATTCTCTACTTGTCTCTTTTTCTTCTTTAAGCATTTCCGGGTATTTTTAAATACTTGGTTTTCCATATGAAAATTAGAGTTGTGATTTATTATTGCATTTGTGATACATCACTCTGTTTGTATTTTATTGCTTTAGAAGCTTAAAGAGAGAATAGCTATAAATAAATCAAAGGAACGAAGTACATTTTCCCCATTAGGAAAGCATTTTGCTGTGAGTTAATATTTTTAAAAATGTGCTAAGACATGAAAGTTTCCTTTAGAAGTCTAACACCTGAGCTATTGGTTCCACCTTGTGACAGAGGAATGAAATTGAAGGTCAGCATATCCCCACATACTAACACGTTCATCTTTCTCACCTGACTGCTAGACTTAGGGCTGGGGGATTCTAGACATTTTCTAACCATGCTGATGATTAGACACAACTCTGTGTGTGTGTGTGTGTGTGTGTGTGTGTGTGTGTGTGTGTGTTCATGTTCATGAATGAGTCTGCAGCTATACATGTATCTATGTGTATATAAGCCATAGAACACCTTCAGTTGTCGTTCGTTTGGCTTTGCCTACCTTTTTATTTTTGAGACAGTGTCTCATTGTACAGCTCCAGCTGGCCTCACTGTGTAGTCCAGGCTGGTTTCCAACTCACAGAGATCCAACTGCCAGACTACTACTGTCTCTCGAGGGCTGGAATTAACACCAGGCTCCAGGATCCACCTAACTTTCAGGGAGGCAGGGCAATGTTTCTGACTCATCAATGGCTCATGAACACACCTGTCTCCACCTGCTTGATACTGACATTGCAACTGTTCCCTAAATTATTTCATATTATTTTCTGTGGTTTCTTGGATCAAACTCAGGTCTCAAGTAGTTTACTTTTATGAGCTATCCTCCCAGCTTAGAATTAATAATTTTATAAGAGTAAATGTATAAAAATATAGCATAAGAGAAAAACATTAGAGTGGAAGTATTTCATTTTGCCATAGCTTTTCCTATCATTCAATTTAACAAGCCTCACAACATCATGAGAACTTGAAGAGTGCTTATTCTGGGTTAAGCAAATTTTGAGACTACTCACTGTGACAATTCAAAATGTAAAAATCAAACATCATATTTACTGAGCACAGTTAACAGAGCTGGAAAGATCGATCCTCAAGTATAAGCTCATGTTGCCAAGACTGACTAACTGAATTCAATTCCTAAGACCCACATGGTCACCTCTAATGTGGACACACACACACACACACACACACACACACACACACACACACACACTTTCAAAACTCAAACACAGTAAAGAATAAAGGAAAACAGCCTGTACCAATCACATAATGTGTCTCATAGAGTAAGATTCTTACTGTGTCTTGTTCAATTATTTCTTTCATCTAAGCCTGACTGAGATGTTATTCATTTCTATAGTTTCATTGACATCTTCTTCAGGAGACTGGTGCATCATGTCCCTCCATTAGCCTTTCTTTAGAGACTCCATACTTCCATTGCTATTTCCTCGTTTCCCTGAATTCAGTGGGTGGAAAGAGTGACTGACACTTGCATTCTTTCAGCTCTCATAAAACATCTGCAGTTCATCAGCTGAAAAGCACTGGGTTGTCCTTTACAGCATTTCTCAAACCTACTTTTCTCTTGGACATTCTTAACTTCTCATCGTTCTGATGTGGAAATTTTCAGGCCAATAAGTCATAGCACATTAATTGTTGAGTTGGCAGAGGTTGTACATAGGCAAACTAATATTCAAAACCACTGGGGAAAAACCTAAAATGACTCAGTTGGTAACTGTTGCTAGCCAAACCCTCAACCATGAAACTCCATGAACATGAACTTCGGTGCAGTTGCTTGCAACCGAAGTGAACAGTATTTTTCCTTCATGAGACTTATTGATGATAATTCCCCAAACAGTAATCCCCAAAATACCATCTTAAAGTCAGACTTGAGACTTAGTGGTACCTGGAGGATTTTTGAAGATAGTCTATACCCCCTAAAAGTGTGTAGGCACTGCAATCCTAATACAGTTCTAAGTTTTACTGCTGTGGTATTTAATGGTTGTTATGTTAATGTAGCAGGCAGGCAGCACTGTGCTAAGAATTCAATAGAAGACATTTGTAAATGAAGAGGAAAACAAGCTGAAGTTTTAGTGCTGTCCCTCACAAGCCAATAGATTACTTGTTTTGTCCCTATGGGGCACTCATGAGACTATCAATCACTATGGAATACTCATGAAAAGTGCTCTGAACTACTCTTACCCTGTCCCATTTACATAACGCTTGGTACTTGACTTCTTCACAATATGGATCTGGTCTACCTTCTCATCCTTCTGACAGTTAGCTCGCTCCTTGTAAGCTCTTCTCCCAAAGAGATCCCTTTTTACAGCCACAATAAAGTATGAAGCTACTCCTTGTCACCAAGAAAACACAAGGCACAGTGCCAGGAATGGTGAGAGAGTTCATGTTCTCATGAGACAAACAGAAGGAAGCTTCTGGGATTTTGCTACTTCTCCTATTAAAGACTAGTCGTTTGCAAAATCTTTCTGACTTTACCTTTGCAAATTCTTCCCCAATCATTCAGTAGTTCAGAGTTCCCTGTAAATCTACTCTTTATTTTCTCTCTGTCTTTGTGTGTGTGTATGTGTGTGTGTGTCTGTCTGTCTGTCTGTCTCTCTACAACTACCTCCCTTCTTCTCTTTCTTTACCTTTCTCCCGTATTCTATACCACGCTTTGAACAGTTTAATGATAACATTAATTGATTTTTTAAGATGGAAAACCATTAGTTGAATGAAATATGCACAATATTCCAATGAGATTTGAGGATTTTTTTTCTTATTTCTCTGAGACTTATAACAGATGGCATTCGAGTGATGTTTTATATATAAATGTGAAATATATTTTTTCAATTTTATTTCATTTTATAAAATTATTTATAACAAAATTCAGTTTCTCGTGTACTTACATTCTTGTCCTAAAGCTTGTCAGCACTCAGACCAACGTCTTTCAGCATGATTAGTTTTTCCTTCCGGTATTTTTTCTATATCGGGTTGTCTCAATTCACAGAAGTAGGATCGCATAATTTAGATAGGTTTCACAGTAAACATGTCTTTTCATATTTCTCCCATAAGGATCTATTTTTCAATGTCTTCACTGCATTAAGAGAGCAATGCTCAGACCTGTAGAAATTCTTTAACTGCGTACGTGCTTTTCCTCCCTAGGCACTGAGGGTGGTCCAATCAGGAGAAACCCAGCCGGAAATGTAGGGAGACCAGCAGTACAGCGTCTTCCTGCGCCACAGGATGTTACTCGATGCCTGGAGGTTCGTGTGTTTGACACGCCTCCTTTTTATTCCAATTCTACAAACAGTTTTCGAAACACAGTGGAAGGCAAGTAAACAAAATTGGTGTTTTGAATTAATCTAGTTAGGAGAGCAAGTTGGAGTGTCCCAAATCAGATGGCTTTGAAAAGGCTTTGAAAGCCATACCAATCACGTGGGGTCATATGAACTGGCTGTTGATTTTGATTCAGTCACAATCTGGTTCAAAAGTAAGGGGAGTACCAGACTCCATTTGACTAGAAGAGAAAAGCCATGGGGAATTATCAGTTTAAATGTCTTAAATATCTAGAGCCTCTTTAACTTTAGTGCCTGGCAGTTATCAAGCCAGCATAGGTAATAACGTTGTGTTGCTGCATTGACAGGCGACTTCCATAATCATAAAATCATTTCTTTACAAAATAAGACAAGCAGTTCTTGTATGTACCAATTACTTGACGGTCTGAAGGTCTGAATGGCTCTGGTTTCTTGGGAAGTTTTATTTAGAGTTCAACACTTTGTAACAATTTTTAAGGTCTATAACAACTTAAATAAATGTCTACTGAGGTTTAACTTGATTTTCCTCATTTCATAACAACTAAAGTAACTCGAAGCTAAGAAAATTCACAATTCAAATAGGTGCAATGACTTTCCTAAGATAACCAACAATTCTAATATTATATATCTATCTATCTATTTAGATAGATAGATATTCAAATTTCTAAGAGGATATAAGTATGCCTTATTAATTTTAAGTTTGTTACTGTTGAAATTAGGTGCACCAACCCCCTTCCTTTCCTATGATCTGAAATATGAAGACATAAATCCAAGTTATTAATACTGTGCCATTTAATCAAAATTGTATACTCTACCTATGTTCATTTAAATGGGATTAACTGACTGACAAAATTGATTCAATGTTTACTATAATATTTACTTCCTACAGATAACTAAACTGGTATCTGTAAACCTAAAGTGCTCTTTTTTTAGAGTAATATACTGTTTCTGACTCAAAAAATAGAGAATAAACATATTGAAATGAATACGTGAGGGAATGTATATTCGTGGCAGTTCAACCTAATCAGACACACTTAACTCGATCTGTAATCACAAGCCTCTAACTGCTTTCTGACCTACTTGGCATTTATCCTCGTCTGCCTAAATAGGTAGAGGTACTGTGAAAATTCCCTGAATATTTTGAAAGTAACCTTCCCAGATGTTTAAAACAGTATAGAAAAAGTAGGCAAATGGTGACACTTTAGCATCCCACAAAACTAATTCTCTAAAAATAAATATACGGGCAGTCATTGAAAAGGAAGAAGGTAGGAGAGGGTCCAGGACAGTGACAGTGGAGTTCCCAGGGGTTGCAGCCCTAACTGGAGAATTTCCACTGTCTCTGTTTCCATCAGAACAGTCTGTGCCCTGTCAAAGTTCAGCATTTTTACATTCTGACCGTTATCTTTGCAGGTCATTCTGTTAACCTAAAAGCTACATTTGAAATGCCTTGCTACCAACTCAGGACTAATGTAGTTCTGGGTATAGCAAGCAAATGTCATCAGCCATTGCTCCACAGACGCAACACTGTTACATTAAGGCAATATTGAACCTGGCAAGCTTTGACAAACTTTGTCCTAATTTAATCACTGCTGTTGACTGTCAATGTTGTCTACTATTTTCATCCTTACTTTCAAATGTAGGTTACAGCGATCCCACGGGGAAATATGACCCTGCTGTTCGAAGCCTTCATAACCTGGCCCACCTCTTCCTGAATGGGACAGGAGGACAAACCCATCTGTCTCCCAATGATCCTATTTTTGTCCTCCTGCATACTTTCACTGATGCAGTCTTTGATGAATGGCTAAGGAGATACAATGCCGGTGAGAGGCTTTCCTACATTTTCTGCATGCTTTGCAAAGAGTTTATCCTGAAGGTGTAGTTATCAATTTAAGCTAGTCCTTGACACCTACAAAATATGCTCCAAAATAAAGATACAGTAGCTCTCACATCCATCCCTTGCCAAATATGCAAAACCACCTTGAAAAGTGCAGAAGTCTTTCAATACAGTAGCCAATGAGATGACACTAGAGGTATTTATGTCATTAAAAAAAAAAGATGACTACAATGTATCCCAAGTTTTTAAATTTTCCAACAAACCTTCTCATTGCCTTTTAGAATAAATGGAAGGATGTTGCAGACTTTTTCTGGAGTTTCACAAAAGACTAAACACGACATATCCATAAGCTGCAGTTCTGTGCTCTCTTACTTTATGGCATCACAGTAATGGAAATTTGCTCAACTTGAAAAGTTAACCATTTCTATATCATGCCATAGGAAATCTCTGTTAAGTTCATTCCAATGCTTTCTTTTTTTATTATTATTATTTTAGAGACCTAATTTACTGCACTTCTACTCAGCTAAGAGAAGTGCAATGCTTTTCCAAACCATGAAACGACTTCTACTGGTTTAAACACCATAAAATGTCATACTTTGAAAATGTTCTGCATGTTAGTTTCCGTGCCTTTATCATGCACACACAGAGCTGAAGGTTGGCTCTCTGTTGCTGTATCTTTCCAGAGAGGGTATTCATGCCTCTTTATGTGTGACAGAAACCTCTGTTGCAACCTGTTCCAGACTACTAATCTATGTGTTGGTCAAAATATATTCTTCTGTCAGAAATTGCTTAAGAAACAAGTTGCCATATATAGTAGTATCTATAATTCTGGTTATCAGAAGTTCGAGGGAGAGGATTTAGAGTTCAAGGCCAGGCTGTGCTACAAAGAGAGGGACTGGCTCAAAAAAAGGAAAATCAGACAAGAAGTTTACACATAAATTCTTGCTTAACTCTCAGTGTTTTATAAATTGGTATGTACATTGGTATCCTGCATCATATTTTATGTGTATTTATATATATAACAACATTGTATCCAGAGGAACCATGCAGACAGAGATAGATACTAGATCTGGAGTGAGTTTTGGAAACCTCAAAGCCCACCCCAGTCAAACACCTCCTCCATTAAGGTCACACCTACTCCACCATGACCATGCCTCCTAACCCTCCCAATCCTACTTTTCTCAAGCAGCTCTACTCCCTGGTTGTTAAGTATGCAGATATATAAGCCTATAGGGGGCCGTTCTTATTCAAACCACCACGGTTTCTTTGAGGTAAAATAAGTAAATAATATTTTTATTTTTCCATCTGGGTATAGTAATCTAAGATTTTCAACCTCCCTAATTTTGCAACCATAATGCTCAATCCTTGATTTATAGCTTTTCTTTGGGCACTTTCTTTTTAGCAGACCCTCCACTGTTCAACTTAAAAGTTGTAAGAACAAGGCTGGTCTGTTCCAATATTATTTGTCTCTTTGGGTATGATTAAGTAGATTGTTCTTATTATAGCACTACATAAGATAGAAATAATAGATTAAGGAATTAGCAAAATCAGCTTTTGTTACATATAGGCTTTGGGGAAGTAACCAAAAATGTACAGAATATCTATGTAGCCATTCCCAATGCTGTGAATATTAGACTTCTCAAAGTAAATGGAAATGATCGCTAGTTAGAGATTTCTAGAAACTGTTAAATTCCTCCTTTCATATTCTGGTTCAAAAACAATAATTGCGCATTCCTATGAATTTGTTAAAAATTCTCCAGGTCTAATTTCAAGGACATTGATGAGCCAGAAAGCTGTGTTTTCTTCTCATTCTCCTCTGGCCTCCTCTGCTAGAGCTCTGTGCGGTTAAAGAATCCCCAGCTAGGCAGGCAGTGGGTAGACAAAGGCCTTAAATAAACAGTTCTCAGGCTGTAACTTTTTTCTGGTAGAATATGATCTTAAACAATAGAAGAAAATCAGTGCTGAAACTTTGCATGAAAATGAAAACTGACCAATCAGATACTTTCACAAGAATTCTATCTATTTCTGAATGAATGGGAAAGGATGCTGTGAAGTCATGAGATCAGCAAGAGTAAGAACTGGGGAAGAATTTCTGTAGAGTTCCACAAAGTAAAAGACTTTTTTGAAAGTCCTGGAAAGAGCCCAGGAGCAGAAAGGATGGGGTTGTTTTTCCAAAGTCTATCAAAGGTTTTAAACATTTCAGGCTCTTCCTGAGTAAGAATTTTAGAACTATGAAAGTCAGAAGTCAGAATAACAACATTGAAAATAGTATCACAGGTGGCTATCACAGGTGGCTATTACAGTGGGATGTTGCAGCATCCTGTTGTTGACATAAAACAGTGTAGTACAACACATCCAAATTCTCTCTGTTCGCTCCTACTCATGAATTTTTGTGGGTTTGATTGTTCATTGTTTTGAGTCACAGTTTCACTATATAGCCCTGGCCTGGAACTACCTATGTAAGACCGGATGGCCTCTTGCCACTACTATTCTAAATCTGAGTAACATACAATTCAATATCATTCTTCCATTACTTTAGAATTATGTATTCTTTTAAATATAGTGTTCCAGAACTCCATGCATTCTTTTCATAAGCAACAAATTTGTACATTTCCAAAATGATGACTTATTCTTGAACTAGAAAGGGATTGGAGCAATCACAAATCCTTTTCTGAATATTAATTGAGCACCTAATGTTTCCTGGATAACATTCTAAGCACCAAATATAGATCCAGAACTCAGAAGTACTGTCCTACTTGAATTTTCCTACCTACTGGTAGATACTAGATAGACAACTATAAATAAATGTAGCACAGTAGAGAGTGGAAAGTTATAGTGGGAAAATAAAATCAGAAATGAGATTAGCTAATGGAACATCATCCTAAAACAAAGGAATTTGAAGGAGCTTGATACGGCTAGAGCAGATGGGCCTTGGAAAGAGGAAATGGAAGGAAGTGGACTCTGCAGAAAAATGGGAGGACATGGTCACTGCATTACAGCCTTGGAGAAATGGGGATCTTTAGAAGGATCTTGCAGAGGGAAGTTACCTGTGACCCAATTGTGAATGCTGTTTTTGCTATGACTCCTCTGCTCATTTTAGTGAACTTTATCCCATCGCAGAAGCAAACTAAATTGAGAGTGATCAAGTAGACAAGTGAAATGCAAGTTTAAAATTGGAATTGAATTGTAAACTTCAACATAGAACTTTCACAGGTTACTAATACTACAACAGGATGTGGGACTTTGAACACTGGAAGGTGGCTTCTTTGCTCAATAGACCAATACATAGCACTGGCAGTCTCTCAATATATTTAAGTAAATATTTTATCTCTTGTAGTACATGGTAAAGCTAAAGTCAGAGAAATATGAAAGCCATCGCCATTTTGGTACCTGAATTTTTCTCAAAGTAAATGCTGAACCATTCTTTGATGACTCCACAGATACCAAGTCTCCTGCAGGAGGACACCCTTCACCTTTACTGGCCTCTCAAATGCCAGGTGTCCTCAAAGAAACAGTTAGTGCCCCTCCTAGGCACAGATCGAGCTCTGATTTGGGGGTATTCTGTTTGGTGTTTAATAGCACTCATACAAATACAGATTAACAAGAAAAGAACCTATCCTTACTTTTATTCTTAATCACAAAACCCACTAAAAGATAAATGCCTTCTCTTTAAATGGCTGATTTAGATAGAAGAAGGAAAGGAGACAGCAATGAACAGTGTTCTAGAGATCAGATTCAAATTTTAAGAACCTTTTGCTAACAGTAAAACACGAGAATAAATTTAAGACTGATTTCTCACAGATACAATTGAGGTCAAGGACAGCCGTCTGTCAAGTTTGAATTACAGACCATAATAGAGAAAGGGCAGTTCTGGTTCATCATTCACTGAAAAATATGTTTTGTGAATCTATTTAAATTAAGTTGCGTGGTTTTTAAACTGAGGACCTGAGAATCGTATACAGAAGTATAACTCACATTCTATCGAGACAAGTGCTGGAGTGCTGGTGCCACATTCTCCCTGTTCTGCAGAAACACTTGACTTGTGCCTGTACTTGATGTAAACTGTGAAAACACATTCTATGTGTTTCTTGCACATTAGCCACCTTCAGAACATAGTAACTACTCTGATATCAACCTTCTGTCTGCTAACAAGCTGCCTTTGCAATGTTTTAGATATTTCTATCTTCCCATTGGAAAATGCTCCTATTGGACATAACAGGCAATATAACATGGTACCATTCTGGCCTCCAGTTACCAACACAGAAATGTTTGTTACTGCTCCAGACAACCTGGGATATGCTTATGAACTTCAATGGCCAGGTCAGTTTTTGTCAGCATATTTTTAAGCCCCGCCCCTTGTCAGTATATTTTTACTGTGGTGTTCTCCAGAAGCAAATGTGTCATCTTGAAAGTAATGTCCACACAGTTCTGAGTTTAGTGTGTTCTATTGGATATGAAGCTCTCCCATGAATAAAAACTTGGGAATAAAAACTGAAAAGTTATCACTTAATTAGTACTCACTTTGACCCAGGACTGAAATAATTGTACAGCACTCTATCTTACTTGATCTTCATAATCTTTTCAGATGAGTATTTTATTTCTCATTCTGCAAATAAAAAAACCTCAAACCTGGGCCTGGAGAGATGGCTCAGTGGTTAAGAGCACTGACTGCTCTTCCGGAGGTCCTGAGTTCAAATCCTGGCAACCACATGGTGGCTCACAACATGGGATCTGGCGCCCTACATGCAGGCAGAACACTGTATATGTAATAAATAAATAAATCTTAAAAAAAACCCTCAAACATCAGAAATTAGTTCTAATACTGTAAAAGTTATGTTTCAAGTAAAGGAGACCATCAATTTTAAACTTAGACACCTGTGAAAGGAAAGGTAGCTGAAATATTCAAAGATTCTTTTCTGGGATTTTACAACTCAAGACTTTCAACTGTAAATTTTCCTCAACAAACAGAACCTAGAGAAGGATCAAGAATGTGGGACTTGAAAAGGCTAGACCCTAGAACTAGTAATTCTTCCAACAGCCCATTAACCCAGGGCAAGGTCTCAAGTCTTTGAACTATTATGTTAACTTTCGAATGGCAATAACATTGATCTTAATGTTGCTCAGTCACAGAAGGAATTGAGGAGTAATTTTGAGATGGCAGGTACTAGCCTCAGATAATATGGTCAACGAAAACTAAACATGAGGGTCTCTCCTACAGTGCCTTGAACAGTGCCTAAGTGTACACTGTCTATTTTTGGTGATAATTATTTTAACATTTCTTTGATTCTCATCTTATTTTTCAAATAGGTCAGGAATTTACTGTATCTGAAATCATTACCATTGCTGTAATAGCTGGGCTGTTACTTGTAGCTGCCATTTTTGGGAGTGCTTCTTGTCTGATCCGCTCTAGAAGCACCAAGAATGAAGCCAACCAGCCTCTCCTCACCGATCACTACCAACGCTATGCTGAGGAATATGAAGAACTCCCAAATCCTAATCAATCCATGGTCTGACACCTGCCTGCCTGGCCTCTCATGCAACAGGTTGGGAAGCAACCTGATTGAAACACAGCCGTCAACCGCGTTTCCTTTTGCTACCTTCTTTTCTTTTTACTATAGATGTGGTTTGGAATTAAAGCATCGCTTTCCTTTTCAGAGATGCAGATTCACAATCTTTTCAATGGGTTTTAATTATTAGTTCTATTGAAGATGACATATTGTACCAGCCTCATGATATCCGAGAGGGTAACGTGATTCTTTGTGCTATGCTGTGAAGAAGTGATGCTTTGTGTACACAGGAAAATAAGTGGTGTAAAATCTACACTTCAAATATATGATTGGCCAATCTTATAGAGTGAACATGGGATTGCATTGCCATTGCTGCTACTAATCAAAAGATTTAAAAGCAGCCAGGTTGACTGGTTAAAATAAATTACATAACACTATGAACCAATAGAACCCTGATTATCTTTCTGAAACTGGTCTCATTATTTTGCTGTCAGTATATTATTTGGCCTCAGGTGCAAGACCACAACAAAGTCACAGTCCTTGTCACACTTTGTAAAGATGAAAGCTTCATTTACTGGAACACAGCTGCTACTCTATATTTGCTACTGTGTTCCCAGCTCAGTTCTCTGGATGGGAAACTGCCCCTGCCACAGTTCACCTCCTAATTCTAATGTCTTAGAGGCCTACAAGGAAGGTATAATTCAGAGGACACAGTGTTCTGTGCATCTTATCAAACGTTGTGTTTCATTATTATTATAACAGCATTATTTCACCACTTATCAGTCGTCTGTGTATTTCAAAATAAATATAATAAAATCTTGTTTCATTGGTCCCAGGTTTTCAAAATGCTTTCTTATTTCCATCTATCTTTTGTTAAGACATCTAACTCTGTTGTCCCAGATAACCTGAAACTCTCTAACTAGATCAGGCTGGTCTAAAGTTCATAGAAATCCAACTGTCTCTGCCTCTCCCCAGTCCTGGAATTAAAGAGTTGCTCCACCTCTATATTTACCTTATATTTGAACATGATATGCATTTTTCTTCAGTTTTGTGCTATTAAACAATGTTCCAAAGATGAACTGTTCAGGCTAGTCATAACAAATATTCTAACTAAAACTGTTCAAAAGAAATAATTGTAATAATAACTGTAACCCAACAGAAAATGGCTGGTTTGATATCTCAGCTTACAATGGAGAAACAAGATTTAGTTACATTCACTAGGTGTCTTTATTTAAGCAATATTAATGCTATGTAGAGAAAATTTAGAATGGAATATATTAAACGATATAAAAAATAGTGCTTTTAAATTTTTTAAGTAGCACTATTCACTTGGTTCTCTTCAATCACACCTTACATGTTAACATATTACATATTTATAACATTTTAGAGATGCTTATAAACTTTGGTTTTATATGCTAAAAGTAATTGTCTTGCTGGAGGCTTACTGCTGAATAAGCTCAACCTTCTTTCTCTCTCTTTCTGAACTCTGGCTGTCTCATTCAACTCAGCTGCCCTGGCTCAAAGTCCTCTCCAAACTGACTGGTTCAACCTGGCTTTTCTTCTGGCTCCTTCTCTTCTGGCTCATTCTGTCTTCACCTGCAACCTGTCTCCCTCCCTCCCTCTCTCCCTCCCTCCCTCCCCCGCCCCTCTCTCTTTCTTTCACCTCTTCCTCCTCCTCCTCTTCCTCCTCCTCCTCCTCCTCTTCCTCCTCCTCCTTCTCCTTCTCATCTTCCTCTCACTCTCCTTCTCCATCTCTTCTCTTTCTCTCTCCTTCTGTCTCTTCTCTGTCTCTGACTCTACTCTACTCCCTTCTCAACTCCTTTTCTCATGTCCCCAAATAAACAATGCCTGGTACCTCAGGGATTGGAGAGGGGATGCCTCAGCATGGGCCTGCTAAGGTAACCCCACCACCACACCATACCTGGTTCTATAAAACATATTTTTGGCCTTTATAAAATATATCAACTCTATCTGCCCCTCAATTAGACATCACATTCAAACATAGGTGCTTCCTTCTATAAACGAACTTTACCTTCATTGTTTGGGAGTAAGGTGTGTACTAAGGGTGTATCGGTATTCCAGACAGATCACACAGATCTAAAATGTCTGAATATGATTCCTTGCCAAAGCAGCCATGTTGATGGATTAAAATTCCTCTACAGATGTTACTATGTAACCTAAGTTTTTAGATAAAGAATTAATGAAACTAAACACCCTCCACTTCATATTCTGGATATTTAATATTTATTCATTTGGAAACATGTGTTGTTCACATACTAAATCTCATTGACAGTTCAAGGCACTGCGAATTTTTGGGGAGAGTCATGATTGGAAAATTTAGAAGGTCAGATTTGACTTTAGCTTCAAGGAAAGCCAATGAATTTAACAAAAGCACAGAAATTTGAAAGAGCACAGGACATCCAAAAATATAAAGTAGGTCAATATGGCTACAGTGTGGCTTTGATGGAAAAAAGTAAAAAGGTCGATCAAGAGCAAAACTACCAAGGGTCCTGTATGCAATCCTGTACATTTGGGAAGTCATTCTATACAAAATGGAAAGCAGCAAGACCAGCCAGTGGTGGGAGAGTCATATATGAGATGCATCTATGCAAATGAGAACAGTGGCGAGGTCTATAAATAAGAGAGATAACTAGGGAGAGGCCAGAGAAGTGGGTATGGAGTAGTCCATGGGAAAGGGAAGTCCTGCTGAAAATATAGACATGAGTTATAAACTCACTATGGGGGAATTACACTCATTATCTTATAAATACAGTCAATTTGCTTCTCTGTTTTTCTTGCATGCTTTTATTTATTGTGCAGCTCCACAAGGAGGTCTTATGACTTATCTGGATTAGATCGCCCTTTTTCATCAAGTAATATGTTCAATTATTCATGACAAATCATATTCATCCAGTGTCGTAGAGCACTGGCATGCTTATCACTCTCTGTGTTCTCGTACAGGGCACAAAGCATAGTAAAGTCATTACACACTCGTTAGTAAGCACATTCCGCACCATTTAAAACCCATCCTTTCCTGTGGTCCTGGTTCATTTCCTGCCAGTGTCACAGCTGAACTCAGCTAGTCTCTAAGCAGAGCACATAGAAACACAAGAGTACCAGGCTGAGCAGCCAGGAACTGTGGTGCATGCCTTTAAGGCCAGCATGGATACACAATGATAACCTAGTCTGGAGGTGTGGGGGCTCAAATGTGAATGGTTCACAGTTGTTATATGTTCTATCTTTATTATCAGAAGCATATCTCAGAAATAGTGATATCTTTTTGCTCATTTTAATTTTTAAAATTGGAGGCAAGGGGGAAATTTGAGACCATTAACATAACTATTCCATGATTTGGTTATGTTTGTTCTGAGCTCAGATAAGCATGCCAGCACTTTAATGAATATTCAATTATGTTATGTTTTTTCATTCTTTACTGTGTTTAGAACAAAACTGTTATCAACCAAGCACCAAAAAATGCAGGATCAAATTGGACAGAGACCTAACATGAAATATCAAAATATTTATAAATTTTCAAAATATTGGCAAAACCACAAGCATACCTTCATAAATAAATAAAATATGATTCAAAGCATAAATGGAAATTGTAGAGTAGAAAATAAGAGCAAACAAGCTTCTTTACAAATAGTCAAAGGGTTTTAGTGTTATTTGAGTCAAATATAAGCCACTGGTGTGATTTTACAAAAGAGTAAAGTGATAGGTAACCCACAAAGGGGGCATGCAGTAGTTGTTAAGTTTTAGGGCATAGGAACAGAAATCTGTTGTGTATAAGTTCCATAGAGCGTATTAATTCAACTTTGAGTACATATTTTATGAACAACATTGAAATTAAAATGTACTACTTCATTTTTCTTATAAAAGATATAATTACTGTCCAAAGAGAAACCTGGAGGCATCCTTCAATTCCCCCATCTCACTCAGTTCTCACATCTAATTCATTAATAATTGTGTTAATATGATCATTAACTATTAACTCTTGTATGCTAAACACTAAAACCAACATTTAAGCTGACTCTCCACCAAAGGGCAATTTTACCCTGGCAGACTTTTAGCAGGGTTCAGAGATACTTTTGTTACTCCGAGTGTTACAGTAGACAGAGGCTTGCCGATGTCACTAGAAAATTTGCAGGACACAAGCAAAGGCCTGGTGGTGATCATCTTTTGAAACCTCAGTGTAAGGCTGTAAGGACAAACAAGTATTTACTGTGCCTGCCTCCATCGTTTACAATTAAGCACACACACACACTCTACATAAAAATGCATACACACACCAGTCTATTATGGCCCAACAGTTCCTTGATCCCTCTTCCCTTCGCTTTTCCCTCTTAGCATGGTGTTTTTAAAGTAGGAAGTGTAGTCGCCACCCTCAGGCATTATGTCCTATGCTCAATTCCTAGAATGTATTCATCTTTCGAGAAATTTATGAGCTTCCACATCCTCTCTTCCCAACACTCCCTGGGGATCTCTATTCAATGCGTAGTCTTTCTGAGTTGAGCTCTTTTAAAGTCCACATGTCAGTGAAATCAACTTTTCTTTCTGAATCTAAATTAACTCACTAGGTGGTATGACTCAAATTCATCCACATAACCAATGACATGGCTTCCTTCCTTTTCAAAGCTAAATAGCTCAACATATGCATACCCATTTTTATCTAATCACTTGTCATCAGGCATATATATTGTTTCCATGCCTCTGCCTTTATGAATTATGATACAGCAAGTTTGTTCAAACATCTCTTGGAGATCCTCATTTCAACTCTTGTCTACATGCCCAGAAACCAGACGCCTGGATAGTCAAGTGCCTCTTTCATCTGCACCCTCACCAGCAGCTTAGCAGATGTGAGCTGTTGTCTCTTGAGCATTCCTCTGACATTGGTGATACTGAGCAGTCTCACAGACTGTTGGCTTTTCATATTTTACAAAAATTACAGCCTCGTCCATTTTAATAGGTTTCATGTGAGTTCTACCATTGGGTCCTATGCCGTTCTTATATTTTGCATATTAATCCATCAGATATGTGATTTATAAATATTATCCCCCAATCTGTCCATGCAGTTGTTTTCTTTACTATGCAAGTTTTTTTTTCATTTCTTAACATTTACTTTTCTAAAATATGGACCAGTATGCACATGCCACACACATGAGCAAATGTCAGAGGACAATATGCATGAGTCAGATTTCTCCTTCCACAGCTTGAGTGTTCCAGAGTCTGAACTTAGGTCATCAGTCTCATGAGGTGTGCCCTTTAACCACTGAACCACCTCCCTAGCCTGTCTGTCTGTCTGTCTGTCTGTGTGCTGGAGGCTGTCTGTAGAGACCTCTGGCCTGGCCAAGCAGAAGGGTTCAAGTGAAGGGGGAACGGCATGAGCAGGGAGGGATAAGTGCCTTCATTGCTGCTGCTGCTGCTGCTGCTGCTGCTGCTGCTGCTGCTGCTGCTGCTGTGCTGCTGCTGTGCTGCTGCTGTGCTGCTGCTGTGCTGCTCTGGCAGTCTCTGTTGCTCTGAGGTGCTGCAGTGGCTCACTGAGCTGAGCCAAGCTGAGCTGAACCAGTAGGTGGGGAAGAGAAGGGTTGCTGTGCAGAACGCAGGGGAGCTTCTGGTGGCAAAAGTTTTGGGAGAGCATTCTCTTCCTAGGCAGTGTTACAGCCCCTGTGACAGATGCTCTCAGAGTACAATGTAACTCTCACACCTTTATTCCTTCGGGATAGGATCTTTTATACCATTTGGGGATAGGCTGGGTCTGACAGCCGGTGCTCCCTATTGTCTGGGCTTGAAATGCCTCATCTACATGAGGAGGGGCTTGTAGGCACTGCCACTGCATGACTGAAGGCCACAATTCTATGAGGAGCTGTGGCTACCTGACAGTGGCCTGGTGCTGAGAGCAGGTGAAGCTCCTACCATCCCTTCAGGATCCCTGTGGCTTCGAGCCTTAACTCAACCTTACCAGGCTTCCTCTCATGGTCCCCCACCTTACACCAGTCCAAGATTATCTTATTAATTTCAATTTTTCATCATTGATTTATGGTGGATGAACAGTCACTAGCCATATATGTTTGATTTTATAATTGTGGCGTTTTAAAGTTTTAGTGTGTGTGTGTGTGTGTGTGTGTGTGTGTGTGTGTGTGTGTGTGTAAAATATTTACTAATTCCTGTATGTACAAGACGTTTTCTGTGCACATAGGAAGCTGGTTTTTCTTTTCCGAGTTGGATGCTTTCTGTTTTCCCCCCACTCATTCTGTCTCAAATCTTCATTATTATGCTGACTAGAAGTGATTCCTCATGACCTCCTTGTCTCTACTGGATTATAGTTTCCCTCCTGACATGTTACCCACAAGTTTTCACTTATGGTGCTTATTACCTTGAGTTAAGTTTCCTGGTCTCTATCTACTTGACTGAGAGTTGACCTTTGTCAAGTGTTTCTCTGAATCTTTTGACATGCCATGTATTTTCCACTATGTAGACAGTCTGGCCTAGAGTTCACTATGCAGATCAGACTGACCTCCAGCTCACAGAAAACCACCTGCTTCTGCTTCTGGTTCGCAAGAGCTAGGATTAAAGCCAAGTGCTGCCATACTAGGCTAACAACTTTCATTTAATCAGTCCTTTTATTTAAAATCTATGCATCCATTAAAAATGTTGTGATTACTGTTCCCTCCTGCCCTCTATAATCTTCTCCCACTCCTTGGAGCCATCCTTTCTCAATTTCAAACATCCATGTATCTAGTTTTGCTTCTTTGTTTTGATTTGTTTGAGGTTCATGGAGTTTAACCAGTATCATCTATGCAACCATTCAGAGGTTTATCAGTGGGTACACAAGTGAAAACAATGATTGCATCTTCTCCAGAATCCTTCAGTAATCAGTACATCCTCAGGAGGTGAAAGGACTCTGTGGACACCTTTGCATCCATGACTTATTACTGCCCAGTCCAGTCTTGCTCAGACCCATTGCAGGCAGCCACTGCTGATGGGAAGCAATGACTGCGGTGTCTCTGTCATGGCTAGGAGTCATCCCACAGTCCTTCTCCCTACCTTTCAGTTCTCATATTCCTTCTGTTCCCTCTTCTACAATTGGTGAGATTCCTTGTTGTGTAGTGGTGTAAATGCTCTGTTTAGGGCTCAGTACTCAAACATTGCTTATTCTTCGCTATAAGAAGATAATTAATATTTGTATTATTTATTCTATATCGATTAAAGCTACAAAGTAATATGGTGGTACTTACTCCTTAACTAGGTAATGCCCTAAACAATCACATAGGAACCTCCTCATACTTTAAAACTTAGGCTTTATCTAGGCAGACTCTCAACTTGTTCCCCTAAGCTAACCTGACCAACTAGCTAAGATACCTTCTAGGCCTGTAGTCACACCCAACTCATTCCACATCTCCTCAGCAAAGTCTTCCTCTTTCTTCTTCCCAGAGTTCCTGTCTCCCTCCCAGGAAGTCCTACCTACCTCTACTGCCCAATCACAGACTTCAGCCTTTTATTGACCAATTTTCTTGGGGAGCAAGGTGTGTACAACAAAAGCTGTTGTTGGTGAGAACTTGCTCATTTTGGGGCAAGCAGATCTTGGGGTACAGAATTTAGCCTTTAGATACATAGCAGCATCAGAACCACTCCAACACTTAGCACCTTGGGCAGCTGTGCGTCTCTACCTCCACTGGCAATCAGTGAAAGGGAGCTTCTCTCATAGGACTGGGAGTAGATTTGTGTATAAACATAAATATTTAAACGGTAGTTTGGCTCTGTAACAATTAGCTCAGCAACAGAGTAAGTGAGAAGTAAGTTTGACAGATATGAATTCCTTCTTGTGAGTTTGGCAGGTAATTGAATGAAACAAGAAAAATATGCTAAATAGCATAACTGAACCTCAGAAGGATAAGTGCCACATGCTCTCTCTTATATGTGGACCCTGACTTCAAATCTTAAAATTTGGGTCTAATCTGCAGTAACTGTAAAGGTAAAGAAACTAAACAAGGGCCCTTTGAGTGGAAGATGTCTTAAGGAAGCAGAAGGAGCTGGAGATGATGGCAATTCCCTTAGGAAAAACAACACTATCAACTAACCCAGACCCCTCAGAGTTCCCAGAGGCTATGCCACCCAGAGAGCAAACATAGGCTGCTCCATGGCCACCTGCACATATATAGCAGATGACTGTCTTGTCTACCCTCAGTGGGAGAGGATGGACCTAACCCTGTAGAGACTGGATGCCCCAGGGAAGGGGGATGCTGGGAAGTGAGAGGTGAAGTAGGGGGTGCATGGGTAAGGGGAGCATCCTCACAAAAACTAAGAGGAGGGTTTGGGTGAAGAACTCAGGGAGGAAGGACCAGGAAGGGGGGCAACTTTTGGAATGTAAATAATGTTTTTAAAAAGAGCTCTCAAAAGTCAAAAGGCTCAGAAGAAGGCATCAGATCTCTTGGTACTGGAATTATACATGGAAGTGGGCTACCCTGTTGTTAGGTAGCCCTAACTTCTACTTTTTTAATTTAAGAATAAATATTAGTTTTGATTCTTTAGATGTTTAGCAGAATCTACCTGTTACATCATCTTGATTCAGATTTTTTTTAAGATTTATTTATTTTATGTATATGAGTACCCTGTAGCTGTTTTTCAGACACACCAGAAGAAGGCATCGGATTCCATTACAGATGGTTGTGAGCCGCCATGTAGTTGCTGGGAATTGAACTCAGGACCTCTGAAAGAGCAGTCAGTGCTCTTAACTGCTGAGCCATCTCTCCAGCCTGAATCAGACTTGTTTTTTTAAGGGTAGGCTTCATTACTGACTCAATGTGGTTGGGACATTTAGGACTTCTACATTTTTCTTGATTTAACTTTGATAAAGCATATCTTTTATCAGTTGTTCTTTTTTAATTGCAGGAGCTTATTTAAATAAAATTCATTAAACAATCATTTATTATAGATTATCCAATTTGGGGTCAAATAATTTTTCATTAAAAATTATTTATTTTAATTTCCAGAATAGCATCCCAGATACTTTGGTTGTTCATCCAGGGCAGAGTTACCCACACATTTTTATAATCCTACCACACTAGAGCTAATATTTATTTAAGTGTTTATATGTAATTAATCTAGCTGGCATAGAAAATAATGAGTTTAATTTTGACCCTTTCTATGCATGTACCAGTACACTCTTTTCATATTCTCTACTACCTTAACTCTCCCCTCACCTCCTCCTGCTTCCCACTGGTCCCTTCACTGCAAACTGTCACCCTCCAGCGTTCATGTTGTACACACATATAATATTTAATATATATCTATATTTATAAAGTATCTGACTCAGACACATAAGCATATAAATTTAAATCCTCAGAACACACATAAAGCCAAACACTCATCTGTAATCCCTAGAGACAAGATAATTCTCAAAATCTCACTGGTAGCTGTCCTGGCAAATGCAGCTCGAAAGGCAAAGAGATGCAACTTCAAATAAGATGGACTGATGTCTGAGGATGTTCTGTGATAGCTAACCATGCAGCGCTGCATGTGTATACCCACACTCATCCACACACGCACACATACATCAGGCATACATGGACTCATCCACACACACACACACACACACACACACACACACACACATGCAGACATACATGGATCATACATACATACTGTCCTATTTTCATTTCTGTTACTATGATAAAAAAAATACACTCACAAGGAGCATTCATCTTATGGGAGAAAATGCTTATTTTAGCTAACAAAACCCAGCTTACATTCTATCATTGTTCCTGCACTCAAGACAGGAACCTGAATCAAGTTCACAGTCAAAAGCAGAAAAAGAGATAGAAACATCATGCTTAAAATTCAGCTATCGTTCTCTACTCATAGATCATCCAGAATCCAAAGGCCAGGTGACAATTAACGTATTAACGTAATCTATATAATTCTTCACAGATATGGCCACAGACCAATCTTATCTAGACAATATCTCATTAAGAGACTCACTTTCCAAGTGACTGTGCATTGTATCAAGTTGATAGTTAAAACTAACCATCACTCATAGAACGAAAGAAAGAGAGGTGTGAATAAAATAAATCTAGATTAAGTACATGACAGGAAACATGGCCTTCATGGCTCTGAGTCCCACCTGTCAACTAAACAGAATGATCTACAATTCAAACCATTCTACTGCAAAGATTATGACGTCATTTGTTCTCACAGAATTTTTAAGACCAAGTTTTCAGCAACATCATTAAAATATAATACCAGAAACTCTACTTCTGCCAGGCATGGTAATGGATGTGTTTAATCTCAGCACTTGAAGAGATAAGCAGACCTCTGTGAGTTCAAAGCCTGTCTAGTCTATATAGCAAGTTCCAGGACAGAGAGGACTACATAGAACCTATCTCAAAGAAAGGGAAGAAGGAATAAAGAAAGGTAGAACGGGATCTATCTTCCTTCATGTTTATTTGATTTGTTGTTTTCTAGCATATAGTTGGGCATAGTAGATGTGGTGTGCAGTTGTCATTAAATGGAATTCATACATTTTTCATTCTCTAGATTCCTCTGTTGAAGCTTCCTCATAATGAAGGAAAGAATCACCTGTGTTCCACTGGACTCCTTCATGGCACAGATGAGAATGTCCATATGCCACATGCTTACTGAGGATCCAAGAAATACAAGAAGAAAAGCTAGAGCCCAGGTCTCCCAGAGGAAGTGAACCATCTCAAGCACCAACTTGTTATAACCTAGAAACGGTGTTATTCCTCTAACACTATTGTGTTGTTTTGTCCTGATTTGTTTTAAGTCCCATTCCTACTAGAAAGGGCATACAGGATTGTGTAGAGACCATGAGATCAAGAAAGTACAGGCACAAGGCATACAAGAAAGGGTAGTTATCGCATGAATGCAAGGAACATAACTAGGCTAGCTAACTGCACTGCAACAATTTAAAATGTACTGACTAGTTAACACTTACCAACAGGAAGAATGAACAGCCATGGTCAGAAGTATGTAAAGAACAGAAAGATATGTAAATCCTACCACAGTAATTAAAAGGAGGGATGGTAAGATTGACATGGTCCTACAGAAAGAGACTCTGTTAACTGGGAGTGTAAAATTAACCCATAAATGGCTGTCTACTAGAGAGAGTTCCTATAATAAGTCCTGTAATAAAGTTGGAGAAGCTGGAAAAATGATTCAGTGGTTTATAGTGTTTGCTGCTCATATAAAGGGCTAGAGTTCAGTTCCCAGCATACATGTCAGCCACATCGTAACTGCCTGTAATTCCAGCTGTGGGGGCTTTCCACTCCTCCCTCTGATCCTCTTTGCATTTGTACACAGTGCATATACAACATATGCAAAGAAACACATTACACATAAATAAGATACAAATAAACAAACTTTAAAATTAAAATTGGAGAGCCAGAGAGCTGGTGCGGTATTCTGAGCTCATACACAGAGGAGTTGACTGTGGTTCCTAGCATCCACGTGAGGTAGCACACAGCCTCCTGTACTCCAGCTCCAAGAGGAACCACTGCTTCTCACCGCTTCATGCCCTGATCTCATATGTATGTACGTACCCACACACATGCATATAATTTAAAACGTTAAAAATGAATATTTTTTTAAAAAGTTCAAGCTAGATTTCCAGCTGTAGAAATGGTTCCGTTTTTAAAAGCACTGGTTGTCCTTCTAAGGGACCTGAATACTATGCCCAGTCCCAATATGGAGACTTAAACCTGTAGGTTGATGTCTATATACAGGTGAGGGCTGGCACAAGTTAGGTCAAGGCCATGATTGGACATTAAAAAAAAAAAAAAAAAAAAAAAAAGGCAGACAAAGCTTTTGTAAGGCAGGAGAAAAGGGAAAGAGAAAGGAAAATCAAGATGGAGACCAGAAGGACAACCCAGATCTGGGTGCTTGTAGGGAGCCGTATTGGATTTGGGCCAGGCCGCTTTGTGACTGTATGGCCACAGTTAAGATTACTGCCATAAAATCTTGAGATTGTTGGACAAAAGCCTCTCCCATGAATTTACCGCCCAGGAAGAAAATACCAAGTATCTCCTGAGTAAACACCTGGTATCTCCACTGCATGACCCCTGCTGAGCCCGGCTGATGCATGTGGACCAACATACCTGGGCCACACCTGGGCCACACCTGGGCTATACCTGGGCCACACCTGGGCGGCGGTCAATTTACTCCTGCCTTTTGCTTTCTCAGCCTTTATCCTTGAGATTTAGGCTGGTCTTCTCGGATTTCTCCCCAATTAATTCAGGTCTCGTAGTCGATCTTTTGTTACCGAAGTCAGGAGCCAGGGTTTCCCACTGTGCTTCCCAGATATTTTCTACCTGGAGAACTTGGGTATATAAGTGGTGAATAAGGCTACAGGAGACTCTCTGACTCTCTCTCTCTCTCTCTCTCTCTCTCTCTCTCTCTCTCTCTCTCTCTCTCTCTCTCTCTCTCTTCCTCTCCTGGCTTGACACGAATAACCTGTGTGTATGTGTTTCTTTAATCCCACAGGCTTTCGCAGATTCTTGGTACCGTGTCGGTGCAGGCGCCACAGGTGCTCTTGAATGGCCTTAAGTAGTTATGTATATTTTTAAGGGATGGATTTCTATAGGTAAATTTATCTTATCTAGGTGGGTGGTTTATATCCTTATCAATTGTTTGTGAGTTTATTGTGTTGGATGTATTGTGAATTGAGAACTTAACATATAAATCTGATTGTTGGGTTGCAGTTTGTTGAGTCTTAATTTTACCCGGTGGCTGGAACCAGAGAGTTCGCAGCTAGTAGAGAGCCGCTGGGAGAGATACTAACCAGAGATAAATTGTGGTTAGTTCCTTATGTCCTCATGAATGACGGAACTAACTCTAGGGAGTGGCCAGGTGCTGTGCCGAAACAGCTCTCAGATCGCCTGGGTCTGAGAGTACTTGGGGGCATCGTGAAGCCGAAGTGCCATGCGGTCACACGGGCACCGGCACTACTGCGGGATAACAGATTACCCATTTTTAATACCTACCGCAAAAAAAACCACCTATAGTTTCAATTCTAGAATATCTTACTATCCTCCTCTGATTTTCTTCACCACCAGGCACACTCTTGCTATAGACACATACATGTAGGCAAAATACTCATAACCATAAAATAAATAAATCTTAAGGAAAAAGAATTTAAAGGTAGACACACACAATCACATATTTAAATGATTATGTGGAATGTTTTCTAAGAACAATTATTTCAATTTAATAAAGCATTAATTATCCAATTATCTTCTTTTCATTTTATAGTACTATTGGAATTCAGAGCTAAATTTGTGTGTTCCTCTACGTTCCTGGTAGAATATCTCACATGAGTTAGAGTGTGAGTAAATGCTTAGATAATAACTGTTTATGAGACTATCAAAGCCAAAGCTAATTCAAAGAAAACAATTAGGTGCCTTATTATAGGAACAGGAAAGAAATGGTACAATCAGAAATTACTAATTCCAACCATACAATCCATAATATTTTAAAACAAAAATGTTTATATCTCTGAAAAATATTCTATATAATCAAGAAAAGTATTTCAACAATCCCTAAGCTTAATAAACTACCACTAAAGTTGTATTATTTCCACCTCCAAATATTTCATTCTTAAATGAGCAAATGTAATCATGTTTATTTTTATTTCAAGAAAAGAGAAAAAGAAATATTCTAGAATTTTCTGTAAAATAAATATCCATTTTAAACAGTTAAGTTGTTTTTCTCATATCCTGGGCTCAGCACTAACTTACAGACCTGTTTTGTACCCTTAAGGTTTTTATGAAATCCTAAACTTAACTTCTCCAGAGAAGGAAAACGCAACTCTAAGTAATGTCACGCAAAACAAAAATTAAAGTATTTGTTATTTGGAAATGACAGAACAACATTAAATATTATGTCATATGAAAGGCATAGAGGAACAGAAAATCATTTTGTTGAGAATATATACTAAGTTGAGAATAGATACTAAGTCCTAAAAGGTTAGTGGAATTCATGTAAGTTCATAAAAGATGAGATAGTTGCCAATTCTCAAAAAATATAGATTAATTCTCAGAAAAAAATTCTTGCTGTTTCAGAAAGGAAATTTCATTGCGTGAAGCTCTGCTGAAAAACAAGAGTTTTATGCCACCATAAATAATACAGTAGCCTAACAATAAGAAGTGCCGTGAGGGAGACAGAAGCAAAATCGTGTGAACGATGCTGATGGGTAAACCTGGGATATCTGTGTTCTCATGTTCCTGAGTTTTAAAAAGTATGAAATACAAGTCTAGCTCTACCTGGTAAGATTCATCTTTAATCCCGGCACTTGGAAGGCAGAGGTAGGCAGATCTCTGTGAGTTCCAGGCCAGCTAGGCCTAATGTCAAGAGACCCTATTTCAAAGAAGAAGAAAGAAAAACCTGGACATGCTTCTTGGAAACAAAGACAAATCAACTTCACAAGATGAAAACGCTTGTTCCTGACAGTGCTCTCTGGATGAGGGAAAGTCAACAGGCAACTTACAGGGCTCCATCAGCCTTGACCTAGAGAAAAAAATTAATGATAAGAAATGGAAATGAAGTATGATATACTTTGAAACATAAAGCATAAGACAGAAGTTTATTCTCATTTTTCCTTATCTTGTACACACACACACACACACATTAGGTTTATAATATGAGGAAGAAAAGAAGGGACACTGAATGGAACTTGCTGTGCCTTCTGACAGAAATCAGAACAGTTTTTGTTTCAATTAAATAGATCGTGTTTGGAGTTTCATTCTGGCCTTTTGTTATTTAGACTTGGAACCAGAAGCTCATGACATGTCATCAAATGTACTTCCATGCTGTTGTTTCTTTCTAACCCTCAGATTTGGCCAGATTTTGACGATAAATCTGCTGAAAATTGAATAGAAATCTCCCGCAAGATGGCCCCTCTGAGCACATTTCACAATTTTGATTATGGGCAACAAGCGACTCTGGCTGAAATGAACAACGTTCGCAGCTGCCGCTCTTTTTCTGGCTCCAAAAGGCTCACGTGATTTTTGAGAATAGAAGAAACAGCTTCTATGTGGATGGAAGAGGCATTCGTAATTAATAATCTCCCATACTGCAGAAATCCCCAGCTAAAGAATAGTGACAAACGTGTGTCCTTGTTTCTTGTATAACTACACTCCTTCACCGTGGTCACCAGGCTCTTCAGGACACACAATGAAAGGTGGGTGGCACAGCATCCAAGTACGACCACAGACAATAGATGAGCCCGACAGGCCAAAGACACCGACGCTTGTGACCAAGCTGAAAGGGATAGGCGGGCATGGGAATCAGCCCCTCTTTGGCCTAGGCTAAGCATACGGATGTTGAAAGGAATGGTTAATTCGGTAGACGAATATCTAAAGCTTTCAAAGAAAAACTGGCCTATAAATCCATGTTTACCTGTCTTTAGAAAATTCCAGTGTCTGGAATGTTTGCAAGAACATAATGAACCCTCAAACAATGTTACGGGTTGATATAACAGGTAGTAGATTTCTATTCATGCGTGCGTGCGTGCGTGCGTGCGTGCGTGCGTGCGTGCGTGCGTGTTTCCTGAAAGAGGCTAAAAGTAAGGAGATGGTGTTCAGGCTCTTCGTTCCTGTTTCACTCGTGTCACCTCTGTGAATGTGTTTCAGTAAAATTCTCTTATTACACATAATGAAATGGGAAGGAAATTTGACAACTGAACAATCCTTTCTAATATATAGTTCACAAACTTTCCCAGGTGTTCTGGTAATGACCTTTAGAGTTTTCACTTAATAAACAACTTTTAAGAAGAAAAATAAAATAATGTAGACTTGCCAACATCTTAATCCTGACTGTCCCGGGACTACCTAACCACATAGATCAAGATGGCCTGGAATTCACATAGATCCACTGCCTTTGATCCCTGGGTGCTGAAGTTAAAGGCGTGCCCCACTGGCTTGCCTGTCCTCTAGTATCACCTTGTTGTCACTGAGTTCATAAATTCTCTAATCCACCGTTTTCTTATGCGTAAAATAAGGACAGTTTTTCAAAAAAAAGTTATAAACTCTCAAAGTGAGAATGCCTGTTGTGTATCTCTAGTGATGGTGTATGGGCTATAATGTAAAAGAACTTAATAAACTTCAACTGCTATGACACTCAGTGAAAGCTACTTTGTTTTTTTAAACAATCTTCTAAGGAAAAAAAAAAAAGAGTTTATGCTCCAAAGTTTGATCTCTAGGTTTTCCATAGCTTGTAGCATGCTGATTTCCAACTAAAAGCTCTCATCCCAGTGCCATCGAGGGCATGTCACAGCTAATTATCTGTCATCACGCCCTGTTGCATAGGCGGTACCTTGCCTGCTGCTGCTGGGACCTCACGCTGTCTGTTGATTCATTTGCATTACCTCCTGAGAGTCTCTGCTGTGTGTGGAGCACACAAAGAGGAGCCCAGGGGCTGACTGGCAGGCCCGTCAGAACCGCGGATCGCTTCTCAGTCCCCTCCTCATTACTTAGTGAGTAATGTGGGGATGTTCTCTGCTTCACGCGCTCTGGCAACGTAAATGGTCATCTGCTGCTTCAGCTGCTTCCCAGCGTCTGGGGTGCAGAACCACATCGCAGGAGGAACTGCGCCTGCACTTATGCAAATCGTGATGGGAGCGCCTGGGTTTGGCTGCCTTCCTTCCAGAAGCCTCCTTTGTGAATGCACCGTCTGCCTGTTTGGGGCTTCTAGGGTTTTCAGAGGCAACCTCAAAATAGATCTTGCCCGGCTCAAGTTATTTGCATGTCCCTGTACTAAGGAAAATATCCAGCACTTCCCAACGTCCTTAGTGCTCCCTGTTCGGAGTCTCTGACAAATAGAATATTTCAATTTCATCTCTAAAATATCCATTTGAGACAGAACCGGCTTACGCATATCTATCCTTAACTTATTCTCCAGGTTAGATTTAAAGTACATAAAAACATTCTTACGGAGCATCTACATATAGGACAAGAACCAAATTGTTGGAGTATGTGTATACACATATGTGTATGTGCATATGTATATGATATGTATGTGTATATATGTGTGTATGTATGTATATATTTTCATATTTTGTCCTAATAATTTTATTATCGGGATGCATAGTTCTAAAGCAATAAAGTGAATTTTATTCAGGTATTTTCTTCAGCACCTTTCAGCTACCCCACTCTCAGCAAAGACGAGCAGCAGGGCAGAGCAGAAAGTGACAGATTCGCTTCATCTTTGCATGAAATCTTAGTTCACTCACGGGTGGGAATTTCTGCTTTTCTTTCTGATTTCTCTACAGTATTCTATGCTTTTTAGGACAGGGTATTTCTGTAAAAATAAATAAATTCATAGTCATCTTAGAGAACAAGAGAAGAAGCAATGCATGGTAAAAATTAATAATAATAAACTAAAATTGAAAAATGCCCCCAGGGAAAGTGTTGGAAAGCCATTGGAAAGCCTTTGTGCTTAGGGCCGATTTCCTCTAGGTGTCAGTGTAGTCCTAGGATTTACAAGCCCTAGCTGTGATGTGAAAATAAGAACTCAGTGAAATGTTTATTGCCGGTCCATGCTGTGTATGCATTTGAATGTTTTTTTTCTTTTGAAAACTGAACCAGATTTACAGCTATGAATGTTCACATGATGATGACATAATAGACGGTGTTCTAGGAGAACAAAACATGACTGACACATTTTACAAACACACCCTATTCCCTGCACCTTCGTAGGGGTTTGCAACTCTGATATTCATTGCAGGATGTCCTGTGCTGAGATGTTAGTAACTTAACAGTTCAATAAGCTTTATTATCTCAGGTGGTTACTGAGGTAATTGAAGATGATGGAAGTCAATTTAAACTGCCCGTTATCAAGGCATCTTACATTGCAGCTGTATCACCTAGAGACTCCAACACCAGATATGGGAAGAAAAGAAACTTAGGAATCGGTAGAACACGAGGTTGCAATATATCACAACATGTCCTGTTAATCACTGGAACTCACTGTTCCCCAGCCATAGAGACACCACTACCATCTTCTCTAGAGATAAAACTTGATCACAGGGCTACTGAGTGATTTCTCACAATTTGTTACTCTTCTCTTAATTTTCCTCTAAACTTTATTTTGAAAGTTGTCAACGCCCCAGGAAATTAGAAAAGGAGGAAAATGACTGCCTACACATATCTCATCCAGTTCACCGGTTAAATTTTTGTGATGTTTTTACTCTCTAAATAAATACTTTAACATTTTAACAGAGTGAGCAGCAGTTCTCATGAGACAAGACCAGGCCCTTTGAAATCCCTGTGGCTACTCACCATGGACCCAGCTCAGTTTCTATCTTCTGAACACAGGATGGTCTTAGCTTTGTTGCCATAGCTATTCCTTTCAGGGAGCCACAAACTCCAAAAAAAGTTGAATGGATAGTCTGGCGTTGACAGTCTCAAATACTTTTAAAGAAATAATTGGAAAATTCAAATAAAACAAGAAATGTTCTAAAGTCGACATAGACAACTCCCTATACTGAGGGCAAAAATACAAAGTAGCTTCTTATTGACCCCAAAAAGAGCTAAGTCAGAGAGTGTTAAGGGTAAATAAATGTATATTTATTCATTCCTCTGCTCAAATAAGTGACAAATTCTTATCCAGTCCTGGGCCTCTGGTCATCTCAACGTGTGTCATGGCCCCATCAACAGTTCAACTGGTCATGTTACTCACAAGATCAAAGTTATCCCAAGGACAGATAACAGCCATGTCACAAATGAGGGCTTATTTCCCAGTTTAAAACAAAGAACAAATGAAGTATGTAGTAAGCCTAAGCCTCAGCAGACAGCCAGGCAGATGTCTAAGGTCATCTGAGTGTACAAGGCAAGTTCCAGGCCATCCAGAGCTACACAGTGAGACTCCATCTAAAAAGTATAACCAAAACATTTATTTAAGTAAAGATTTTAAAAATCACATTTTAATAGTTCTCTGTAGTGATGATTCTCTATGTTTAAAATATTGTGAGAGCTATTCTGCCTTGTCAACTTTACTACATCTGGAATTAACCTAAAACTCAAAAGGCTGGATCCACCTACCAGGGAATTTTTCTTAGTAACTCATCTGAACTGAGAAGACCCATTCTTAGTCGTAATTTTTTTGAGATGAAAAGACACACTTTTATTCTGGTCTGGACCTTCTGGTGTCAGCCTATATAAAGGACATGAAAAAAGGCTGCATTCTCTCTTTACTTGCTTGCCTTCACTTTCAATGACAAATCCACTCCTCTACCAGCATTAGAGGCTGATCCTTCAGGATTCCGGCATATACTGAAGACCAGCTGAGACATCCAGTCTCGTGGTCTGAACCAGATTCTTGGACTCTCTCTTAATAGACAGCTATCATTGGCCTAGCTGGACCACAGCCTGTAAACCACTCTAATAAATCCTGTATATAAATATAAACCTCTAAATTTCCAAGTCAGTTTTACTGAGCAGGCCCAGCATTTGCTTAGGACTTCCCTTGCTGTCAAGGCTGGGGAAAAATCCTCTCTGCCCTTCCCGGCTTCTAACTATCACTTTCCATTCTTGGCTCATGTGCCTTCTTCCACCTCTAAACCCCGAGGTCTGCATCTCTTGCCTCTAACTGTACACATTTGCTTCTGTCCCAAGGTTTTCCTTGCTTCTGTTCATTGACTATCTGCTCCCCTCCGCCATGTCAGGAAATGTGTGACTGCATTTCAGACCCAGCAAGGTAATCCAGGATAATCTCCCCATCTTGAGATCTCAATCATACCTGTGAAGTCTACTTTATCCCTCAAGGCAACATGCCCAGTCCATGGATTAGGGCGTAGGCATCTTCCAAGCCATTCCTCAGCCCTTCACAAACGTTCCCTTTGTGAAAAACTGGCTCAGCGTTACCAGCAGAGAAAAACGAACCCACTTCCAGATTCTTCATCTTTCCTTAGCAAATTCCCATGAAAAGTTTATCCTTAGCTCTCTTCTGGCAATGACCAAGGGCAATAAATCAAGACTATAAAGCTGACTGAGGATTCTAAGTCACTCCCATAAATCCTGAGGGAAATTTCCTGTTCTTCACTTATTCTCCCCTGCCCACATGAGTCTACTGAAGGCTGTTTCTACTGAAGTTACTTGTACTCTAAATACTTCGGTCTCACGTCTAACACAGCTTGAAATTTTTCCTCATAAATCCAGTTTGTTTGGTTTTTTCCTTGTCTTCAATATTCACATAATTAAAATATTTATACTACCCAAATCAAACATTCAATAGAACTCCATACTTTTTTGTAAACAATGGGCCAGGTGTGATAACACAGGCCTTCAATCCCAGCCCTTAGGAGTCAGAGGCAAGAGGATGTCTCTGAATTTAAGGCGAGCATGGGCTAAACAGGCCTGATCTACATGGTGAGTTCTAGATGGTCAGGACTACACTGTGAAACCTTTACTGGAAGGCGAGGAATATTTTCACAGTTAGAGGAAAACTACTCTAAATTCATGTGGAAGCGTGAGAAGTTCCAATTAGCCAAGGATATCTTGAACAAAGCAAGCAAAACTGGAATTGTCATAGCACCTGATCTCAAGACATACTGTCAAAAACTCAAAATTTGAAAACCTTAGAGAGAAAGATGGAGTATAAGCCACAAGATTCAAGGTAACGTCGCAGAAAAAAAATGTAGGCCTGGGTTGTTACAGAGATCCCAGAAACATACCTACATGTCCACGGACAACATATTCCCCAGCAAGGCAGCAAATACACGTGCCGTAGTAACACAGCCTCATCAACCAACAGTGCTGGGCTGGAAACACTGGATATCCATGGAGAAGACATTATTTCTATCACTCACGGTCTAGTTAAGGTTTCTATTGCTGTGAAGAAAGACCATGACCAAAACAACTAGGAGCAGAGATGGTTTACTAGGCTTATATTTCCACAGAGCTGCTCATCGTCTGTCTTTGTTAGGGTCTTGTTGCTATGTACAGACACCATGACCAATGTAAGTTTTATAAAGGACAACATTTAATTGGGGCTGGCTTACAGGTTCAGAGGTTCAGTCCATTATCATCAAGGCGGGTTTATGGCAGCATCACAGCATCCAGGCGGACATGGTGCAGGAGCTGAGTTCTACATCTTCACCCTAAGGAAGCCAGGAACAGACTGAGCATCCTCAGGCAGGTAGGAGGAGGGTCTCCAAGCCCATCCCCACAGTGACACACTTCCTCCAACAAGGCTACACCTTCTAATCGTGCCACTCCCTGGGCCAAGCATATGCAAACCATTGGATCATCCAATGAAGTCAGTAGAGGAACTCAAATGAGGCAGGACCCTGGAGGAAGGAGCTGATGCAAAGGCCATAGAGGGGGGGGGCACTTTCTAGTTTGCTCCCCATTGCTTGCTCAACCTGCTTTCTTATTTCTAACTTGGGAGCACCAGCCTAGGAAATGACCCCACTCACAATGGGTTAAGCCCTTCCTGATCAATCACTAACTTACAAAACAAAACAAAACAAAACAAAACAAAACAAAACAAAACAAAACAAAACTCCTACAGGCTTGCTTGCAGTCCCATCTTATGAAGGCATTTTCCCAACAGGGGTTCCCTCCTCTCAGATGACTCTAGTCTGTGTCAAGTTGACATAAAAGCCAGCACACTCACTATACATAAGATCCACTCAAAATAGATGGAGGAGCTTAATGTAGAACTGAAACTATGAAAATCACTAGAAGAAAATAGATCAAGTACTTCAAGGTGGCAGTACAGAAGATGAACACATGAGATGATAGCCAAAGCAGAGGTGTCTGTGTGATGAAGTAAGATAAATAAGTCCTCTATTTATCTAACAAAGAATTAAACAAAAAAAAATATCCCGAACATAAAAAAAACTTAAAAACCTGAAATGCAAAGAAAGAATCAAGTAATTGTATTACAGATAGGCAAATGATTGCCATACACAAAAAAATAAGAAGGAAGAGAAGGGGAATTCTTCCACACTGTTGGTGGGATGTAAAATATTGCAGCCATGTAGAGAGCCTCTATGGAGTATCCTCAAAAACTACTAACCGCCCCACCATTCTCATCCAGCTGGGTGTTTTGCCTGCATATATGAATGTGCACAATGGAAACCAGATGACAGTGTCCCATTTCTTACAACTGGAGGTAGAGATGGCTGAAAGTCACCATGCGGGTGCTGAGAATCAATCCCAAGTGCTCTGCAAGACCAGCAAGTGCTCATAACCACTGAGCAATCTCTTCGCCTCTACCACACCCTTTTAACTCTTGTGTATATGAGTGGTTTGTGCTCATGTATGTAGGTGCCTAATGTTCACAAAAGCAAGAGGTGATATCAGGTCCCCTAATGTTGGAGTTATACATAGTTATGAGCTGCCATGTGGGTCCTGGGAAGTTAAACTGATGACCTGTAGAAGAGCAGCCAGTCTCTTTTTTTTTTTTTTTTTTTTTTTTTTTTTGAAGGACAATATTTAATTGGGGCGGCTTCAGGTACAGAGGTTTAATCCATTATCATCAAGAAGGGAGCATGGCAGCATTCAGGTGGGCATGGTGCAGAACGAGCTGAGTTCTACATCTTCACCCAAAGGAAGCCAGGATCAGACTAATCATCCGATGTCCCGCGTGCGACCTCTCGACGGCAAGAAGCACGGAGACATTTAGAAATCCTTACTGTGTGGGGTTGGGGATTTAGCTCAGTGGTAGAGTGCTTGCCTAGCAACTGCAAGGCCCTGGGTTCGGTCCCCAGCTCCGAAAAAAAGAAAAAAAAAAGAAAAAAAAAAAAAAAAAGAAAGAAATCCTTACTGTGACCACTTTATTAATCTTAGAAGAGGAAAAGCCACGCTGCGCCAATATGGCGCGCTTATAAAACCCTAGTGCCGCGCATCCACACCTGATTGGTTGATTTACCCATGATCTCATTAGGCACGCCCCGGAGTGGGCAAAGACCTGGCACGAAGGCACTCTTGCACATGCGCACAGTTAACTTCCTGAAAGGGGGGCCGGCTGGCGCGGCGAAGGTTGGCGCCATCTTGTAATGGCGGAGGCTATCCTGGCCTACCACGTGGGGCACAGTGGAAGCCAGCACCATCTAGTGGTGGCGAATGTTATTGCGGCCCTCTACATCTCACCCTTATAATTTATATAATTTATAGCAGTCATGATCACCCTATCGTGTGCAATGAGGAAACCTCAGCGATGTGCAAGGGCTGATCAAAGGATCACTGAGTCTCTCTCAATCCCAGTGCAATGGATCCACAGATCCATGGGGTGCAGGAGCAGAGAACTCAGATACAGAGAGAGTCCCTCTCCTCCCAGTGCAATGGACCCACAGATCCATGGGGTGCAGGAGCAGAGAACTCAGATACAGACTAATTCCTGAGCAAGATAACCAAATACTAGGGGAGGCCCCTAGTACAATGGCCACAAGTGCCTGAGTGAATAACGGCCTTGTCACGTTACTGTTGAGATCTGAGTTTGCAAACCAACCATGGTATGAATACTGATCCACAGCATAGGGCTGCATCAAACAGAGCCACTCCCGATAAGTAGTGGGCACATCATTTGGTCCTCCTCAGCTGTTACCACCAAGGACCGTAGTCAAGCCACTCCTATAAAATTTAGAATCCCCAATTGTTAGTAACTACTCCAGAAAGTTCACCCACTGTACTTGTCTAACAATAGATTGGGGGAGGAACTCCAGATACTGCAGACACAATGTCTGTAGCAGTAATGACTGCTACAATAGCAGCGAAAGTGTCAAGGTCTTTTCCCGGACAGTTCAGGATCAGTCATTCTTCTCTGGAACAACCAGCAGACAATGGAACCATTTCTGAGATCTATATAACCAGGACAGAGTTCTCCAGTCACTGTAGCTTTACACAGGTAGCTTTCTGTGAAGCTACAGTCTGTAAAATGACAACACCAGTTACCAGTTAAGGCAGCAAGAGTCACCAGGAGCAGCCAGTCTCTTAACCACTGAGAGTCATCTCTAGGATATGTATATTCTCAGTATATGTATTATATATTCTCACATGGATTCTCCTTATATAATACATATGCATTACATATACATTTTTCCCAAAGGAAATTAAGCCAGTATAGCAAACACCATTTCTACTACAGCTTTGGTGTCCAATAGCTAAGATATATAAACAACCTAAGTACCTGTCAATAGATGATGAAGAAAACTTGATGAATAAATGTCAGCTCATCAGTCCTTGTGAAAATATCTTTTAGACTCAAGAAGCCAAACTCCTTAGTTCACAGTTCAAATTCTCCTCCAGAACTTCCTCACAGTTTTAATCAACTTTCCCAAAACAATAATTCTCATCCTTTTATTCTGTGGCCTCTTTGGTCCCCAAGTGATATATTATAAACCCCCCAGTGAGGCGTAAAACCAGGGGCAGTGCTGACCCAACATATGGTGTTATTTCCTATATATATGTACCTGTGTTACATCGTAAGGTACCAACCCAGCAAAATAATAATGTCATGGAGCCACGTATTGTTACAGTTACCAGCAGGTTGGCTTTTGTGTTATGAGCAGCTAAGGAAACTAAGGGTGACTTGAGCATAAGGCCTGCCACGTTGCAGCAGTCACCCAGTGCTAAGAGAACTCTAACAGCTTTAATGTCCAGGTTCTACAAACAGTGTGAACGTGAACACTATAGACAGAAAGATGATCTGTGTCCTGAATGGCAGGGGTGGGATGGGGGCAAGATTTCATCATAATATTCAGAACAGTACACAACCTGAAACTTCCCCATTTCCAAGTTTTCCTTTACAGATTTTCACATACAAGTTGACAATGACAGGGAAGAGAGCACACAGCCACCCTTATAAGCCACAGTTCTACATATTAAAGTGCAAGGCAGACCAGTCCACCCGAGGAGTCATCCAGAACTTCAGGTCTGTATAGTAGACCCACAGGCTGCCTCCTGTTGCCTTTCCTAGAGCCAGACTGCACCGTGGTTCCATCCATGAATCACTGCCTCAAACAGGAACTAATCTGGATGCCTTCCTTCTCACTTGCTAGTAGGGTATCCCATCCTTTAATCAAGATCACAATGTCTGTTCATTTATCCTCCAATATATGGCCTGCCTCTCATCTTGTTCTCAAATCCTTTACAGCAGCATTCACTTCTTTTCAGATTTTGTTGCTTTGCTCTGTTGGTTGTGGGGTTTGACTAGGGGGCTTTGTTTGTTTGTTTGTTTGGTTGGTTGGTTGGGTTGAGTTGTTTTGGTTTTTACTTTTTTGGTGATGCAGCGGCAGAATCGGGAGGGGTGCTGTTATTGTTGTTGTTATTGTTGTGAGTGTGTATGACAGAATCTCAGGTAGCCCAGGCTTGCCCAGTACAACACTTATAAAAGGTTTACAACGTTTCTTTGTGGAGCTTTAAGGATATTAACTCATGGGCAGGGTGCCAGAGCAGTTGTACAAAATGTGTATTAAATGCTTAAATGGAACAATTCTTCAATACAAGTAGAATTCTGCTATTTTCTTCGTTAGTAATTATTTGCTCTTTTTTTTTTCTCTTTAGTGCTTCCATTCCTGCTTCTTAGGATTCCACCAGCAGGAATTCCACTGCAGTTTTCCCAGCAACTTCCCCGCAAGGTGTGGTCCTCCCTACAGGACCCTGCCCTGGCCGTGTGTCTTCTCTACACTCTAATTTGTCCAAGGCATATCCTTGGCTGGATCCACTCACCTATCAGCAGTTCTGAAATTTTAGGTGAAAACCATGTCTTATTTTAGTGGTAATAATTTGCAGATTACCCAGCACAGAGTAATGTCTTCTGCACGTAGAAATGTATCAGAACGAATAAATCTGACTAGAGTGAATTTTCAGAGCTGTTATTTCTGTAACATCTTCCATGTTCCACCAGGGGGCAGTATGTCATTCTTCAAAGGGATCCTATCAGGAAAAAAAAAAATGGGAACCCACGCAAGCACCGAGAGCAGGATCAGGGGACTGTCTAAAAGCCCTGGAAGTTAAACAGATCTCTGATAGGCCGGAAGAAAGAGGGGCCTCAAGTAGATAATAAAGACGGCAAACATGGGGCTTTTTCCTCATACTCCCAACAAAGACCTGAAAAGACTTAGCAGGCTGTTTCATGGGCCAGTAGCCCCCGCCCACCACCACGCCCTACCCAAGTAGAGCTGGGTGAGTTCAAGGCCTGATCCAGACATCTTAACTGCAAAGTTGTGGGCCTATCTGTCTCCGTCTTTGTCAAACTGACCAACCAAAATAGAGGAGGAAAACCATTCCAAAGACCCTGAAAACCCTTAGCTCGCAAAGAGAAACCAGATTTTGGGTTTCCCCCGGTACTTTGTGGAAGAATTTTCTCTGTGTGTGCCTTGCTATGCATGTGCACACTTGAGTTTCCTCACCCCTAATAAAAGCCTTTCTTTGCTGGCTGATGATGGTTCCTGGGTTTGAGATTTTTTTTTTTTTTCCCTGCACCCATCCCTTGTGCTTTCTTTTCATTCTTTGACTACAAAGAAGAAGAATCCGATCCAGACCCCTAAAGGTTAACGTGTGCTTATGCGGAGTAGGCTTTTCTCACGGTGACCTATTTTTGAGTGCAAAATGCAAATGTTGGTATTTCATTTATGCTTTTTACAAAAACAAAAAGGAATGTTAAACTAGTGAATAACTATGACAGCCAATGTTCCGACCTAGTATTTTTGTCTGGTCACACTGCTATCACCCAAGCACCCAAAGTGAAAATACGCCTCTCACCACAGATACACGCACGCACTCATGCACGCACATACATTTTCAAATTTCGATTCTGGACAGAATAGGGAGATGTGGAGTCTGATTGCCAAAGCTCCTGCCCTGTACATTTCTACCCTCTGACACTGGAGGTCTCAGTCACCTCCCACTTGCAGCTGAACTGCCAAGTAAATAAAGGATCAGATACCATAGTATCTACTACGTGTGCAAAAGACCCAGTAAGGAGAGAAAGGAGGGGAGCTTTAGAGAAAGGGAAAGGAAGTAGGGGGGAAGCAAAAGGTGTTGAAGAAAGCGTGCTATAAAAGGAGAAAAAGAGGAAACGGAAAATACAGTATCTCATTAAAGAATAAATGATTCTTCCTATCTCTTTAGCATGGCTTGAGATGACCCCGCCTTCCTGGGACAGTGGGAGAGTGAGAATGGCGTTTGTTCTAGGCCAAAGAGGTGGAACCAGCCCATCTGGAACCTCAGGTCTCCACCCCTGGCCTGAGAGTCCACCCTCTAATCCAGAACCTTTAAAAAAAAAAAAAAAAAAAAAAACTCTAGCAAAAACGTGGTGGGGGGGGGTTGTTCTTTTTTTCATCAATTTCTTATTTTGTTTGTTGAGATGAGATGTGTAACCCAGGCTGCCTTAGAACTCTCTGTGAAACCTACACAGGCTTCAAGCCCACAGCGGTCCTTCTGTCTCAGCTTCTCACCTGCTGGGATTACAGGCATGAGCCACCATTCTTGGCTTCCAACACTTTTCGACGTGAAACAAGCCACTAAACCTCGTTTTCCAAGCTACAGAACTGGTTTTGCCTGGCTCACCTGTTGCTAGAGGAGTCATCTATAGGGTGTTAAGCAAAGTGGTGACAGTCAGACAAACCTAGAAGTTGAAACATGGATAGAGACCATCTTGGGACACTTCATAGGGTGGGGGGAAAGCCTCCTTTAAAATGTTCCTTAGCCTCAGTGTTTGATGGATTAACCAAAAAGCTGCACACTACTCTGAGACACTAAAGCACAGGGAATTAAGCAAGGTGTGTCTACTTCAAGAAGTAGCTAATTCCTAAAATACCACAGCTACAGATTCATGCTCCTGCCTTAAAGACTTTGACCTCTGGTAAACACATACTGGGGGCAGGTGACTCTTGAAGTCTTATCAGATATTTGCATCTAAATAATACTGACGTTATCAGGTTCCACCCCTTTAAGCAGGTTTCAGAAAGGGAATCAGGGGGAAAGTTTCCTAAAGCCTGGAAGGGAAGAGTGTTTGGAATGTGGAGTAGCTCTGTAGCTTGATATACAGCCTCTGTCAGCCATGCTGAAGCTCATATTTTACACTTGATCTTAGC
Organism: Rattus norvegicus; assembly: GCF_021556685.1. Taxonomy (NCBI): domain Eukaryota; kingdom Metazoa; phylum Chordata; class Mammalia; order Rodentia; family Muridae; genus Rattus; species Rattus norvegicus. The sequence goes on from NC_141538.1 coordinate 101,014,025, forward strand.
CAAAAGGCCGAGAAGCGATGCTCATATTTTAATGTATTAGTTTCCATTTGTGAAACAGAAAGAAAAAAAAACCATCAAGTAGCAGAGCTTTTATTCAAATGAAATTCCGTCCCTGCAAATTTTTCAGACAATGAGGGTAAAGATTGACTGGATCTCCTTCCTTCCGACAGCCTCTCACTACAGAGCATCCAGGAGAAGAACCTTTGAGTTTGAAACCCTTGTGAAAGAAGCGACCTCAAGTTCATGGCTCTTATCTATACGTCTAGATCCTTCTCTCCTGTCATTGCAGACATATTAATATCCTTAATATATGTAGAAAAATCTGCAGACTGTGTCACTGACTCATCTGCCAGCAGCTCCAATCTCACTGACAATGTCTTGAACAGGAGTTATAACTTGTCTTTACAACCCAAAATTCTCTCCCTTGTTGTCCCTGCCACTTTCTGACCTCACCTAAAGAAACTCAAATGTTGAAATGCTATACAGAAACCTCAAAGCAATATTAAACATTTTAAACCACCTTCTTTTGATTTATATTTAGTTTCCAGATAAACAAATTAATTTATTATATGAATAAAATAGATCAATCAAAACTAAATTATATTTATTTTTCAGAATTAAATATAGAAGCTGACACTGACCCAATCGCTATTTCTAAATTTTACCACCACAGCCTGATGTAACTACTGGCATTTTAAAGAAAGCATAGAACTTCAGAATCTTCCTGAGGTCATGGATACTGTGGTCCTGGTCTTGTTGGACAGGCCCTAAAACACATTTCTACCCATAAATGGAGAAAAACAAATGCATCAAGAGTCTTTGTAAACAAATAGTGTTTGGCAATGCAGTAACAGGCACCATCCCCAGCTTCTGATATTTCTTTCAGTGTCCTTCAGCTTAAAACATTCAAATGCCAAGAGGACAGACATTATTTGGGGGTAACATAGCCACCTAAAGTCTCTCACTTGGAAGTACAGTTTTGTCAGATTTTATTGAGTTTTTGTATTATTATTATTTCTAAAACTTCAATTTTATGTGGAAATCTTCCAATTTTTGCTTCTTCTGACTTACAGATATTTTAAAATTTTTTAAGTGCTATGCAAGTTTAAGTATACGTGCCCAATAAATAAAATTGATTGCAAGTTGAATAGCTTTTACAAGAGAAAGAATCCATATACTATGAGTAGAAATGAGAAATGTTGGATGTGAAAAGCAATATATTGATTGAACCTTAATAGACAATTTTTTTCAGATGATATTAGGAAAAATTAGAAGTGCAGATAGAAGCAAAGCTTCAAAGAAAGGAAGAAACCTGGAAATTTGTTTATTGTGAAACACAATGTAACACTCTTATAATCTTTAATTCCTGTTATTCTGTTTTGATTGTTATTGTTTATTTAGCTCAACCTCTATTGGCAGATATTTGAACAGTTTCAGTTTTTCTATTGGGAATCAGGGAGGAAGAAGACCAACTCAAACTCTCTAAACAACATAAAGTGATTCAACACAGACAGATCTGATAAAAGTGTGAAGGAAAGGTATCAATTCACTGTGGTTCGTGGCTCCCTTGCTTTGAGAGTCTCTCTGTCTCTCTGTCTCTCTCTCTCTGTCTCTGTCTCTCTCTCTCTGTCTCTCTCTCTCTCTCTCTCTCTCTCTTTAAAGATTTATTTATTTTAGTTATATAAGTACATTGTTGCTCTCTTCAGACACACCAGAAGAAGGCATCAAATCCAATTACAGATGGTTGTGAGCTACCATGTGGTTGCTGGGAATTGAACTCAGGACCTCCGGAAGAACAAACAGTACTCAGCCACAGAGCCATCTCTCTAGCCCCACTTTGGGAGTCTCTTAATCATCTTTTCTGGAAGGAGCTACTTAGTCCTTTAGCTGATGCAAAACGTATAAGAAGACCATCTGAGCCGCATATCCATGTAGAAACATTAAGAAAAAGAAATAGCCTGTAGTGTGATGCCCAGTACTGTCTTGAAAACTCACCTAGTCATGGTCTTGTAAAACAGATGCTGGGCTACCCTTGCAGCTCACCCTAGCTTACCCCGGAGAATGAGTGAAGCTGTGTTCATCTTTCTAGAACCCTAGAATCATTTGTATAGTTCACACTCAAGTGTTAAACCTGAGAACCGTGGTGTGGCTTTACCTAACAATTTTCAGCCTGGGAAGCATCCTCATCCATGCTTCTGCAACCCAGATTAAAAGTTAAGGCAGTTTTTCTTGAGAAGGACTGAGTCCCAAACTCTTAGGTGAGTGACCTTACCCACCTTTCAGAAACCCAGAAAGAGGTCAGCAGCCACATCTATTCATTCATCATCAGAGAAGGTAGTGGACTGAATGATTCAGTCTGTTGAAAGCCTTCTAAAATAAACGGACTATGCTATGTACAGACTTTTAATTCCAACAAAACTTAGGGGAAATCATCTGTAAGCTGGTTGCTCCAGAAATCCATGCAAAGGCACAAAGTAGATGGATATGCTATTTGATAGCTCACCCTCTGTGAGCACCCAGAATCTTTAGAGATTATTAGCAACAATTTGGAAGAGGCTGAATAAATGGGTACATTTCTGAACATATATAATCTATCAAAACTCAGCCATATATCTATGGAAAATGTAAACCAATAAAAAATAGTAAGTTAAGTCAACAATCATGAGATCTCTGTAAAGGAAATATAGAACCAATGGGTATCATGCCTGACTTCTACCAAGTTGTCAAAAATTGTCACAAAATTACCACAAATTATCCTCAAACTATTCTAAAAAGTTGAAACCTGTTTAACTTTATTCCATGACACCAGCCTTACCTGCCACCAATCAAAAAAGAATTCCACAAAACAGACCATCCCCACAGCTTCTCAACAAAACACTAGTTAAAACAAAAATTATATATTAGAACTTAGTGGAATTCATCCAAAACCACAAGGATGATTCAAGATGCTTCCAAAGACAGACTACTTCACATTAACAGAGTAAAGACAAGTGTCTATTCTCATCATAGTGATCGGACAAAAGCATTCATTAGAAGTCAATGCTCTGAGGTTGAAAGTTGTCAAGAAATTAGACACAGAATTATCATATCTCAAATAACAAGAACCACATATGACAAACTCAGAGCTGACCTTACATAGAATGATCGAGGATGAAATTGTTTTCTCTGAGACATGGAACAAACAGAACACTATTTATACTACCACCAACATTTTTTTAAATATTAAGAATATTGGAAAGATTGAGAAAGAACCCCAGAGAAACAAACCAAGGCTCTCTAAATAGGAGTGGATTGGTGAACTGACCTTTGTTTACTGATGCCACACAATATTTGTCCTTAGAATGTACCACAAATCATAGTTATCAAAACAACACTGTGCTGGCCTAAGCCAGCATGGAGGTTACTTACTGCAACTCAAGAGAAAACCTGGAAATAAATCCACACACTTACTCACAGCTGGTCTTTGTGTCAAAACCTAAATATAAGACATTGGGGCCATGAAATCACTAGAAGAAAACCAAGAGAGAATTTTAGGGCACAAGCACAGGAAATAGCACAGGAAGTGAAATAAACAGTAAGCAGGTTATATTATCAAAACTAAGAAGTTTCAACAAAGAAAATGTTCAAGAAAGTGGAGATATCAAGCAACTCATGGTATTGTATTTTTTGGCATTGTGTATCTTCAATCATTTATTTAACTTCATTTTGGGATAAATTATACTTAGTTATGACATACAAAATTTTAATATGCTGTTGAATTTGTTTTGCTGCTCCACTGAGGAGTTTTATAACACAGCACACTTGGGCAAATTACCAGATAGAAATTTTGCAAAAAAAGATAAGTGACTTACTATGTAGGCAGGTGTGGTGGCACATGTCCTTAATTCCAGCATTCTGGAAGAAGATGCAGAGACTGCTATATCTGTGAGTTTGAGATCAGCCTGGTCTACATTTCAAGTTCCAAGCCAGTCCCACACACACACAAAAAAAAAAAAAAAAAAAAATCTAGTCACATAGTGTATAAAAAACATTTAGTTTCACTAAATGTCAGACAGTATAGAACAAAACCATAACTAAATTGAGACATTATCAGGCTCCCAATTAACATGGCTACCTTCAAAAACAAAATCAAATGCTAAACACCCTGATTTGATTATCCCACATTGTATACATGCATTAATTTATCATACCATGCCCACAATATGAACAATTATCATATATTTGTTTAAAAAAATCCTCAAAACCTTCCTCTTATGAAAAGACTAAATTAAGTTTTTCTCACAAAAAAAATAATAATCGGTAAATAAAAAGGTATTTCCTTAAGGTGTTAACCTACTTGCATATAAATTAAGCCCCAAACAAGGCAGAAGAGTACAAAGGTGAGGTTTAAATAGAAATGAGAAAGGTGCTCCCCCAGGTTTCTTCAGTGCTCCCTGCTGCTTACTCCTCAAAGACCTGAACCCCTTCACCTTACCACATCTAAGCTGCAGAGTGTCCCACACTCTCTCCTGTGTGCACACCTTCATCGCCAGAGTCAGACTGCACCATGTGTACCTGTGTCTGGGCCTATCTCTTTTTCCATCACCTTGCAAGCTGCTTGAAAGGAAGAGACTTAGTTTTCCTAGTCCATCACCCATGCTGCTTGCATGGAACTTGGAAAGTCACACATATAAATGAATGTTTATTGAACTAATGCTATGTGTATTTGTCATTATTAGCTAACAGCCTTGTTTTAATTCAGTAGTGGAGAATATATTTTACTAGCTAGGGCTATGTTCTGAACTGTCTTAATTCCCTTGTCAAGAGACATGGCTTCTCCCAATTCCTACCATACTATCCACTCCCGAAGTGACCCTGACTCTCAAAGACAAGATTGGAAAGCAGTACAGCTGCAAGATGGCATCTTCTGCGTTCCCACTTTTTATCTACTTTTCTTTCAGAAGTAACCTTTCCAGCAGAGTTAAGCCTTTTATGGAAAATAGGCTTTATTTCAGAGTTACACAGAGGGAGGAAGTGGTAGGTGAATAAATTATCCAAAAACATATTCTCAAAAAAAAAAAATTCTAAACTAATGCTACCCTATTTGGTAAAAAAAAAAAATTTGTTTTCTCATAATTTAGATTAGGCCAGACATGCTGTGCCAAGGATGTTCTGTTTTGTTTTATTGGCAATGCTAGGGACTGAGCCCGGGAGCTAATGCTCAGCCTCTGAGCCACAGCCCTAGTCCATTTTAAAATTTTATTTTGAGACAAACTTTCACGATGTAACCTAGGTTGGCTTTAAAGACTCAGCTCACCCATTTCTGCCCAGCCTGCCAAGTTCTCCAGTCTATAGGAGTGTGGATTGACAGTTACTTACTTTCTTTTCTTTTCTTTTTTCTTTTTTTTTTTATTAAGTCAACGGTTTTTATTGTCAGTTACATGCTTTGTAGAAAAAAGGTGTAAAAAATAGGTCAGGTTGTACAAAAACGGCTAGATTCCTACATAATCTGTTTACACAGTTGTGGGGACGCCCCACTTGAAGCCAGCACCTAACTTGTCTGAAACCTCTTTGCGGATGCAGCCCTGGGACCACTTTGCATAGCCCACCTGGCAACAGAAGCAGCAAATTTTCTTGCAGAAGGTGCATCTGCATTCTAATTTCCGGAGCCAGTTCAGGAGCAGGATCCATCTGAGGCACAGGAGCAGTTGGGGTCCATGGCGAGTAGAGGAAGAGGTTGAAGATCTATGAAAGATGGGTGTTGCAGCTCTGGGAGCATGATTGTTACTTTATTTCTTATTTTATTGGCATAGGTTTACTGTACAATAGGCTTCATTGTGGCATCTCTATACATCTACATAGTGTCATTACCTCTCCTTATACTCTCTGGACCCTGCTTTCCCTTCCTCACCTCCTCCTCTCCTAAATAGTTCCCGCTTACCTTCCCACCATGTTTCTTTAAGTAATCTGCTTGAAGGGTGCTCTGCTCATTGTTTGTTGCTTTCTGAGACAAGGCCTCACTCTGCAACTTGGGGTGATCCTTTGGCTTCCGTTTTCTAGCTATTAAGATTACACCATGCCTGCATTTTGACAAGTGATTTTAATCACAGAGAACTAGAGAAGAATTAGACATGTCTACAGAGAAGAAGGCCACGTGAAGATAGAGGCAGAGAATGGATGAGGCCATGGAATATCTGCAGCTGGGAAAAGTCAAAGATGGCAGGGCCTGCAAAAGGAGCATAGTCCCATGCACATCTGGAGTGTTTACTCTTGTCCTGCTCCCTCCTGAATTTTGTCCCTTTTTAAGCCATAATGTTTTGGGGAATTTGCTACTGTGTCTTCAGGCAGCAAAGCCATGTAGGAATGGAGCAGAGGCAAGCAAGCCATCAATGATTATTACATCTACTGAATTTGCTGGCATCCCTGTTTATTGCATTAAAACACCCTACATTTTGGCTGTCCTGATCTCTCTCTCTCTCTCTCTCTCTCTCTCTCTCTCTCTCTCTCTCTCTCTCTCTCTCTGTGTGTGTGTGTGTGTGTGTGTGTGTGTGTGTGTGTGTGTGTGTGTGTGTTTCTCTGTCTCTCTCTGTCTCTCTCTGAGTCTCTGTCTGTTGTGGTCTGCCCTGGAGTTATCTGTTTTTGATGCTAATTCTGCTGCCCCAAGGACAGAGACTAGTCCTTACTCAGGACTCAGGTGACTTCCTCAGAACCTTCTCCCCATTTAATTTGTAAAATACAGGTGAGGGCCGGTACAGGATAGAATGTGGCCTTCTCATCACTGGATGAGAAGGAAGGATGGACAGGAGAAAAGTTTAAGGGAAGAGGAGGAGAGAGGACGAGAGGGCAGAGTATTCACAGGACCACATGGAGGCTGACGTTAAGATTCCACACTTATATTTCTTTACAGGTTGTTATGGATGTTCTCAAGGGATGGATGTGTACAGGGCTTTGTATGTCTAGGTGGGCAATTATATCTTATCAGTTGGATCAAAGGTTATTGTGTTGTGTGTTCTTTCATGTGGCGATTTAAGTGTAAGAAAGTGTGCAGTGGCTGGGACACTGGGCCGCCTCGGAATTGGTATGTGTTCTTCTGTCAAGATATCTAGCAGACATCTTGGGGCACTACTGTGCCGGACCTAGAGCAGGTAAAAAGACCATTTTATTTTTTATATTTTTACAACAATCTCTCTCTCTCTCTCTCTCTCTCTCTCTCTCTCTCTCTCTCTCTCTCTCTCTCTCTCTCTCTCCTTCTCTGAATGTCCAGAATAAGAAGGTAACTGGCTGGTTTACAAACAGACTTTCATGTCTAAGGAAAGTTCACTGAAATTGGTCTGGCTGCCTCTCTCTTCCTGCATGTGCTCAGCCATGGCTTCACATGGCTTGTGCTTTCTTGAGGTGATTTTATTAGAGTGACCAAGTCATGAACTTATCTGGGCCAGAACAGGATAAAGGGAACAGAGAGTTGGGGGTTTTTTTTTTTTTTGTTTTGTTTTTTTTGTTTTTTGTTTTTTTCCTTCCCTAACACTTCCTAAGTAAACCTGTATTCAGGATACAGGAAGTTACAAAAAAATACTTTTAGGGGATTTCCTGAAGGTGATTTTTAAAACACAGCTTTAATTAAAAAGGCAGCAGCATTTGGCATAGCAGGGCTGGAGCCACAGGATATCATGCCATTCACAAAAGATGAAGCCAATATGGGTAAGGGACAATGGCTATTGTTTTACTTCTCAATTCTATCTGCTCTTACCTAAAAGGTGATTGAAAATGAATTATGCATGACACCTGTAAACCATGAAACAAAGACACTGGAAGAGAAGGGAAAACAAGAGTATTTAAAATTCAACTGGCCTGATGTGTTGGCCACATTGCCATCCCTGTGTATAATCAAGCCCTACATTTCTTTTTCTCTCTTTTCTTTTTTTTTTTTTTTTTGGAGCTGGGGACCGAACCCAGGGCCTTGCGCTTGCTAGGCAAGCGCTCTACCACTGAGCCAAATCCCCAACCCCCCTACATTTCTTTAATGACACTGCCTTGTGCTGTTTCATTTATTGCTGGTTTTTGTTTTTGTTTTTGTTTTTGTTTTTGTTTTTGTTTTTGTTTTCTTTTTTTTTCAGAGCTGGGGACGGAACCCAGGGCCTTGCACTTGCTAGGCAAGCGCTCTACCACTGAGCTAAATCCCCAACCCCCATTTATTGCTGTTTAACTTCAATAAATAAGTGGTGTTTTGAAAATTCATAACATGTATGGTAAATTCTATCAATATAAGAATGCACAGTGAGGGGCTGGAGAGATGACAGAGGTTAAGAGCACTGACTGCTCTTCCAGAGGTCCTGAGTTCAATTCCCAGCAACCACGTGGTGGCTCACAACCATCTGTAATGGGATCCGATGCCCTCTTCTGGTGTGACTGAAGACAGCAACAATGTACTCATATAAATAAATAAATCTTAAAAAAAAAAAATGCACAGTGAGAAAATATGTCCAAACAATCAGAATACTGTGAAATACATTTAGATTGCTTTCCAAAGAAAGATTTACCATTCCCTTTTAGATGTATCCTGATTGTTAAACTGCTTTTCTTTCATTCCTAAAATACAATCTATGCTAACCATTTTTTATTTAAATTTCAGTTATTGGTGTATCGGGAGGGGTGTGCATGTGAGTGTAGTGCCCGCCAAGGCCAGAACAGTCTTTGGATCCTCTGAAGCCACCTGATGTGGCTGCTGGGAATTGTATATCTATTTTTCCAAAGCTCTGTTAGGCACAATGTTTGTCTCGAAGTCGAAATTGAAAATGGGAGGTTCCTTCTAGAACTTTCCACATCTACCTCACTTTTTTACTTTCCTTTTTTACTTTCCTCTTTAAAAAAAAAAAAAACTCAATTACTTGTATATCAATGTGTTGTTTGTATGTTCGTCTATGTTCCACATGCGGGTCTGGTGCCAACGAAAACCAGAAGAGGACATCTGATCCCCCAGAACTGGAGTTACAGATGACTGTGAGTCACCATGTGAGTGCTAGGAAGTGAACCTGGGTACTTAGAAGAATAGCTGGTGCTCTTAACTGCACTCAACTCTTCAGCTCAAACACATTTATTTTTCTCTGTGTGTAGTACACTCCTAAGTGCCTGTCCTTAGAAAACCAACTACCCCTGAACATCAATTAAAATGGAAAGAATTTTAGCTATTTTATCTGCTGATTTAGAAAGCCATTTTTTATGGAACTAGATGTAGGTCTAGTAGACTGAGTACAGGTTCATTTGGACTTTAAAATTCTTACCTTCCAGAAGAAAATTGACTTTAGTTAGACGTTATAACATAAATCTATAAAATCATTAAAGGTCCACTCTTTATATATGTTGATAAATGTATTATGTTCCGTAATGTCCAATAGGCACACCAAATTTATTACAAGTCAAGTCTTCAGTTGGTTGCCACTGGCCCTAGGGCTTCATTCCTGCTGCCTTGGGAATGTCCTAGAGTACTGTGAGAAAAGGGCTTGGCGGCAGTGTGCGATTCCGCGCAGGTTTTATAGCCCTAGGCACAACTTCCTGATTACTTATCTGGAGTTATACTACCTCTGCTTAAAAACAGTCTCCATTATATAGCCATTTTCATGCTACTATGTAGCTTGTTTTGTATTTCTTTAAGTACAAATACAGAATAAATATTTGATGCAACGGTTTATAGACTGAAGGAGGGCAGGGGTGAGTTAGACAGAGCATGAGTGTACTAACCACTCCTTGGTCAGCCATTGGGAAGCTGGATCTTAGTCATCCAAGAGAAATATCTAACTCCATTTTTAAATGGTGGTGTCGTCTACAGCCATACCCCCCTGAACGCGCCCGATCTCGTCTGAAATGGTGGTGTCAAGGAGAAGCAGGAAGCTGGAAGACATGCTGGTGCTCAGAACAGGACATCGCTACTCGCCTGGTGTCTGTATGACTCACGAAGATTTTAAAGTTCTAACTCCCTACTCCCCTTCCAGGAAATAAAACTATGAAGCCAAGCCATTTTAAAAAATCTTTTAATTATTAATTTACAAAGTATTTTACTTCGCGAGTGTTTTGCCTGTATATTTGTAAGTGCATCACACGTGTGACTGGTGCCAGATGGGGGCCTTGGATCCCTTGTATTGAATTATTGGCAGTTGTGAGTCTCTATGTGGTTGCGGGAGGCCGTGTACTTAAACAAAGAACAATTCTCCTCCTGCACGAGCTATCAGCTGCAGATAGCTTCTCAGTAGGGTGTGGTGCCCCGAGAGCTCATCCTCCATATTTGCTGGAGTTGTGTCAGGGTGGATCTCCTTTCAGAGATTCTTTTCATTTCTAACACTCTCGTTTTAAATATAAATAACAAAACAAAAGTGAACACAAACCTATTGAATTTAGACCAAAAGTGAAATATATTATGAGTCGATTCATTTATTTTTCACGTATCTGTCATGAGCATGGATCAGTGCTTTGCATTTTTTTTATGAATATGAGGTTTCTTTTTTCTTTTTTTTTTTAAGATTCATTTGTGTGTGTGTGTATGAGTACACTGTAGCTCTCTACAGGCACACCAGAAGAGGGCATTGGATGCCATTGCAGATGGTTGTCATCCACCACGTGGTTGCTGGGAATTGAACTGTAGGAGCAAGCAGTGCTCTTAATCTCTGAGCCATCTCACCACCCGGATATAAGGTTTCTTGTTAAAGAAAACATTAAAAATGTCACACAAAAGTATTTTATTCTTATAATCCTCAATAAAATTTTCTACAAAAAAAGGAATATAAAAATCTAGCAGAAATTTAGAAATTACATTAAATGTTTTAAATCATAGTAGCAACCACATACTCTTTAAAGAGAGGCTGCATGCAAATGAAATTGTATCAGTTCCCTACGAAAGTAAGTTCCAGTTTATACAAAACATCCTTTTTTTTTCTTTCCCCCCTCCATTAATGTCCTTATCTATCATTTTTACATCCTGATAGCTGCCCCCACTCCTGTTCTCTCACTCACAGAGTTGCTCCCCATGCCCCCCTCTCCTCTGAGAGGGTGGGGCCCCCGTGGGATGGGTGTCACCCCACCCTGGAGCATCAAGTCTCTGCAGGGTCAAGCTTATCCTCTCCCACTGCAGCCGGACAAGGCAGCCCGGTTAGGGAATGGATTCTACAGATAGGCAACTGCTCTAGGGACAGGCTCTGCTCCCCAGGTGTTGGGGGGATCTACATGGAGACCGGAGCTGCACATCTGCTACATATGTGTGTGGAAGGGGGCAATCTAGCGCATGTATGTTCTTGTGTTGGTGGCTCAATCTCTGAGAGCCCCCAAGGGTCCAGGACAGTTTGCCTCTGTTGGTCTTCCTGAAGAGTTCCTATCCCCTTCAGGGCCTTCAACCTTTCCCCAACTCTTCCTAAGAGTCCACAGCTCTGCTGGCTGTTGTTGGTCTCTGCATTTCCTTCAGTTAGCTGCTGGGTATAGCCTCTCAGAGGACAATTATATGTATATAAAAGATTATTGATTAATATATCCTGAAGAAATAAACTAGAGGATCCAACAAGGAAAACCTGCCTGTTCATTCAGGGAAGATATAAAAACACAGAGAGCAAGTTTTAAAAAGTTTTCTGGACACCTGATAAGTTATATTGAAACAACCAGAAAGAATTAGTTAGACCAGCTACAGGAAGAACATTAGAGAGGATGGGGTGTGTAAAACTGGACAGGTATGTACTCTTTGCAGAGATGCAGAGGTGGGATAGAAAATCTACATAGATAAACTAGTACTGCTGGACGGTCTTTGATTTACACAGAGGAGATTATTACAAAGACAAGGAGAAAACAATGAATGACTTCAAGCAAACTACAAAATACAGATACATTTTGGGAAAAATAATCTTACTTTTATACAAGGAACAGGCAGGAATGAGGAAAGAAAATATACCAAAGACCAGCAAAGAGACATGGGCTATAATCTGAGGTAAAGATGATGACTGTAGGCACAGAGGACAATGTTAGAAAGAAAAGAGGATTGTGTGAGAGAATATCCAGAATTAATAAGCCTTAATGATAGGTGAATGCTTCAGGAAACTGAGCAATTAGAAATTACCCTTAGTTTTCAGAATTGTCTAACTCACTGGCTGATAATATCCCTGAGATACATGAAATCATGTATGAGGAAATAAGAGGAATAGGGAAATACGGTAATTATACTTCTTAGTTCCCTAAGTAGTCATCTGTACAAATATAACTGGGGACCAATGCACAAATAGCACTAGGAGCTAAGGGAGAACTTAGATGACTGCGATGTTGTTCTAAGTACCTGGAAGGTTTCTATTAGTTTCATAGAGGCTTGTTCCCACAGCTAGAACCTTCAACGTTAACCATCTGTCCATAATGAACTCTCCTCCCCAGTAGGGACTTGTGCTGTGGTTACTTATCATCAGACCTAAGCCCTGAGGCAATGTGTTGGAATAGGGAGTGTCAGGAGACCCCTTATTAACTAGTTATGACTGCATCGACCCACCCTGTGACTTCATTTGGCTCTAATGGGAGGGAGGGGAAGTGGGTGGTTGTCACTCCAGGGCTGTCTGCCTAAGCAATGTTAGACTAAACAATTATTTTACACTTAAAGGGTGTGCTGGGAAAATATCAGAAATAAAATTTTCCCCATTTTGATTATGTAAAATTTCAATGTAGAGAAAAATTGAAAAAAAAAAAAACCTAGATATTTTCTATGTCTCCCACCTAAGTTGACCAACATAGCAAAAGTAGTTTGTGCTAATTAATTTAGCCCCTCCATCCATCCATCCATGAATTTAGCTCACTGTTGATGTGTTTAAAAGTAATTACAAGTTGCCTATGAGATACTTCGGCATGTGTAATGTTAAGCAGAACTAATATTTTTCTGATTTCTGGCAAAATTATACACACAAAATGTGAAATTCTTCAGAGTACATTTACTGCATTTTTAAAAAATGTGTGTCCCTGGGTAAGCCAAACCCCTGTCAAAGATAAATCATTACCACCATCCAAGAAATACTCCTCATACTGTTTGCAGCTCACTTTCTACCTTCCCACAGGAAACCACTCTTCTACTGTTATAAACTCTAGAGTTTCATCCAAATGAATTCAAGTATTAAGCACTCTCTCCTGTGTTTTGCTTAACTTTTAAAAGATTATAGCTTTCTGTGTTTGTTTACCAATCAGCATGAGTCCTCTGTTTCCCTCTAAAATCTATAAGCACTTTTAGCTGTCGAATTATACATGCATGCACATTTCCTGTTTGGAATAAGGCAACGGTCAAGGTTCTTTTTTCTTTTTCAATATTAATGTCCAGTATGTCAGCACCATTTGTGAAATGTGAAAAACTTCCCTTTCCCAGAAAACAACCTCTTTCCCAGTATCTGTTATGTACCTGGAGTTGTACAACTTAAAAGTGCTCTTGGTTTTGCCTAACTACCTGTTTGTTTTAAAGATTTTCCTTTCTTTCTTTCTTTCTTTCTTTCTTTCTTTCTTTCTTTCTTTCTTTCTTTCTTTCTTTCTTTCTTTCCTTCTTTCTTTCTTTCTTCCTTTCCTTCTTTCTTTCTTGCCTTTCTTTCTTTCTTTCTTTCTTTCTTTCTTTCTTTCCTTCTTTCTTTCTTTCTTTCTTTCTTTCTTTCTAACTGAGGTAACACCAGCCTCATCTTCAGGCAATGCAAGTCACAGCAGAGCAGTTGAGACTGGCCCAGGCTGTCTTTTCCTTCACACAGACAAAGGCTGTTTATGTACTGGGGACTGGAGCTCCTCTACCCACTCTGATGATTCAGAGATGTGGGAAATGATTGGGCTTGGTTCTCACAGCATTATCTCCTCAGTGTTGCTTCAGTGTCTCAGTTCCCTGGCAGGCAAACTGTCTCACCAACTCTGAGAAAGCATTTCCAGAGAATTCCATGTTTCATCCATGTTTCCCACTTGGACACACAATCATGTTTTCCCATGAAACTTATATCTTGAAGCCTGAGAGGTTCTACTGTTATCAAAGAAAGCTTTCTTCCACCCCACGTGAACAGTGAGTGGTAAGTGCCCCCTTTGGGCACTTCTCAAGCATTTTACTCTTTGCTTATTGTTATTGTCATCCTTATCTATCTTCTCAGTCATGCTATGTTCCTCCTTTCTCCTTTACTTGAGTCTCTGGTAAGATCAGTCTATTCACTTTAAACCACTTTTATAATAGCTTTGCGGTTTGAGGAAGTTTTTACATTTTTATTATATTTCCATTAGTTGGGGGAGGAGTAAATGCATGCCACCATGTACATGTGGCTGTGAGAAGACAATTTTGTAGTGTTGTTTCTCTCCACTTTTATGTAGGTTCTGGGGACCAAACCAAGACTGCTACATTCGTAGCGTGGTGAGCACTTTTACCCATTGGGCAATCTAGCTTGCTGGATCATAAGATAGTTTAAATTCCATGTCTGTTGCATCATATTTATACCTATATTTATACTAAGAATTCATAGGTTGGTGACTTGGCTTGGGAAGCTTATCACCTTTCAAATATTGTAGAATAGAGAAAACAATTCCCTTGAAGGAATAATAAACACTGACAATTTCAACTTGTGTTTATTCTAGAATGTCTTTACATATGGAAATCAGGTAACAGCTATAATACAGCATTTAAAAAACAAACTTTCAAGAAGCACAATGATTGAGTATAGCCAACTACTTTCCAAGAAGACTATTTGTGATTCTAGGAGAGCATCTATTGAATAGACAGACTCCTAATTCTGTTATCTCCTGGTTGTGTTGTGGTATCACTAAGGACGTGCTGGGTTATTTTGCAGTAATAGCTACTGAAAATCACAATGATAGCAATCAGATCAGGGAACTAATCATGTGTTTGCTAATAAACTGCTTTATACCCCCAACACTGTCAAGCAGGCTTGTACAGCCTAGGAGTATGCCCTGTCTAGAAGGAAAACAAAAAAGAGGCAAAATAAGCCATACTCTGACTTCCTGGAAATGTCACATAGTACCTCCACCTGTATTTATTTTATGTTTTAATAACTTTTAACTATTCTTTTATATACATATACATATATGTATCACATTCTCTCTCTCTCTCTCTCTCTCTCTCTCTCTCTCTCTCTCTCTCTCTCTCTCTCTCATACACACATACACCCAGCATTCCTCTCTGCTGTCCCCTCCTTCTGGAGTTCTTTTCAACAAGTCTGACTCTTAGTTTCATGAATTTATTTTACATAGCAAACTGAGTTTCATTAAAGTTGTTTGCCTGTATATGTGTCTGGGCTTATTTACTCAAACTATTGGACAACTCACCAGTGGCTATACCCTTGACATCTTTCTACATACCCCTGGCTGTCCTGGAGCTTGCTCTGTAGACCAGGCAGTCCTCAAACTCACAGAGAACCTCAGGTTTCTGCTTCCAGAGTGCCGGGATTAAAGGTGTGTACCATCAACCTGCCCCTTTCTGTGTCTTCCGGCTCCATCAATCACTAAGAAGCACATAATGAAGACTTTGCAGCTGCAGTTATAGATTTGCCTTTTTTTGTTGTTGTTGCTGTATAGTTCTGCCAGTTTCTTTTCATGTATTTTGAGCTTTTGCTGTTAAAATTATATACATTTAGAGCTTCCAGGTCCTCTCGGTGAACTTATCTGTTCATTATTAGTCGAGTCTCCTCTTGTATTACCCGCCCCACCTCCATCTCTGGATGATATTTCTTGATCTGAGTCCTGCTGGGATGAGAATGATTCTCTTCCCGCTTCCTTTGATTGCCATTTGAATTGTACAAATTCCTTTGTCCTTTTAACTTGTGTAATCTTAATTCTGATGAAAGTTGATTTGCTCTTTTATGAACCTGGTTAGGTTCTCTGCTCATCTTCTACCCATGGTTCTGATATCTAATGTCTTCTATTACTCAATGTCACTGGGATGCTAACACTGACTCCAAATTATGATTCTGTTGTCAAAGGCTCTGCTCAGTGCTCTTGATCATCAGGCCTAATCCTGACTGAGACTGAGCCAAGGGCTTATGCACATTTTGTAGAATCATGTTCCCATGCTGATCCTATCAGTTTCTTCCAACACTTCCTGGCTTTTGGGGTCTTCTGGTCCTAGACTCAAAAAGACATGACATTGGCTTGTACTGAACATTTCTTATCACCCAGTTAACCATTAAGGTTAAAAGAGGAAAACGGAGTGATGGGGTATCCTCCTATTTTCTCTCCTTCACTGGTCAGGAAATGCACAATGTTTATTGAGCCCCAACAAAACAGGCAACAAAATAGATTTGTTTGAATTGTGTTTCCCAGTTCTCGTGAAGACCTAGTCAGAGGAGTACCCGTCCACAGAGCAGTGTGTCAGTTTGGAGCTTACACCATCATCATCTTGCTGGGATCAAAGGCTTCGAGACAGCAGAATAGGGATGGGCTCGCAAAAAAAAAAAAAAGGAAAGGGAAAGAATAGATGGAAACTACAAGGGTTTACTCCAGTCTTCTTATCCCAGGGGTTCATTCTGTCAAATTTATACAATTATTTTTAAATTGCATTTATTTATGTAATTTGTGCATGTGTGTACACCTCCATGTCTACTTCTGTGTATGTGTGTGCCTATATTATAGCTCTGGTGAGTTCAGAGAACAACTTACAGGTTCTCTCCTTTTACCATGTAGGGCTGCAGAACCAAACTCAGGACTTCCTTCCGGCTTGGCAGCAAGCTCCTTTACCACCAAGTCATCTTTTTTTTTTTTAAAGATCTATTTATTTTATTTATTATGAGTACACTGTAGCTGTCTTCAGACACACCAGAAGAGGACACCAGATCTCATTACAGATGGTTGTGAGCCACCATGTGGTTGCTGGGAATTGAACTCAGGACCTCTGGAAGAGCAGTCAGTGCTCTTAACCCCTGAGCCATCCCTCCAGCCCTACCACCAAGTCATCTTAACTGTCTTTGGTGTTCTCACTGTTTTCATCTGGTTACAGGTTCATACTTAGTC
Organism: Rattus norvegicus; assembly: GCF_021556685.1. Taxonomy (NCBI): domain Eukaryota; kingdom Metazoa; phylum Chordata; class Mammalia; order Rodentia; family Muridae; genus Rattus; species Rattus norvegicus. Next base: position 101,030,981 of record NC_141538.1, read on the forward strand.
ATCATTTTAGTCTAAGTCTCAGTATGGGGTCATCTGTGTTTTTGTTTATTCTTTTAAAATTTTTGCTACTGTTACTTTTGTTTGTTTGTTTTTGAGAGAAGATGTCATTGTGTCGTCATGGTTGCTCTGGAATTTGTTGCATAGACCAGGCTGGCCTTAAACTCAACAGAAATTCTCCTGATACTGCCTCCCAAGTGCTGGAAATAAAATCTGCCTGGCGTCCCAACCCCCGCCTTTCTTAATGCAACTACTATGATCTTTAAGTCCTCAGACAGGGGCTATATGAGTTCATGTGGGTTTGGGTTCTATTCAGATGGACACATGGGATACATGCTTACCCCATGTTGCACCTTGATACTAAGGTTGTAGTCTATCATGTCTCAACAGTTTTCCTGTGTTCCAGTACAAAATGGAGGACTCCCTTTTCTTAGCAGGGCTTCTTCTCCGCCTGATTTAGGGAGCCCAACTCACACTATACTGGAGGAATGTCTGGTAATCCCTGGGGAAATTACAAGTTCAACTTCCTAGAATGGCTCTCCATGCAAATGAGGTGATCTTTGAACCCTAAGCCTCAGTCAATGAAACATCACCCAAAGAACCCCTTCCCGTTCTCCAAAGTTCATATATATAGCTTTTGCTCACCCTAATAAAACCTGAGTACAAGCCCACACTGAATAAAGACATGTGAATAAGCTACGATCATCTCAAAGATAGTGCTGTACTGAGAACATCCTCGGAGAAGGCCTTCACCCATCTCCCCACTCACTCTCAGTCAGAAATGCATCCTGCAGACCCCACCCATTCCAGATTCTGTTTCCTCCTTTCTCTCCCAGTGTGCAAAGGAAGTCACTGACCATGGAACTAGACTCCACTCCATTCTTCCCCTTAACCACAACTCCACATTTATCATGATACACAAAATATAATTTCCAAAGTAGTTTACAAGTATAAAGTTGTGTTATAAGTTATGTCTTCTTCTTTACATGGAATTAACCCTCAGTACGAAGCTGTTCAGGTTGTGTACTTCCAACATAACACTTTCTATTATTTTCATAAAATGACTCTCAAATTTTCCTTAAGGAATACCACTCCTGCTCAGCCTGCTTCATTATTGACATTTACATACACATACATACACATACATACACATACATACATGTTCATATACATACATACACATACACACATACTGCACACACTGACATCACATACATATGCGTCTGTAGGGAGATGAGAAAGCTAAGTTCATACCTAGATTCTAATTATTTTGTATACTTTAAAAACTGTATTTATAGGTCTAGAATGGCATGTATCTAAATTTTAATGGCAGTTAGTAAACACATGTTCCCAACACAGTTGAGGATGATCAGATTTACTTAGCTGCGCCTTTGTAGGGTCTCAGATAGCAGGGCACCATTAGTCTATATACACAGCACCAGATGGATGTGTGGAGACAGCACCCTCTTCATCAGAGACAGAACATAGTTCCTAAGTCTAAATGGGTCATCAAAACCCAACTCATTACATCTAGAGTGTTGACATATTCAATGAGCATAAACACATTTAAATTGACTCAAAACGCTGAGGAAACTACTCCATAAAGCCCATAGCGTTTTGGGAGAAGGGTTAAATGCCCTCTTTTACAGGCTGAACTTCAAATGACTTTTTTAATATATAGGAGCATTTTATTTCTTTTTCTTTCAAGACAAATTCCCATGTATCCCAGCAGACTTCAAACATACTGTGTAACCAAGGGTTACCTGCTCCTGATGAGATTACTGGTGTTACACTGGCCTGCTTTTTGCAGTGCGGTCTTTTCTTCTGTGTTTAGAAGACTACCTAAGCATTTGACATTCACAGATGAGATGGGTAAACTTGGCTTTCTTAGGTGTTGAACCTGTTTGTAAAAAGTGTTCCTAGAAGAACTAGAAGGATCCTGAGAAGCTTCCAAGGTGATCCCTTGATGTTTTAGGTGACCTTTTCTCCCTCCCTACCCGCCCACATTTCTAATTCTGTAATTCTGGAACTTGACCAGTTTTGGGTGTTTTGTTTCCTTTGTGGAAGCTGCAGCCATGTCTTTCAACTTCAAGCTGGTCCATACCCTCAGCTTCCTTCCTTATTCTTTTCCCCTTTAATCCTATCAAATTAGCCAAAGATCAAAGGAAAGAGCCTGGCACTTTGCCTGCGCTTCAGCTCTGTGGGGGCTTTTGGAAAAATGTAGCTCAACTGTTTATGCTCTTAGGAGAGCATTTGCATTTTTAAATGAGCTTGCCAAGACAGGTTAGTTCTTTATTTTAAAAAACAAGCCTAACTTTTGTTTTTTCCGGTATGGTCACACAAGAGCCAAGGGGCCAGTATGAGGCAGAGGTCCCTGAAAAATTCAAGTTACCCTCCTGTTAAAGATCAAAAGTGTTTTGACTCAGGTGGAGACCCCTGGCAAGTGTGGAGGGCACTGTGTATAATACTGTAAGGCAAATACTTAGAAAATCAGAGAAATGGGCAACAGAAAATTATCATGTTTCCTTAAAATGCATCTTCAGTTTGCCCAGTGAATCTGAGCACATTTAAAACTGTCACCACCTTACCTCCAGCACGACAGTAATCACCTCGCTGACGTACCAAGGGTTTGGAAAGAGTTTGTGTTCCTGAGCTCCAGTGTCACACCAAGTCCCACACCAACTATTACGGCTGATTACAAATGTTTATTACATGCTTTTACTTAAAAACTGTAGAAAGGTATTTCACAAAAGGTAGTTTACACACAACAATAACATTAGAGATGCTTTTATGACAAAAAGGATTCCATGGCTAAGTAAATCTGGGGAATGTGTAAACTTTCTTCTCTGAGATTTAGGATGTCCTTCACTTAACCAAAGGCACTGGTTTTCTCTTTTGCTCTATAGTTAAAAAGCAAAACAACAACAACAACAACAACAAATGTTGATACTCTTTAGTCAAAAATTTCCAAATTTTTTTACACATGCTTTTTAACACACGAGCCACTCTATTCTTTAGGGTAGCTGAAAAACATTCTGGTCACTACTACCTATGAATTGGCAGAGACACGTTCATGAACACTTTATACCAAAGGAAGTCTTGCATAAAATACACAGGTTTTGATTGAGCCCCATCCAAACAAGCGCTGAAATAAATCTGGTTGAATTGTTTTACCTCTCCTTGCGACGATCTAGGAGACACAGCTATCTCCCATGCCTTCACCAAACTAAACGCTAAACTCCACTTTTTTCAATTTCTTTGATTACAAACATTATCTTGTTGCTTTAATTGACTAGCTGAGAGCAGTCCCAAGATCAGCTCTTGTGTTTGCCCCTTTGTTTCTTCTCATCTCTGTAACATTGTCTCTGTCTCCCTCCATTCCACCCTCAACACTTCCAGGGGTTTTTTTCATCTTTCTACCACAGGAACTTGGATTGAAACTGGAGCTTTCCAGGTCCTACATGTACCAGTGAGGGGAAATATGTAGGCAAACATATGCGTTTGTCTTGTTATTTAACCCATAATAACTGTCAGGAATCTAGGGCTCAAGGGACTGTGGATGGCACATGAGAAATGGTTGTGAAGTCAGTTACAAGGGGCCGGCTTCTGTGTGACCTTGTACAGCTGTCTTACATCTCTATGACAGAAGTCCTCCTCCTTACAGTTGAAGCCACTGAAATGTGTGTAAAGTGACTGTAACTTAGCAAGTAGCCGAAGCAGTTATAACCACAGCGAGCATAGCTTCATGGTTGAAATGATGACCTTACAATCTGTTATTGTAAATTTCTCACGTGCTCGCTCATACAGAGAGCAAGGCTACGTACGGCATGATTTATTTTACAAGCATCTGTAAACGAATTCCAATGATGCTGGATAAATTATTCAATAAACACCTATGGGGCATTCTTTTCCAGCACTGACCAAATTCTGGAAGCGAGGGGACAATGTGCTTCTCTGCCTTCACTTTTCAGTGGGAGAAAGGGGACATCCTTTTCGTCATGTCCGCACTTACACCTTCTCATAGTGACAAGCATTTCTTCCAAAAGTTTATGTGAATGTCAACTTTCCTTCCCCATTTGGTCTGCCCTCGAAGGCATTTTTCCTTTTGCTTGTGTGTTAGTAAAGAAATGGATTTTCTATAAAATAGCTGGTAGTTTGTAGAGCAGTTTATAACAAGTGACTGACAGAAGCATGGGGGAATCACACACCCATTTTCTTAAATTTGAGGTAGTCTCCATCTCTAGTATCCTCTGAGTGACCTCTCAGGCGCACTGGCCCCAAACAACATGAGCTGTAAATAAAGCCCAATAGTAGATATCTTCATGTTAATCCGCTCTGGTTCAACTTTCCTGTTCTCGGGCAGGGAGATGGGACATAATCTCTACAACAAAATGTGTCCCAAGTGGCAGAAACACAATACTTAGTACACTTTCTGAGAGAGAGAGAGAGAGAGAGAGAGAGAGAGAGAGAGAGAGAGAGAGAGAAAGGGAGAGAGAGGGAGAGAGAAGGGGAGGGGAGGGAGAAAGGGGGGAGAAAGGGAGGGGAGAGGGTCTGATTTTGTAAAGTAGATGGTGCCTTGTGTGACTGAAATCAAACAAAGCACAAACAATGGCTGGGTCACTATGACAACAGAGTTCATGCCTTGGTTTCAGGGAAGCTTTGGCAGCGGACGTGTTTGCTTTGCTACCTTATATCACATGAGTGGCACTAAGGGCCTCAAAATGTGTGCCTTGGCTATTTAAGAGTTCACTATCTAGTGAATCAACAATCGGGGAGCTTGCATCTGTCTGACCTAAGCAATCTGCCTGTATGTTACAGTTGTGTCGCTTGGTGTTCTTGTGGATGCCTAACGGTGTGAGCAGAGGCTGTCTCTGACTCTTCTGCCTGCTTCTGAGGCTTTTTACTTCCTCCTGGGTTGCCTCATCCAGCCTCGATGAGGGTTTGTGCCTAGTCGAATTGCAACTTGATATGCGGTGTTTGGTTGGTATCTGTGGGAGTCCTGCACTTTCTGAAGGAAAATTAAGGAGTGGGTGGGGTGGGGTTGGGGAGACGGGAGAAGAGGGAGGAGAAACTGTGGTCAGGATATGATATATAGAAGAATAAATTAAAAACAAAAAATGTTCATTTATCCCATGTACCTCACACACGTCAACACCAGGGCACAGAGCATGCACAGTGCTCAGAGCTGAGCCTCTCACAAAAGCCAGAAGGAATCCTGAGGCTCCTCTCTTCCAGCATGGAAGTCTTGTATGGTCATCCTGTGTCCCTTCCTTCCTTCCTTCCTTCCTTCCTTCCTTCCTTCCTTCCTTCCTTCCTTCCTTCCCTCTCTCCTCTTCCTCCCTCCTTAATTTCCTTTATTCCATTCTTTTCTAGAGAGAAGATCTCTCTGGATAGCCCACTCTCAAACTCTCAGCCTTCTGAACAATGTAATTGCAGGCACTGACCAGCCCTTACCCTGCTCTTGAGATGCCAGGATTTTAAAGCAAGGCACTAGGCAGAGTTAACTTAAGCATCCACTTAGTCCTATGATATATATGTAACTAGTTTCATACTAGTGATGACAAATCTTGTATTCAGAGAGGTTAAGCAATTTCCATTAAAGTCGTAAGAGAGCTTGACCCATGGATACTCTGAAACCCAATTACATTCTTTCCAGTTTAGCCCTTTCTATGACTTTCATTTTTGTATTCAGGAGTATAGTTTAGGAAAGAAATGATATTTAGGAAACACCAATGTCTTAGAAATATTTTATGAGGGCAAATAATACCATGAAGAATAGAGCTATTGTTGGTAGCCTCCACCTGTATGTACATAATTTAAACATAAATAGAATCTCTGAATGCTTCTGAAAGCTGATAGTCATGTTTGAAAAGCAAATAATGTCTCGCATAGATAGCTCCAAGAAATTTTAATAGAAAGTGGAAGTCAGAATGCTGTGCTATCAGGTCACATTGAAGAAGTTCCTAATACTAATCAAAAAATAAACAAATAAAACTTCAGGGCTTACTTAATCTATATATGTGCTTTCCCTACAGTAAAATTCAAAACTGGAAACCTTAAAGATCAGTTGTAGAAAGGATGGGTGATTCATTAGTACTCAAATTTACAACATGGGTATCAGTGATAAGCTTAGTGTGGACATAGAAACAAGGAAGCGTCCTCTATTGCTTAAATGAGTTCTTATGGATGGAGATAAGAACAGATGAATGACATATGTATCTTAATGGACAAGATTGGTGGGAACTTGGTCAGACAAAATATAGAGACAGAACGAATTGCACTAAAACATAGAATTGGATTCTGTGGAACACTGTTCCCCTACTTATCCACTAGTGTGAGTCATATTCCCCCAAGATCCCTGGTTATCCTGTGAGATCTCTATACTTTGGAATACATACCTTTCTCCTTTGACTGCTTTCTGAGCTACATCTTTCTGAATTAGCATAGGTGTCAGAATTTTAAAATCTACTTTCTCAACTACATTATAAGCCTTTTGACAAGGATCTGAACATTATTTCTTTGTACGTTTTGTTCATTTGTCTGCCTGCCTGCCTGCCTGCCTGTCTGTCTGTCTGTCACAGTTTCTCTGTATAGCCCTGGCTGTCCTTGAACTTATTTTGTAGACCAGGCTTTGGCCTCCAACTTAGAGCTCTGCATGCCTCTGCCTACAGGGGGTGGGGTTAAAGTTGTTAGCATGGGGGTTGGGGCTATAGCTCAGTGGTAGAGCACTTGCCTAGCAAGCGCAAGGCCCTGGGTTCGGTCCCCAGCTCCGAAAAAAAAAAAAAAAAAGACAAAATTTTAAAGTTGTTAGCATCACCACCTGGCCAAATCCTTTTTCCATTTTCCATTTTCAAGACCAAATGCTTTTTTGGTCCTACTGATCCCTCCATCTCCGTTATATGTGAATGCTGATAACTGTGAGCAGCGTGTGGACTCACAGTGAAATAGAATCTCTTCAGTGAGATTATTACATTGTAGGTTGAATTCACTGGACTGTGAGTTCCTGAAAGCACAGGAATCAGGTTTTCTGTTTGTTTTTTGTTTTTAAGGTTTTCTTTCCTTTACTGTTCTTTTTCATGCATAGCTCATGACACATGCAAGGCACAAGGAGGGAAGGAAAGGAAAGAAGAAAGTACAAAGAAAGGAGAAAATAGCGATGAGAAAGAGAGACTAGAAAGGAAGAAGAATGGGCCTAGGTCATTGAGGAGTGGACTGGATGTGAAGTGAGAGTTATGAGCAAGAGGACATTATCAACAAGGCCCTAAGACATTCTACTGGAACAAGACACTAGCTTAGGATGCCTTTGGTCATTAAGTTGAATAAGTAAAATAGGTTTCATGCTTTGGAAGCCAAGCTGTAACCATCATGGTAATGGGGTTGTGGGTAATTTTGGAGTAAGGTTAGAGGCAGTGGGGTTATGTAAGTCCTAAAAGTAACTTTAAAAAATGTACTTAGAGACAATATCTTGTGGGTTTGAGAATATATCTCAAAGAAAAAGCAGTTAGAATCTAGACGGAATAGCGGCTGGTGAGCAGAAGCTACATTAGAGTCTTCCGAATAGGAAATGTCAGTGCACCCAAGTAAGTTCTCCACGTGGTAGTAAACGGTGGGAGACGGAGTGAGTGAAGTGAGATTCTGGGCTCAGAAATGTCAGGGTCAACAGGCAAAACAAGCAAGCATGGACTATAGTGTGAGGGTAGGACACTTAGTTCTGCACAAAATGATTTAATAAAGTGACAGATGATGAAGATGCTATGGATTGCTGAGACAAAGAGAACAACCAAAGCCAGGTTTCTGGGATCAGCAGGAAGACAAGCTCTTACTCAGGACAAAGGCATGAGCACAGCTGGCCCAGGACAGAAAGGAAGGTAAGGATGCTGACTGATCACTTTCATTAAGTCGCTTATGTCTTTGGGTGGTTTGATTTGCTTAAAATATTAATGAGATACATTAATTTCTGCTATAATTATTGTGAGAGAAGGATAAAACAAAATGAATGTTAGAATTTGGGGACATTGTGAAATCTTATGCAAGTTGAATTCAGAAAGAGCTATACCGACTTGCCTAACCCAAGTAGAGATGGCATATATCTTTTAGCAGAGCTTACAGGGGAATATTACTCATTCATATCTGCTTTCCAAGAAGGCTAGAGGTGCAGCTTGATGCCAGTGTGGACGCTGAATTGGACCCCTAATATGACCTAAAAAAGTTGGAAAAGGAGAAGAACAAAAGAGGCACAATGTACTGGACATAGTCTCTGAAAACAGACAAACAACAGAAGCAAAACAAATTCTGGGATTGGCTGAGGCTGTTTACTTGTCTGTTAACTAAGTACTTCTACTCTCTCTTTTCAAATGTTATCTCACATATGTGCAGGTACCTACCGAGGCCAGAGGAGGGTATGGGAAGCTCTAGGGTTGCAGTGACAGGCAGTTATAAGCTATCTGACAAGGATGCAAGAACCAAATTCGGGGGCCTCTTCGAAGGCAGCGAGCGCTCTCAATCACTGAGGCATCTAGGTCTCTAGCCCAAAGTTCAATGATTCTTTTCTTTTTTTTTTTTTTTTAAAGATTTATTTATTTCATGTATATGAGTACACTGTAGCTATCTTCAAACACACCAGAAGAGGGCAGCAGATCTCATTACAGATGGCTGTGAGCCACCATGTGGGTGCTGGGATTTGAACTCAGGACCTCTGGAAGAGCAGTCAGTGCTCTTAACCACTGAGCCATCTCTCCAGCCCAATGATTCTTTTCATTTAGATTGTTTCATTTGAGGTGCGGCATGGGAGTAGAGGAGGCTCAGGGTGTGTCCCACCATGCAACTCTAGATGTCCTGGAACTCAGCATGTAGACCACGTCGGCCCAGAACTCACCGAGCTCTGCCTGCCTCTGTCTCCTAGCCATCATATTCACTACTATGAAATGAGATAGTCTCTTTTCTAATCGAGCACATGTGTTCTACAAGGTTTAGTAGACATGAGAACAGAGGCTCTAAGTTGATGACTAAGGAAGGAGAGGTTCCGGGGGACAGAATGTGTGCTATTCTCAGTCAGTGCACTACCTGGAAAGAGTTGCAGTCAGGTTGAGGAAGGGAGCGGATTCCTGGAGGTTTTAACCAATAGAGAGAAAAAGCATTTACTACTGATTAAGCACACAATCTCTGGATTCAGAGAAGGGTGTTTACCTTTATATAAAATGTCTCCTAACTGCGTGACTGTGTGAACTTTGTTGAAGTCAACTGAGCACTGACTGTGTTGTGTGCAACATGGTAAGAGGACCAACTTTCTTCTTAAATTTTATTTATTATTTATGTCACGTGTACACTTGTTGCTTTTGTTTTTGTTCTAATTTTATCTGCATATATGTCTGCATACCACGTGCATTTCTGATGCCTACAGATGCCAGAAAAGGACACCGAGTTCCCCTGGGACTGGAGTTATAGATGGTTATAAGTCTCTGAGTAGGTACTGGGAAGTGAACTCAGTTCCTCTGGAAGGGCAGAAAGCGCTTTCAAATGCTGGGCCATGTATTCAGCCCCTACTTAATTTATAATTTTATTTTAGAGGATGTGCTCTATGGTGGTTGTGATGGCATGACAAGATGCAGAATAATAAACACCAGTGAACAGTATTAAAGGGAAACTGTTAAATCCACTTCAACCAGTAAGAGAACACATCATTACTTATAGTCAAATCTTGAAATATATGAATAGACAGACAGACAGAGAAAGGGGGAGATAGAACAAAGAAAGCAAGGATGGGTAAAATTAAGAAAAAGAAAGAAAGAAAGAAAGAAAGAAAGAAAGAAAGAAAGAAAGAAAGAGAAAGGAAGGAAGGAAGGAAGGAAGGAAGGAAGGAAAGAAAAATGAAAGAAAAGAAAGAAGGAAGGAAAGAAAGAATAAACTGAAGGGAGAGGGATTAGCAGGAAGTGCAGTTGTAGGGAATAGCACACTCAAGACTCTGGACTCAATTCACAGCACTGGAGAGAGGAGACTGCTGTGAAGGGAAATAGCAAGAGAAACAGGAAGAGTTATGGTAAGGGAGAGCAGTGCATTGCTTAAGCTTGCAAGCTCTTCACAGTTGCGCATTCCTCCTCAAAACAGCTGAGGAGCACAGTGAGGCATTACCGTGATGAAAGCAGAAAAGAATGTTTAAGGGAACACCCACTGAGAGCAAAAGGAAATGGGAAAAGGGCCTTGGTATTGAACATAGACAAATGATTGACAGTGGGGTGCATGACTTAAAATTTTCCTTTCTCTATTGGTTGTTTCTTCTTTTTGTTGTTTGTTTAGTTTTTGGGGTTTTTTGTTTGTTGTTTTATTTTGTGTTTTTTCTTTGTTTCTGTTTGCTTGTTTCTTTCTTTTTTTAAACAGAGGGTTGCAAACAGAACTATTGAGACCCGTACATGCTTACTTGCCTCAGGTCGAATGAGGGCATATCTTCTTATTAGTTTGCTCGTTTCTTGAAACAGGTTTTTATTCTGTAATTTATGCCGGCCTCAAACTCTGCTATGCTCCTGCTTCAACCTCTAGATGCTAACATCTATTTCTTTTCTTTTTGCCTTTTCCTTGTATGTCTGACAGTTGATTAAAATGCTTGTTTAAACACTGTGAAATGCCCCTACCAAATCAGAACAGTAAATACCAACCCAGCTACAAACCCTTCAATCTATAATAGTGTCCTGCCTGCAAATTATGCTAGTGCGATGGTAATGGGAGTAGCCAAGACCTCATTTGATTTAAGGCCCCCTCCACCAGGAGGAACCCATACCTGATACTGCTTGAATGACCAAGAACCTCAGACTACATAGTCCACGGACCTAGGGGAAAACCAAAGACAACTCTTCTATTAAAGGCACATAGCAATAAAATGACTCTTAATAGCATTCTGCTATACTTAGAGATCAATGTATTGCAAATGTAAGTTTATCTTTCCCCCAAGACAGTCTCACTGAGAAAACAAACTACTCTTAAGAGTAGGTTGCTTGTCCACCAGAACATGGCTAACAGAAAAAGATGCCCAATGGCATTGAAGTTCCTTGCCACATTGGGGCTTTTTCTTCTTTTAGTTCTACCTTTTTTAATTGTTTTATTATTTTTATCTTTACCCCACAGGTCCTTTGAATATATAATATGGCTTTCCAGTTTTACGGAATTCCCAAGTGTGAAAATAAATGGACCTTTTCTTGGGCTGTTTTTTTTTTCTTCTTCTTCTGTTTGTTTGTCCTATTTCAATGTGCTAATTTTATCTTTTTAAAAATTTTACATTTTTATCCTTTACATGAGGAGAGACAGAAAAGGGATGGATCTAATTGGGATAGGAGGTGGGAGAAACGAGGAGGAGTAGAGGGAGGGAAAGCCATAAACAGAATGTATTGTATAAAAAAAAAAAACCTATTTTCAAAAAAAGAAAAAAGATATGTAAAATGTGTGCCTTCTCAGACAGATATGGCTTGGCCTTTATGTACTCTCTTAACCAATGTGAACTTACATAAGCAGGAAAGGTGCTAAAACACAAAGTAAAGTTTCTGATTACACCCAGAAACCCAAGTTCTGTAAATCAGAGCTTAGATTCCAGTAAACTAGAAAAAAAAATTCCCTAATTCCTATTCACAGTCAATTCTGAGTGATGTAATGTCAGGTTATATATCAACTAAATCATCTGGGACCCAACTACTTAATGGAATCTGTCTGGAGTTGACAGCAGGCAAAAGCAGTGCATGATTCTATCCTCTATCTGCTTTGGTTACCCTCTGGCTAGAGGTCTCACAATAGAACGCAGTCATCCCATTTAAGATGCTCATACACATCCCTGACCCCTGTCCGGTTCCGAGATCATACCTAGGTTGTGACTCTGTAGATTACTTCTGATCATATCTTCTCCCTTGGCCTCCGTACCAGGCAGCAGTGAGTCACAAGTTTAAACCAAAGGTGAAATGCTTTCTGGTACTGCATGACGTAATTTAAACAGAACTTAGCATGTTTTAACAGTAAACTTTGAAGTGTTTGAACTACCACAGACAAAGGTTATTATGGAATTAAGGGTCAACCACCACAAAGTCAGCTGCCATAGATGGTCTGGGAATAATATCACAGGAACGAAGTGGGGTGGGGCCGAGCCAACGAAGAGGGCGGGACTGAGCCATGGCCTTGTAGTTGCCTTTCATCTTGTGGAATGTCAGGGTGCCTTGACATTTTCTCCTTGACAAATTGCCCACACTCCTAGCATTTGCTTCTTCACATAGGTGCGGTCTCTCTGGCTGTAAGGTCACAATCCCATGACCCAGGACGGACTAGGTGCACATGTTTTCACTGGGACACTCTTTCACAAACACTTTGTTTCACACCTCCATAATTCCCTTGGGACCATCACTTGTGAGCCAAATCACTAACTGTCATGTCTACCCAGACCTACGTTCTCCAAATGAGGATCTGGCATCAGGTGTTGTAGGCCTTGTCCTTCCAAGGGTGTGAGAGTTCATAGGAATTGGGATCTGCCTTCCCACGTCCCGTTCCTTTCACTGAACAGGATTCTTATGCAAGAGCCCCAGTTAGTTTCCCATTTTTATTTCTTCTGTCTCTTACATTTTTGAGCTCTGTTTCAGCAAGTGTATGAACTCTCCTGATTCATCAGAAAAAAAATAATTTATATTTTTATATTTTGATTTCTTAAAAGTGTATGTTCATCTGGGCATGATGCCACATACCTTTAATCCCAGCACTTTGGAGGAAGAGGCAGGTGGATCTCTTCTGAGTTTAAGGCTAGCCTGGTGTACATAGAAAGATCCAAGCCAGCCAAGACTATATAGTGAGATTGTCTTGGGGAGAAGGGGGAGGAAGGAAGGAAAGAAGAAAGGAAGAGAAGAAAAATAAAGAAAAGGACATGAAAAAATTTAAAAATATATGTTCAGTGGTAAAAGTACTTACCTTAATTTTATGAGGCCCCGAGTTAAAGCCTTACTGTAATATATTCCCCCAAAGGGCTGGAGAGATGGCTCAGTGGTTTAGAGCACCAACCCTGCAACCACATGGTGGCTCACAACCATCTGTAATGAGATCTGATGCTCTCTTCTGGTGTGTTTGAAGACAACTACAGCTTACATATATATAATAAATAAATACATTTAAAAAAATACACTCCCCCTAATATGTAGAGCAGAAGTGGAATCACTTAGTAATTCTGCCTTTGTTATTATTGTTTGTTTGTAATTTTGTTTTCGTTGTTTAGAGACAGGCTCTCTCTATGTATCCCTGGCTGGCCTGAAACTCACCAGGTAAAGCATACTGATCTCATACTCACAGAAATATGCCTGCTTCTGTCTGCCACGTGCTGCGATTAAAGGTGCGCTCCATCTTGTCCAGCCTGCTTTACATGTTCTATATTAGGACTAAAGATCATCTAAAGGTGAAGAAAACTGTCTATGGGGCTGCCAAGACGTCTCAGCTGCTCTTCCAGAGGACCTGGGTTCAATTCCCAGAGTGGGAATTGAACCATTTGTAACTCCAGTTCCAGGGGACCCAATATTCCTTCTTGACCTCTGAAGGCAACAGGCATACAAGTTGTATATATTTCAGGAAAAATACTTTTACATATTAAAAACAAACAAACAAGCAAACAAAAACCCAAAACACAGAAAATAACATGAAGTTGGTAATAGAATACAATTTAGGAGCGGTTCTAGCCTCCTTCCTTGCCACAAGTCAAACACTGAGTTTTTCATCCTTTGTAGTTTAAAATGTTTCTTTACATAGGAGGGTCAATGGTATTTGTTTTCTAGATTGCTTGGAGCATTAAACAGTAAAACCCTGTAGGGGTTGAGTGTAACTCCTATGCTCTGGATGTAACTGCTTCTGTCTAGTACTTTTCTACGTTCTCCCAATTTATCACAATTTTTGCTTTTCTGAGTTAAAATATTTTCCTGGTACAAAAAAAAGAAAGGTTGTCGCTGATTCATATAGGTAAAACCCTCACTACAACACATGTCCCCAAATGGGATATGACATAATGATAAATTTTAAATAAAATGACAAATTTAATAGACATAATGACCAGTAGCCATTGCTTTATTATTCTGAGAACATAATTATAGTACTTAACATAAGATACAAATACTCTGTATGCCTTCCTATGATCATGAAAATATTCTCACTGAATCACAAACGCTTTAAAAATCACACACGCCAATGAAGGCTAATTTTCAGCTGTGGTGTTCAGAGTGAGAGATTAGGGAGGAACGGGATGGTTTCAGTTACAATTCACTAATGTAAGATACACTGGGATATGGTGAATGGGGCTGTGATCCAATATGGTGTCCTTAAAAGAAGAAATGATTTGAAATATGTACACAGAAGAAAGGAGGAACAAATATGAAGGCGGTGGCCATAGCTGTGCTAACACAACCCAGGGGACACACTGGACACTCGACCGTTGCTTGAGACCTTTAGCTTATACAACTTTGAAATTATAAATTGTTATTGTTTTCAGCTAGCCACTCTGTGTGATTTTATGGCAGTCCAAGGAAACCAACACAAGCGATTGATTTCCTGAGCTTTCTCAAGTGTCACAGGTTTCTCCAGTCACAGTATTGCTGACACCTGGACTTCACATCACTTCAGTGATTTCCCTTCAGCAATTATAAAAACAGAAGTGTCCAGGAGTCAGCCCAAACCAGTTTGCAAGAGATTACTGTTAAATTTCCAGGAATTTTTGCAAACACTCTGCTGAACATTCCTACTATTTAAAACTTACGTTGTGTAAAATTTTGGTTAGGTAAATGAAAACAAATACAATAAACCCTCAAATGTCATTATCATTTCCTAATTTTTGACACTTGGCTGTTCTATGTTCTGGGATATATTTATTTACATGAGTAATTTGCTATTATTATTTACATAAATAGCACAGTCATTTACAGCGATCTGACCTGTGCAGTGGCAATACTATATTGACCTCTATTTGTGGATATCCTTCCCCAACTCAGAATCAGACTGATATAAGGAAGTATTTATTCCACTGTAGAACGTTACAAATCAGTTGCTTGCATATTTGCACAGTGCTTGTTGTAAACATTTACCAAAACAGAGTCAAAATTGTCGTCCTCTAAATCGTACTGGGATGGCTACCGAGGAAAGTACCAAGATTTCTCTGAGTCCAGTTTGAAAACAAAAAGCTGAGCAAAGCACGAGAGAGAAAATCAGGCACTGGTCCAAGCGATGAAGGCAGAGAGGGATTTGACAGGGATTGCAGAGTGGGGATAAGGGAGACTTAGATGCTAGTGACCTACTTTTAGCATTATATGCTAAATCTCTGCAGGAAGTGGCTAGCTCTGATTATAAATATTAATTAGATTTCCAAGAGCACTCTTTAAAGGCACTGTACTCTTTAGAGAGAAACATTTCAGATGTACAGAAGGTAAAACATAAATAGGAAAGTAATAGATAGGTGATAAATGACAATAGTTATACAGCCATCACAGGCACAACTTGCTCACGTTGGTAGTAAACTAAATGATGTTGCTAGGTAAACAGATCTAAACCAGCAACAAAATCATTAGGCCATTTAATGGTGTTTAAATGGGCCAGATAAAACTTTAGTGGCTTTCCTAGGTATATAATTCTCCTATATATAGGTAAGGTCAACATTCTTTAGCTTTGCTATGATGCCTTCCTTGTTCCGCCTATAAGCTGAACACAAATATTTACACCCACAGCAACTCTACGCTTTTAAATAAAAGATGCAAAGAACACACCTATTAAATGGTCACTTCCTAAAACGCTTAAGGGTAGTTTGACCCTGCTGGCAGCCTGATTTTCTTTTGCACTATAGAGTGGAGTTTCAGGTAGAGACTGCCTGAGTCATTGAACTCAGTGCCAGTAGGAGCTGGGAATTGGGCAGACTTTCAGGCAGTGCCAGACCAAAGGTTGTAGGGCGTTCTTATTTAATCAAAATGCTAGCAGCAGATTAAGTGACGAGTGCTGCTACAGACCGGGTCAAGTCCTGCCTGAGTTTGTTGCTCTGAGGTTCTCTCCTCACCAAGCCCCTCACCACCCATTCTGACCAGGAAGTAGTATTCTTATCGAGGAATGGGAAGAGGTATGTCTCACCTCAGTTTGCTGTGACCAGTGCATTCTTTGAGCTTGTGTCATCGGAGTCCCAAAATGCTCCTATTTAATCAACCCAACAGGGATTTCTCTATAATAAATAAGAGGCCTCTATTCTTCTCTGTGAACACAATCCAATGGTGGAGGAAGTTCAGTTTCTGTTCTCCACACTTTAACATCCATTCGTATTTGCACATGCATTTTAATAAATTAGAAAGACTAATGTAAGGCAGAACTAATGCAGCACCCAGACCCATCACCTACTAAAGCATAAAACCGGCCACACACAAACCTCGTGCTTTTACAGTTCTGTGTTTCAGTACATTAGGCCTGAGTAAACACCCCGTGCACCGGCAAGCACTGAGCTGGATGAGTAGGAACGGGCAGGGAGCTGTTAAAAGCGTGCAGCCAGGGTGTGTCCATCTTTGTTTTCTTCTCCCTGGTTTCCTTCTTGCACTGCTGAGAATACTATTCCCTGACCACTGCCCATCCAGAGCTCACAGTGGCAGCTTATGTCTAGTTTCCCACATCAAGGGATAAGCTACTGGCCAACCCTCTCACACTTTCCTCATAGGTAAATCTTTAACAGACACTGTGCTCAAGATGAAAACTGTTACAAAAAAAAATCCAATTTTCAGAAATTTGGAATGAGAAATATCATCATAGTAGAGCATAGTATAGCCATACTCTATTATAGGCCTAGAAGAATTGTAATTCTAAGTTGTTCCCCAAACCGGCTGCTCAAAACATTTCTATTTTAAACAAATATATCATAAGGCATCATAAAGAACACTTTTAAAACTTAGCATAACTAACCTTTTCTTTAAATGTTTAAATGTGTTTTACATTTCACCAGAACCAAACGATAACTATATACCATACACTTGTTTGATTGTTTGTTTCCAAACAGGATTTCTCAGTGTAGCCCTGGCTCTCCTGGAACTTGCTCTGGAGACCAGGTTGGTCTCCAACTCAGAGATCTGACTGCCTCTGTGTCCAGATTGCTGGGATTTAAGGCATGCACCACCACCGCCCACCTATAATACACTTTTTATTATAAGGTCAACTACTGTCTTAGTTATAGATAGGCACTCTGGTGAGGATAACTCAACAACGACTTGTTGAACAAAGATCAAACTAGAGATCGAACACATGAGGTTTGCTTTACATTCAGCTCTGTGTTGGACTTTGTACAGTTTATAATAAAAAGCTGCCCGTGACTCAAATGAGAAGCGTCCATAATTACAGGCCACAGTGCAATCCTCATGCAAGGAGCTTGTGGCGGGCCAGCTTTAAAACCATACATGCCGTTTTATGGCAGAGCTGAGATTTAATTTGGTTCTCCTTAGATTATTCCATAAATGGTAGTTTTGACTGTGAAATGAGCCACCTAACTTACAACATTTCTTTTCTTTCTTTCTTTTTTTTTTTCATTTAAAAAACAGTTAACACATGCAAAGGTCTGGCTTGTTGACAAGACAATTTCAGCAATGTTTTCTCTGACAGGAGATATTTCACTCAGAAGGTCTATGCTTTTTCTCCTTTTAAGGTTTCTTAGATGAGAAAATGACATAAACAAACTCCAAACTCCAGTTATCTGTTGTTTGGAATGGAAAAGCTGAATGGGAAGGGAGGCCAGAAGAACAAGGACACAACCTCTACCGGTTCCAGAAAAAAAAAAAGGATCAACTTGGAAATACTTCAATGGAAGCCAAAAATTATAGTTTAGTGTGTTGAAAAATACTACTCTCAACTCTCACTGACACAAATATGATGTTCAAACAATCTTATAATCTATGTACTTTATGCTAATTTACTTGGTAGAAGTAGTCCAGATTAATAGTTTAAAAAGTTGTGGTTCTTCCTAAATAGTGACAAATTATAGGTAAATTATCAAAGAAAACAAGTATGATTTCACTAGTTATTCTCAGAGTTTTCTTCTATAATTAAAGAGAAAGGATTCAGCAATTTTCTCAATTTAAAATTCCCCTGTCCCCTCAGTATTCATATATATATACTCATATGTATATTCATATATATATTCATATATATATATGTACTCTGGCTATTCTATTCTTCATTTCTGATTAGGGTAATATACTGGAATATTGGTAAGGCAATTATATCTCATTGTACATTTTCACTTAACTATTTATTGATTGAATTTCTCCGTTCTTTGGGGAGTTATTGGGTAAGATTTCTAATGCTATGTTTACTGGCTTTATTAAGTTGTGGGATAGAAAACGACATCAAATTTAGCCATTCTTCTGCCTCTAATGTTAAAAATGTGTTCTACAGGTTGTAGTTGTCAGAGTACTTTAGCAGGGAAAACGTTTAACTTAGTAACCTAATATAGATATGCTCAGCTGAGGCAGAACTTGTGTGTCAGTTTCTTAGCTTTAGGATTGGAAATCTTGCTGCTCTTCTTGTCTGTGACATACGGTACAAGGGTTGGCTCTGCTTTGGTCCACCTGCCAGCCGAGTTTAAAGTTTCCGAGGCTCTGAGGAACACAATGACTTGGATGAGACAGCCTAAAAGGAAAGGACACTGCTGCAGCAACCAGGAAGCCCCTGAACCCCTGCTAAGCTAAGCGTGTCTTTTATTTTTTTTTTATTATTTTTTTTAATTCGTCTACACCGCATACCCACACGAAGAACCCACTTCTTTCATTGATCAGAGATTTTTATTTTCTGACCGTTCAAGATAGCCTGATCTTTGGCGACATATGGCTGGAAAATGAAACGACCCGGCAGTGTGGCCACATCGTTATTCTGTGTGGTGTAATACCAGATGGGCACCGTGAACGGCGCAGGGACGTGAATGGACAGTTTGAAATGGGAATTTTCCCCCATCGAGCAGGTTCCATTTCCCTCTCCGGTCTCTCGCTATAACGTACTAGCTTTTGCCCTTCTCTGCAGTATCAATTAACTCGACTTGGCGGTGGAGTGGCCAGAAAGGAAGGAATGAAGCGATCTGGCTAATCTTGCTAGCTGCGGAGCAGCAGAGCCTGAAACTGCGGCCGGGTGCAGATCTGCCGACTGCGCCCGGGGCATGGAGCGCACGGGCGCCTACGGGGACCCAGGCCGGGCCCGGGGAGCCCAGTGCTGAGCTCTAGAGCCCGCCAGGCCGCCGCCTCCTCGCGCCCTCTGCCTTTACTGTCAGTGTCGCCCCTCGCAAAGAGTCATGGAAGACGGTCCGCTGCCAGATCTCAGAGACATCGAGCTGAAGCTGGGGCGCAAAGTGCCCGAGAGCCTAGCGCGCTCGCTGCGCGGGGAGGAGCCGGCGCCCCGGGAAGGGGCTGCGGACCCCAGCGGGGTTGGTGGGAGCTGCAGCAGCAGCAGTAGCTGCAGCAGCTTCGCGCCCTCCGTGTCCTCCTCGTCTTCATCCTCCCCTGCCTCCGGCTCCCCACGACGTAGCCACCCCAGCGCCCTGGAGAGGCTAGAGACCAAACTGCACATCCTCAGGCAGGAGATGGTGAGTGTGATGCGTCAGAGGCGACCTGGGGACCCGGGGCCTGGGACCCGAGAGGCCGGCCAGGAGCGGGGGAGAAGCCAGGAGGAGGTGAGCGGGAGCGCGCCTCTAGACTCGGCTACAGCTAGGCTTGAACCCTGAGGACTTTGCTCGGTCACGGGGTACCCTGGCAGCTCAGTCGGCTCCGCTCTACTTTCTGATAATACTACTCACTGCGCACCACTCTGCAGCTGCCAGCCCCAGATTCTCCCGCTCTAGCCAGCTGAAGGCCCGCAGTTAACTGCGCGGGTCTGGGCCTGCTGTGAGCGGTTTATGTTTTGCCTTGGTTCAAAGGGTGGTTTAGTCCAATGCACTTAGCGCTGAAATGCCTCCCAGCTGGCCGAGAGGTGGCGCGGCGGGGTCCTTGCAGCCTGCCTCGGTAGTTTGCTCTCCTCCACCCTCCCCTTTTTGCAGCAGCTGCAGCTGTCCCAAGGCCACTGTTGAGTAGATTCGCCACAGCTGGTTCTGAAAACAATGGCTCCTCGCCCTTGATGTGCCACTGAATGGCTTGTTTCACTGTTTTGATCCCGGAGAGCAGGTGACCCTGAGCCCAGGGATTCGCTAATGACTGCCTCCTACCCTTTCCTCTAGTCTTCAGTCAGCACTTGTTTTCTCTACCATTTCTGTTAACCTCGGATTAGGACAATGGGTCAAGTAGGTCTAAGACTCGTTCTGTTCTTCCGGATGTCCTTAGACTAAGGCATTTATTCATTTGCCTTGAGCTCTTGGGCGAGTCTTGGCCTCTACAGATCTCAGTCTGTGATCTTTACAATGATGAGCTTATTGGAGGAAATTATCTTTCTAAGCTTTTTGAAGCCAATGGCCACAAACCAATAGCATTTTCTAATAACTTGGAGAGGAGGAAAATTTCAACAGAGGCTCTCAGTCTCCCAGGGTGGGGTGAGAAGGGCTTTCTACAAAAGTAGTCTGTGGGGGTTCCCATCTAAGTTTCCTTCCGTTCTTATTTTCTGTGATAGGGAGACCCCCCGTCATAAATTCGAAGAAAAAAGTCTTCAGAGATCATGACCTACTAAAACACTATCGAATATTACTCTAAAGACCCTCACTAGATCTCCAAACATGGTCTACTTGAAGACTTCCTGTCTTCAGTACTTGCTTACCATTCGAAAAGGTTCCAGATATTGAAATATATGTATATATTTCTACGTGCAACTGAATATTATATGTGGATATATACTATGTGCATTGCAAATTATTTTTATTACTATTCATATTTCACTGCCTAAATACACATATACATGTTATATATATTAATCACTACAAATGTTACATAGTTGCCATATCTTAGTAAGCAATGAGCTCTGAAATATGCAATTAAAAAAAAAAAAACAAAGGAGGTGACATTGCTTAGACTCCAAGCGTCTAAAACATCTCCCAAGTTCAAAGTCACTACTGGTCTAGGCCGTGGTTCTCAACCTGTGGGTCTAGACCCCATCTGAGGTCACGTATCAGATATCTTGCATATTAGATATTTATGCTAAAACTAATAAAGTCACAAAGTTACAGTTATGAAGTAGCAATGAAATAATTTTATGGTTCAGGGCCACCGCGGCATGAAGTTCGATGCATTAGAAAGGTTGGGAACCACTGGTCTCGGAGGATGTAAAGATGCCGGCTCCTAAGTCTGATGACCTGAGCTTGATACCCAGGATTCCCAGGGAGAACCGGCTCCCACAACTGCTCTCTGACTTCTACACAAGCACCGCGGTGTCACGTGCACCTGCCCGCCTCATAAACTAAATGATAAAAATGATATAAAACCTTTTTTTTTTCTTTTCGGAGCTGGGGACCGAACCCAGGGCCTTGCGCTTGCTAGACAAGCGCTCTACCACTGAGCTAAATCCCCAACTCCGATATAAAACCTTTTAATCAATGAGTTTGTCCGTGAAGAGCTTTCAATTTCTTATGCTACTTCGGCTTTTATTTGTAGTATTGAATTCTGTAGGATAAGGAGAACTGGTCATTTTCAACCATGAATACCTACCTACCAGACATCTGTTTTTCCTAATGAAAATTTCCAAGTTGGCAAAAAATTCTTTCAGCTGTGTCTTCCTATTCATAATGATAATGGCGTATCAGTTTTCTTAAAAATATTTTTGCTTTACGTGTGTGAATGGTTTCTCTGAATGAATGTCTGTATGCTGCATTCAAACCTGGTGTCCTCAAAGGCCAGAAAACAGTGTTATATACACCAGAACTGGAATTACCGACAGTTGTGAGCTACCACGTGGGTGCTAGAACTGAACACGGGTCCTTTGAAGGAGAAACAAGTGGTCACAACTGTCCAACCATTTCTCTAGCACTCCGGTTCTAATTTTTGAAAAGACAAATAGACAATAGCAATAAATGAATGAATCTCCATTGGATTCTCTGTGAGGTCTGTAGACTCAGAGAAAAGTATGCCACAGTGGATGCTTTGGGATAAACTCTGTGTTCTAATAAAAGTCTCCATTGAGCCCATCTCTCCAACACTGGCTTCACTTGGAAGGCAGGGGAGGTATATTCATCTTAACTCTGCACAGGTGCATGTGTAGGCTGACATCACGTGCACTCCTCCATCAGTCTCCATCTCGCATACTGAGGCATCCATCGCCCATCTGTCTAGTCTAGCTAGCCAGCTTGTTCACTGGATTGCAGGAATGCATTTGGTATGGGTGTGGGAGCTAGGGATCCTAACTCCGGCCCTCATGCTTGTGAGGCAAGCACATTTCCCACCGAACACCTCTGAAGCATCCCTTCCGCCCTCAGTCATCTCTGTTTCTGCTTCTGCGGATAACATCTTTTATCCTTGTCTGTAAATGCTGTAGTCATTGCTCTTAGAAATCCAGAAGGTGGTTTGTAAGGCAGAAAGGTGGGTAAAGACATTAAAGTTGGATAGGAAGCTGTTTCTGGCCAAACTCCTTAGTGTTGAAACCCTTCTTAATAGTACAAATGTGCCATGTGCAAGGAAAATATCGATAAGGACATTTGTAAGCATAACTTGATACAAGACATCAAATCTAAGTAATTTTAGGATGTTTTGGGGAAAGAAACAAAATTTTCAATGCAAACGGTTCTTACTTTGAATTTAGAGATTAGGAAATTTGCTAATTCAAGAGAGAAATGTAGAATTACATGTGAAATTTATTATGAAGCTAGAGGTATGTATTGGGCCTCTGATACAAAATTTACCCAAGAATCCTGTGAGTGGTGGCAGCACTTGGGAAACAGAAGCAGGAAGGTTTCTATGAATTCCGGGACAGCCAGGCCTACACAGTGAGACCTTGTCATAAAAAAACAAAACAAAAAAAAAAATCAAAACAAAACACAGCGCAATATATAGAAGATAAAACAAAATCTGTACAATCGGATTTGTTTATTACTTCTCAGCTCATTTTAATGTATGTCATATCATTTGTACCTAAGATTAGACGACAACAAAGGAGGTATTTTCATCCACACTTGAAAAAAAAAACCTGTCTTGACATAGAATTGGGTTGAGAATGCAGACTAAAGCCACACAATTAGTGAACAAAATTATCATTTGAACTTATAGCACCCGATTTTATGTACTGTGCTATTTTTCCCCCCACACTGGTCTGTATTCCAGAAATTTCTTTTTAGAAAATGTAGTTTAGCTCTTGCAAATCTGTGATATCTTAGTACCTTCCTCGTAAAATGATAAGAAACCCACAGAACAAGCCCTTGGGATTTGTGGCAGGTGCTGTTGTGAGTGTGAACTCATTTATCAGTCAGTAATTTTGTGTGTGTGTGTGTGTGTGTGTGTGTGTGTGTGTGTGTGTGTGTGTGTGTGAACTTACAAGGGATCTAATGCACAGTCCTGGTGTTGCCTCCTAGAGCAGTATTAGAGAGTCAAAGTCTGCTGTGGTCTAGGAGAGGCACTGACCGTGGGAGGGACCATGTGGATCCCAGTCAGGGGTCTCTCAGGAGCAGACCCTTTACAAACTTTAGGTGGGCTGGAGTCATTGTGAAAGCAGACATGAAAACACTGTGTCCTGATTTCCACATTGGGAGCCATAGTTTGCAGATTTTAATATCGGTGAGCATAGAATTCCGAAGTTTGTGACTTAGACTTTCTTACCCTAACACATCACATACTGCAACTGGTTGTCAGCTTTTGTCTTTAGTGAAGTTTGGACTAGACACACATACACATATGGGAGAAAACATGATTTCAAGAGGTGACTCAGTGGTTAAGAGCACTTGCTGCTTCTGCAGAGAGCCCTGGTTCAGTTCCCTGTACCCACATACATACATGCAGGCAAAACACTCAAATAACATAACATAAAATAAATAAATCTAATTTTTTTAAGAAAAAAAATCATAAATGATACTAGAACGCAAATTAAAATGTTTGAAAAAATCTTGAAAATAGATTTCTGCTTGACTTTTATGGATACTTTTCTTACTGATTTTTTACTATACCCCTTCCCTATTTTAAATGACTTCTTTATTTTTGTTATTAAAAAACTTTGAAATTCCCTTAAAAGCAAGTTTTAATTTTATTAGCTTCACACTTGGCTTTGGGTACACTTCAAGATAGGCAGGGAGATTTTTATTACTTGGTTGCCTCTAGGTAGAAGCTGGGAAGTGGAGGCATTTTCCTTAATGAGTTCTCAAGATGGTTGAAAAGATAAACTAGGAATATAATTTGGCCAGAGAATGATTACAAGCCAACATGTCAGCGGGCGCCCAGATGCTACATTTGAGACAGGGGAGCCTGGCTGTGGATGTGACTCATGAGGATGAGCCCTTCTGACTCATGAGGTGATCCTGGCAATCATGTTAATTAAGGGTTTAACCTAGGGATAAAGACATGGAGGACAGCTAGTTCCCAGCAGTAGCTGCTTCTGTCTTTTTGCCCATGAAATGTTAGTATTCTTAATGTAATAAGTAAATCTTTTAGGAGGCGTACTTTCCTAACGAGTGGGTCTTGGATTGACAGCAGCCCTAATGTCACTTTGCTAGAAGCTCATTGACAATAAACAGAGAACTTGAAAACCATTACATTTCCACAAACTATTGTCTGAGCATGCCTGTGTGAGAGAGACCGAGGACAACTCAGGAATTGGTTTCCTACCATGTAAGTCCTGGGACTTAACTCAGGTTATCAAATGTGCTAAGCCATGTTGCAGACCCAGACCCAATAAATAACATAACTAACTTCCTTCCTCCTTTTTTTTTTTTTTTTTTTTTGGAGACCGGGTCTCACTGCATATGATAACCCTGGCTGGCTTCAAACTCACAGAGTCAACTACCTGTGTCCCTCAAGTGCTCAAATTAAATGAATGCACCACCACACCCATCCTCAGAACATTTTTTAGGAGAAAAGAATTTCCTCCATACAGGTTGCATAACAGAAGCATGCTGCATTGTTTAAAAAAAGAATTCTAAACTCAGAGCATTTATTCTGTGCCGACATAAAAATATACCTCTTATCTTCCATTTAAGTGAGCCACATTGAAAAGGTGTTTTCCCACTTTGGGACTTTAGTTTTTAAGGTACAACTATGGAATTAAGATTCCTGTGAAAGTCTTTGGAATCCCTGACCATCTGTTAATGTGAGATGGAATCACGGGGTCTCCTGGACCCACTGGAACTGAAGTTACAGAGTTGGGAGCCATCCTGTGGCTTATGGGGGACAAAAACTACAAGGACAGTATGTGCTTTTACCAGCTGAGCTGTCTCTCAGCCCCTTGAATTTTCTTTCAGTCCTCCACTTTTACTATTCAAATGGTAGCATTCTGGTTTGCCAGGGCCTGGGTAGACTTTGGAAGGGGCTTTTAAACTCAGGCAGGGGCCGGGAAGGTGGCATAATGCATAAAGTGTTTTCTGAGCAACACTATGGACCTGAATTTAAAGCCTCAGCAGTAAAGTCTGTAACCCCAGCATGGGGTAGGGAAGAGAGAGGAGGAGCCATATAGCTTCACAACCCCATAGGCCCATAATCTAGTTCAGTTGGTAAGCTCCAAGTTCAGTGCAGGAACCATCCCCCAAATTTGGTGAAGACCAATAGAAAAAAAAAATCACTCAAAATTGATCATTAATCTCTGTCCTACACAAACACACACACACACACACACACACACACACACACACACAGAGAGAGAGAGAGAGAGAGAGAGAGAGAGAGAGAGAGAGAGAGAGAATATGAATGAATGAATATGAACTGGAGCTTCAGATGAATCTATAACAAGTTGATACCAGTATGTATAGGTTGTTAGGCCAACGGAATAGAATCTTCCTATGCAGCCCTAACTGGTTCTTCCTATGCAGACTAACTGTCTGTGAAGAACAGTCTAACCTTGAACTCACAGAGATTCTCCAAACTTTGCCTCCAGAGAGCTGGGGTTAAAGGTATGTGCCATCATGCCCAGATATATTCATAACTCTTAGAGGCTCATGATTCAGGTATTTTTCTAAGTTCAATCAATCAATAGTTTTCCATGATTCTTTTATTTATGATAACCATCATCTGTCATACACACGTTGCTTCAAAGCAGAGCTAGCGTGCTGTGATTATGTTCGACATTAGAGGCCAAGAGCAATACACTTTCAGGTGTGTTTGCAAAGAGAAGATAGTGGCCATGCGCTGCATTATACACACACCGGAAGCATGGTCACCAATGCTTTGCTGTGGGAGGGAAACCTGTATAAGGTTGATGCTATTGTTTTAATAAGATAAAAGGCACCCCCAACATAACCTATTCATTCCATCCTTGTCATTGTTGCAGAAATAACCATAGAGTTGTGTGAAAGTCTACTTTTTCTGTACATTTATCACTGTGCGTCATTACTAAAAGTCCAACGGTACTAAGAAATCGCTCATTCTATAAAGTGCTTGCCTCATGATCATGACCTGAGTTCAATCCCAAGAACCCATGTAAAAGCGCCTGGCATATGGTGCATGAGTGAAATCTCAGATCTGGGACAAAAGACACAGTGGCTCCCTGGGACTCCTTGGCTAGCCAGTGTAGCTTACTTCACCATTTCCTGGACAATGAGAAACTTCCTTTAAAGAAAGCATGGGACATTCTTAAGGATGACACCAGAGGTTGTCCTCTGACCTCCACACTCATGCACATACTCATGCATCTACTTACACACACACATCATATATAGCTCATCAAATTTTGAGCCATCATTATTACTATAGTATTGTTGATTTAATATTAATGTTATTAATATAGTCTATGGACTAGAGAAATTACTTATATATACATGTTATATTAGTCAGGGTTTTCTAGAGGAACAGAACCAGTAGAATAAATATACACTATGTTACTCTACTTTCTGTTGCTGTAAAAATATACAATGATCAACAGCAACTTAGGGAGGAAGGGAGTTGTTGCCTGTCATAGCATACATATACATATGCATAACATATACATATACACACAAATACATATTTCTTTTTTATGTAACTCAGAACCACCTATGCAGAGCTGGAACAACCCATAGTGAGATGGGTCCTTCCACATTAATCCTTAATCAAGAAAGTGGCCCTGGGCTTATAGGCTATTCTGATAGAAGCGACTCTTCTTCCTAGATGACTACAGCTTGTGTCATAGTGACAACAGACAAACTTAGCCAATCGAACCGTTGTCAATCTGACAAACACATCCCTATTGAATCTTAATTTTTCTTTCTTGATTACTCTCAAGATATGATATTAACATCACAGTTTAAACAAATCATAGTATAACTTTAAAAGTCTCACAAACTAAAAAATTGAAACCTTACAAATATTCATTTTCTTCAGAATATCCAAAGTCTCTTGACTGTGGGCTCCAATCCTACTACGATGACAACGACTACTACTACTACTACTACTACTACTACTACTACTACTACTACTACTACTTATAATTATAATAATCAAACAAATTAAATACTTTCTTTCTCCAAGAGGGAAGAACCAGAGACTGTCACAAACCAATGACCGCAAAGCCAAAGTCCAACAGTATAAATAAAACTGTGCCGTATCTGGTCCATGCAAAGGAGGCATTGATGGAGTTGATAATACTCTGAGGCACTTACAGAGCAGTCTACTCAGCAGTTCAGGATAGCAGGAATACTGCCGGCAAGAGGAGTTGAGAAAAAACATTCGTCTCCCAGAAAACAATTTAAAGGCTTTTAGAGAGAAAAATAATCCTTGTCAAGACCAGAGGATTAGAAATAATTAAGGGTACAGAACTCCTCTTCTTAGGATTGTACGTGACTCAGGCCATAGTGAGAACCTATACTTTAGTCTTCTGCCCGTACAATGAGACTATAAATTGCATCGCCGAGATAATACACATGGGGCTCTCAGTATAACTTGGTTTTGTCCTTTAGATCTGTGGTTTTAGTCGCACTGTAAAACTTACTGAGTTATAGGCAGGTAAGGACTGAACTGACAGAAATTGTCCTATAGTGAAATACTGTTATGGCTTGAAAGACATTCATGTGCCTCTGGTAAAAGGTTTCCTTGCAGTTAAAGTCTGACAAAATTATGTAGATGTCGCATCATTCCCCACTCCTGATGTGGCAGCATTAGATCTTGTATCCTGACCTGGTTAGTGGCTCACACTTTTATCTGCTATGCTAGAGTGTAGCCTAGGACATCGCTGTGCCTAAGCAATTTGATGCCTGTGTCTCCCAACGGCCTTGCCATTTCCTTCAAGCTCACTGTGAACTAAAGTATACCTCTGTCTATTTCCAGCTTTCATGTTTGGAGTGTGCCAGCAGCACTTTTCCAGAATAGAACAAAGAACGCAGGCCCACCAGCCAAACCCAGGCATTTGGAACTGGGCTCTTGATCAGAGACTGCAGCATCCTCTTGCTCTCTGTGATTGTGGTAATAGAAGTAAAAATAAAATAAAAAAATAAAATAAAATAAAATAAAATAAAAAATAAGACAACTATTTTCTTCCTGCTTTGAGAGAGTGATGGAGAATTTGTTCCTGGTCACTCGGTCTTTGGATCCAGCCTATCTCAGTAACCCTGGGGCTAAGAATGTTGACAGAGCCCTGCCTGAAGGGGAGTGCACAGAAAGCACTCACACCTTACTTCTGCCATCTTCTCCTGCTCTGTATGAGATTTTGAGGTTTGAGGGTAAAGAAACAATTTAACAGAGACACAAAAAAGGTTAGACCTCATGTCATTTAGTACACATAGGGAAAGAACAATTGCCTGGTGCAATTCGTACACTTTTAGCTGAAAAGGAATAATCATTTAATTTGATTTAATTTGACAGTTGCACACGAGAGCTAGGTAGCGTTAGGGTATGAACTGTCCTTGGCTACCTGTTCAGTCTGGAACCAGGATATTATGAGGACAGTGTGGCTTGGACACATTATATTGAGGTATTTAAAACAGAAAACTTGCGGTGATCTTCACATAAACAAGATCCACGTGGGTAAGATGAGTGGGTAGAAATAGAAACACTACGCTTCTTGAAGTTTCTCTCTGGGATGCCTATTGGTAGGAGTTTCGATGAATCAATCTATTTGTGTGTGTTCATTTGAAACTACATTAATGGGAAGATTTAAAATGGCCACCACATAATCTAGCGTTGCCGCTAGAGCAGGAACTGTATACTTGAATCTGGATATTTTTGTCTGTATACAGCTGTGTAAATACTGCCTTTCCCAAAACATCAGGCTTTGCCTTCTGAGAAGCACCACTGCATGGAATTTTCCTGCCTATAATCAGTCTTTTTAATTCAAATCCTCTACAGGAAAAATTCGAAATATGTGGCAGACATTTAAAACCCATTTGTTTTGAAATATTTTAGACTTTTATTAAAGGTTGCAAAAAAACAAAAACAAAAACAACAACAACAAAAAAACCAGGACCTAAATCAATGTATTGTGCTTTCCCAGGACCCTCTAAACCTTATATTTGTTCAATTCTCTCTCTTCCTTCTCCCTCTTTCTATACAACACACACACACACACACACACACATACACAAACATACACATACATACACACACATACACACATACACATACATACACATACACACACATACACACACAAACACACACACACATACACAAACATACACATACACACACATACACATACACACACATACACACACAAACACACGCACATACACACACATACACACACAAACACACACAAACACACACACATACACACACATACACACACACACACACACACTGCCCACAAATGATTCTTAAATCTCTAGAGAGAGCAAGTATGATATTGCTGTGCTTCTCAGGAATTTAATGAGTATTTCCCCAAGGCCTTCTTGGTGGGAGGTGTCTTTTTTCCTCTCCTGTGTATATTGTTGTGCAGTAATGAAACAATTACTAACATATCTTACCTTTTTCCCATGGAATTCAGATTTGTCCTTAGAAAGTTTTGTGACAGAACACTAAGCCTACCAGAGACCAGA
Source organism: Rattus norvegicus (assembly GCF_021556685.1). Classification (NCBI taxonomy): domain Eukaryota; kingdom Metazoa; phylum Chordata; class Mammalia; order Rodentia; family Muridae; genus Rattus; species Rattus norvegicus. The sequence goes on from NC_141538.1 coordinate 101,061,024, forward strand.
GATGAATCATCACTTTCCCCACCAGGGTCAAGTGTCAGAGATCCTGCAAAGCAGATATTTACAGTATGATTCACAATAGTAGCACAATGGTATCTTTTTTTGAGATGCATACATGTTCCATATTTATAGCCATCAAAGCACTTTTTTTCTGTGTCTCTTTCATCATTCTTCAGGTTATACAATTGCAATTAGATAATGAATGCAATATCTGTGGGCTCTATTGTCAGTACAGTGGTTATCGTATACATCTGCCATACAGTATGTGTCTTAGAATTGTGTCTATAAATGGCCGTTTGCCTGGTGTTCTAGCTGCTGATTTAGGAGGCAGTGAAACTAGGAAGACTGCTCTCTCGTGAGCAATATTACATGTGGCTTGTAAAATTCAGCCTCGCTTGGCGGATTATAGATGGATAGATAGATAGATAGATAGATAGATAGATAGATAGATAGATAGAACGAACTTGAAAACTCTCCACTTAATTTTCTTTAATTTGGCTACAATCAGTGTTTACTGAAGACTGTGGTCCTGAAAATTCCAGGCAATCAAATAGAATTTTATCCTTTACAGTTCCTCTTCGTAACTGCATTATTTCATTTTTAAGATTTGCCTTTTGTTGTGTGCCTTGTAGTAACTAACTGTGCTTGTGCCAATTATCCTTTATTTGGAAATTTCTAAAACTTAGCCTGGAAATGGCCATAGTAAATGCGTGAGGGAGAGTCTGTACAATTAATCCATTTATGGTCTTTATGTGAGTGGGTTGGCCAGTAGAGAAAATGGACAATAATGCAGGGAGTCTTATTTTAGTAGACACTGGACTTAATATTCACCCAGAGTCAGGCCATATTACTAGGCCTCAAACTAGGGGAGAAAGGGTTTAGTAGTGGGTCTTCAAATTTCCGGAGTTGGGTCTTCAAATTTCCGGAGTTCTGCTTCATCTGCTGTCCTTCAGTAGTCATCCTTTAGAATTCTGGGAAAGCATAAGCCACCACAAGTCAACCTATACATGCCATGTAATCTCATACCAAAGGGTAATGAAATCTCCATTCTTCACATTGCTGTGCATGGAACAAGATGGAAACATTTTCTCAGATGTCTGCACTGATTTCGGGTCATGTCGTGAGTGCTGGGTATGGTCATTAGATCATACCATCATCTTCATTGGCACCAGTAATCAAGTGAGCCAAAGGGATTATCAGATGTGCTGTAACTCTTACTCATAACCATTCATCATTAGTTAACTCTCCTGGGAGTATCTAATACCCTGCTTATTTGAAAATGAAGATTCAGAAATGGAGGGAATTCACACTGATAAAGACAGGCCAGCTTTGCCACTTCCAAAACTGGTTGTTCCAGGTGTCAGGGCTTGGCCAATATAAATAGAGGACATTCATTTCCATTTACACTTTAATTCCAAAAGTCTAGCATCACTACTGGGAATATTCTGGAGTTTCAACACATGAAGTGCTGGGTCATGTTTGTTTGCATTCGGTCTCGAGACAAATGGACTCCATTTGGATTTCACCCAGTTCTTACAGAGGAATGTACTGTGAGGATTTTTTTATTTTTAAATCATTGACTTGGTTTTGATGCAGTAAGAGGAAGCAACTGAAAAATCGTATGCTGCTTAACTACTCTTATGTGTAGAGTATTTGTTGCTGCTCCAATGTACCAACTCTTCCGAGAGCAAAGAAAAGAATTAAAGTTATGAAGTCAGATTGATTTATACTCTTAATAATTAGGCCAACAGGAATGAATCTATTTTTCTGCTCCATGCCCTTCTACATGAGTTAATTTTGTCTTAGGTATCTGTGTGTTTAAGTTAAGTACTATTCATACAAACCCATAGTAAACACACATATTTCCAAATCCTCACTTCTTGTTGGACCAGGTGCGGATGAAAACTCATGGGCACACCATTTCACAATGTACGTACGTTGCCGAGATGGGGCTTGACCTCTCTGCCTCAGGAAATGCTTCAGCAGAAGTCCTGGAGTAAACAGAGCACACATTTTTAGTTATCAGCAATATTGATTCCTGTGATAAACCCCACACAGGGTACAGATAACACTGGAGGCACAGGTTTCAGGTTACTTACAGGTGAATCTAGTATTAAGGCATGGGCTACTATTCAATAATTTAATTTCTATGGCATTAAAAATTCTTTTAAAATCTCAAAGGTATTTTTAATATAGCTTATGTTTTTATTTTTTAATAAAGAAAATTATTATTTTATAATTGTGTACCTGATGCTGGGCACAGGGGCTATACATTAGTACCTTAATTCCCAACTGGAGCCTCACTTCCACTCCTGAGACCCTTCAGCAGGCTCACTTGCCTTTCCTGTCTCTTCCCTTCCTTCCAACCTTAGCTCCCACATTACATGTAGTTAATTCTGACTTATTATCCTGAGGGTCGAACAATTAGTTACATTTTGCTCAATATTGGTTTTGATTTTGTTCCTTTGTGGATCTCTCAGTAGATAATACATTTTTAGCTAGAACCATATCCAATTTACACAGCTTTAGAAATTAAGAGAGCACAGGAATTCATTGGAGGAGCAGATTAAGGTAGTTAACTTGTAAGAGTGGCCCTTTGAGGAGACGTGTGATTGTTTAAATAGCTTCAGCAACTCAGACGTAGTGAGAAGTATTGACTTACTGTGAAACTGTAATAAGAATGATTGAGACAGATGGACGACGGTGTGTTCAGAGTTAGTGAAAGCGAGATTAGTTAAAAAGGTTGAATAATCCTAAATAAGAGAATGGCAAACCAAGAAGTTTGAGTAGGGCTGATTAATCAATAAGGACCAATTAGAGTTGCTATTTTAGGGAAGTAATAGTATAGAAGGCAGGTAGGGGTGATTTTGCATGTTTGCTCGTTTTCTTGTATTTCTTTTCATCAGAGATAAACAGTTTCCATGTGTTTTATATCTAGTATCTTTAATAGACATACTTTTGAACCAGCCATAAACAAGAAAACACTGTTGATTACTGAGGAATGAAATGTGGACTCAAGTAAACCGTGACAGCATATTTTTGGAACGAGAGTAGAAACAAGACTATTAAACTTGTATGTGATATAAATATTTCAAAAATATTTGTTCTCTTCCTATTGTCTCTAAACCCATTTTTATAATGGTTTTGTGGTTTTATAATACCGTCTCGATAAATTAAATTTGCCTGGGTTACTATATCAAAGTCTTCTACAGAAAAAAATTAAATACTTCAATCATCCTAATGACACAGATACATAATTCTCCACTCCTAGGAGGAACAGAAGTCCGATTACACTGTGCATACAGCATCATGTTATTGAGGGCATTTCATTTCATTTGCATGATTTCTTCTGTAGTTGTTTTCACTGCAGAAGGTACACCTTGTCATTTCTATCCTCACCTCTATGGGAGCCCAGTCCCTTGCTTGATATTGTTTTATTGGTTTTTTTTTTAAGTTTTCCCCATGTAACTGTCATGGAAAAGATTTATTTATTTTCATGTGTGTGAGTGTTTTGCTTGCATGTTTGTCTTGCATGCCTGGTGGCCGCAGAGGTTAACAGGATGTTCGGATGACCTGGAGCTGGAGTTACAGATGGTTGTGGGCCACCCTGTGTATGCTGGGAATTGAACCTGGGTCCTCTGGAAGAGCAGCCAGTACTCTTTTTTTTCTTTTTTAAAGATTTATTTATTTATTATATATAAGTACACTGTAGCTGTCTTCAGATACACCAGAAGAGGGCATCGGATCTCTTTACAGATGGTTGTGAGCCACCATGTGGTTGCTGGGAATTGAACTCATGACCTCTGGAAGAACAGTTGGGTGCTCTTAACCACTGAGCCATCTCTCCAGCCCAGCCAGTACTCTTAAGTTCTGAGCCATCTCTCTGATCTCTCTATGTGACTGTCTTAAACATCATTTGTATTATATGACTACTTGCCTTTTGTGTGTGCTGCTCTATAGTACTACATGTTTAACTCATTCCTTAGATTTTAATTTTCATGAATACTTTATACATTCATGTTATGTTCAAATAATTCTTGCCCAAGGAATAAGTGTCATTGTTTTTACATGATTTAATTCCTGATGTAGGTTTCTCTTGTCACATTGAATTTTTTTATCTGTGAAAGTGTATAGCATTCTGTTTTCAGAGTCTTTCATGGGGTAGACTGGCAGGTTCCACTTTAAGCTGCTAAGAACTAGGCCTGAATTTCATCCCCAGCGATTCCTAGCAGAATGACTTCTATCAGGTTGCTGTTTGAAGAATATAGCTACCATTTATGGATGTTAATAAGTATAGGGAAAAGGACATACATTGAAGTATTAGTTATAGTGTATGACACTAAAGCTGTTTAAACATAACTTGCCTTTGTCTGTACTGTAATTATTATCGGGATCTATCCCTGTCAGTATGGACACTACCTTGAACGTTAAAAATTTCTCCATGACATGATAGAGGAAAACTGATAGAAAAAGAACACAGCGCTCCGCTCCCTCTGCAGTGTGTGGCTGACAGAAGGTTCTCCTCTCCCATCCCCTAGAACTGTACTGAAGGGAACTTGGCCTCTTTGCAGAACTCAGCACATCACTGCAGGTCCTCCTTTACCCTGCTTCCAGAGCAGCGGACTCTCATAATTGCAAAAATCAGCCCAGGAAGCTCATCCTGCTGTCACTGGAGGAAAAACCAGTGGCAGTGAGAATCACAGTCTGATTGCTGAACAGAAGCAGTGCAGGCAAATCATTAAGAGACAAATTCCACATTCAGTTTGTAATCATGATCCGGAACCAGGGGAGAGACAGACCACAGAAGCCAGGCGGTTTTACTGATGTCAGAGGAGTCTCTGCACTACAGATTAGATTTTGAAGCTCTGTCTGCCAAGATTTTAACTGCCATAAAAGCATCTTACATTCTCCTGAGTGGTTGTACGTAAGATGAGCTTTTGTTGTTCATGTGTTCAAATGTAGGGAAGCATGGAGTCTTTGTTTTAATTTAGGAAATGCTATAAGAATTTTAAGAGGTTATTTTTGATTTTGTTCTTTTTTTTTTAAACTTTGGCCTAGCAGGGAGAAATCAACGTAACAAAACTTCATTTTAAAAATTTATACACAAGAGAAAGTACATAATTTGACGTCCTGGCTAAGGCTGTGATGAAAAATGGTACCCAATAAATCCAGGCATTCATTTTCACTCTGTGGGCATTGCTTGTTCCCTTGTAATCAACTCTACAACCACCTCCACGTAATGGTTGGATTTCCCTTACTGCAGGGCAATAATGGAATGCTACTTCTATGGGCAGACTCCTACCTGAGGCTGTCGAAGCACTGTCATAGTTGAGTGAGAGTTTTATGCATCACTCTTTCCTATGTCTGCATTATAATAAAAGGCAAGTGTATGCGTAAAGTTGCAAATGAAAAATTTCAGGTCACATTAGGTTAGGCAATCCCATGAGCAAGGATCGTATACTTGGACTTAGGAGCTGATGTCTGGACCTGTCCTGATGAATTCATTAGGTACCATCTGCTCTAATAATTCCTGCCACCAACTGTCATAGTCTACAGTGTAGCAAGTTCTTATCCACAGTTCTCTGACGTTTGTTTATGAGTTTTTCTACCTGGATAAGACTGACATTGTGTCATGAAAGGCACTAGAAAACGGCAGGTCCCATAGTTTTGAAGGACACATAAAAATTGTGGGAAAATTAGGAGCCTCCAATGCCTGCCTCGCTTGAATGGCGTCTGCTTCACTCCTTTCACCTTCGTTTTGATATAAATTGAGGAAAGCGAATCATTCTATTCCCAGCAGCTCTTTAAAATGTGTTGACCCATCTGTTGCCGTATGTCAGGCATCTGCTTTTATCATCCTCATCTGTGGTCCTGCAAAACGAGAGGCGATGAATTAACATTGAATATATGCTAATTTGTCGTGCTGGAGCAGCTATTTTCGAGACATTGAATCTGGCGGCAGCAATTTTCAGAATTAGCAATATTAGAGGCTAAGAATAGAAAGCACAAGTATATTTGTATTCTCAGCCACCTCTTGATAGTCAGTAATGGTAAAGTCTTTGTCATCCCCCCTTTGTATCAGTAAGCTGTGAGGAGAGAGCCCTACTTTTGTTATAAGTATTTATTTATATACTTATTTATTTATTTACATATTTATTTAGCGAGCCCTACTTGTTATACTTACTTTCTTACCATTTATTTATTTATTCATTTATTTGCTTTCTTATTTAGTGAGCCTTCTTGTTGTCTGTTGAATTTCCCTTGAAAGCAAGCACACCATCGTATATAACAGGATAGACGTGCAAGAGTGTTCTGTGTCCATGTTGTAGAGTTTCTTCTTTTGGGGAAAATATTGTCTTTATCCAATATTAAGATATCATCAGAATGTATTGAAGGGTTTTAAGCAACCTTATCAATGTGTCATCAATCCTGAGTTAGTATGTTTCATAAAATACAGTATCCCACCCCCACAATTAACCATGGTTTCTTGATTCCCTACCTACAGTTTTTATGCTTATCTGTACGCCATCTTTCATTGGTGCGTTGAAACATTCACTTGGGAGTTTATCAACCAAGTTCAAATACACAAGCCTTCGGAACAGTATAGTGTCACTACCAGATATTCAGATTTAAATGTTATAAATGAACATTATAGTCCCTTAAATAATATGGATTGCCTATGGTTTTTGTCTTTTTCCCCTCTTCCCTTCTGCTCTCCTTCCTTCCCTTCCTCCTTTCTTTCTTTTTTGTTTCCTCCTTGTTGATTTGGAGGCAGAGTCCCACAGTGTAGCCTTGCTGGCAGGGATCTCTATGTATGTGTGCCAGGCTGGCCTCAAACTCTTAAGAGATCCACCTGCCTCTGCCTGCCAAGTGGTGGGATTAAAAGTGCTCAGGTATCCAGCTGATTAGATACATTTGCTATAATAAGTCAACTTTTAAATAGTACATTGGAACAAATAAACAACCTAATTTTTATGAGAAATAAAATTCAGTACAATTATTTTTGTGCCATGTATGACAGTCTTGCCATCAATCACAGAAGGCCAACTTGGTCTCTATAGAGTTTCGGGCCAGCCAGTTTGTAAATAACTAATTAGCTAAATGAACAAACAGATAAATAATTCTAACTTCCTTGAATATGGCAGGCATTTAAAAATTTATGCATACTAATTTTTATTATTTACATTTAAGGTGAACAGGATGCTGTGCTTTTAGACTTAAGTGACTTCATAGTTACATAAATTAATATGCTCATAGACAACCATTTAAGATATTGTTGTGGTAAGATATTTAAAATCTGCTCTCTTAACAAATTCCTGATATGCCATATTGTATTATTAACCATTGTCCTTGTATATATTAGATCTGTGGGCTAATGGATTCCACATATCTGCAGCTTAGTAATTTGACCTATTTCAAATTCAGAGGATGCAGCTAAATTCTGTTACGTACAGGCTACATAAAATATATTATACAGTTCCACCATGGTATCAACATTTCATGAAATAGAGAGCCAATGGAAAAAGTTTTAAGTAGCCTGCCCAACAGACAGAAACGCAAGAATGACTCCGTGGAAAAATAGGATTTCATCCTGTCCTTTGAAGTCAAAACTAGGCTTGTTGTTTATTTGAATAAGGAATCAAGCTGTCTGAGTTTCTCTTTTACCCTACCTATATTTGGAAACTCAAACTCCTAACTCATACAGGTTTAGATGTAATAGTAATAATAATAATAATAATAATAATAATAATAATAATAATGATAATAATAATAGTAATAGCAAGTCATGGACTCTATTGCCCCTTCCAGAGTTTAGATTTCAAGGAACTGTTTATGTAAACTCCTACAAAATGTGGAAACTATGCCCTAGTGAAGTTATTGGACTATTTAATATGTTAGTAATTTCCACAGTTAAGTAATGTCTGTAAGAGTCTCTATCCTGTCAAGTCCAAACAGAAAAATAAAACACTTCTTTTAGTTAATTTCTAGCCGTAAAGTTAATTGTGATTTCCAAGGCATAAAGCAACAGAACATTTTGGGGCTTTTACATCTTGATAAAGATCATAATCCTTATCTTTAGTGCTATAATATTTTTTAGTGGGTTGTTTAAGTAGTAAATGTAGTCTCTTAATTAAACTTATTACATAGCCATCCCCGTAGGCCCATTCATTGAAAAACTTTGAAGCACTCCAAGAGCTGTAGCAGCTGTGGTCCTTGGAGAAGCCTCACATTAGCCTATGACGTTAAATGTCTTTGAGAATATTGCGAACCTTACTGGTAGGAACTGGTGAAGTTTCCAGAGCATTGTGAGCCTCCATGGCCTCTGAGAGAGCATCAACATAAATTCTCCTCCCCTCTTTCCCCAAAAGAAAATGTGTTCCTAGAGTGACCTCTGATCATTTAAAAAAGAAAAAAAAGTTTTTCTGTATCTGTTTCATTTGACTATTTAAGGGTGCTTGTGTTTCATGAAAGGGCAGTAAAATGCAACCTGAGGGAGCACCTCAGTGGACAGGCCAAGTTGGTCCCCTGAGGAATCACCACCATGCAAGTGGCTTAGTGAAAAGGAATTTTATTGGGGGAAGGGAAGGGGACCTGGGAAAGGTGTAGAGGTAGAGAAAGGAGGTGGTCAGAGAAGAACAAAAAGAGTGAGGAGAGAGGAAGGGAGAAAGAGGCTGGCTGGAAGGAAGAGAAAATAGGTTCTTCCTCTTGGGTTTTGTGGGGAAGAGAGCAGAGAAGCAGGGGAGGAAAGGGGTTGGGGAGTGGAGAATAGGAGATGGAGAGAGGTAGAGAGAGGAAGAGTGCTGAGAGGGGGAGGGGTGAGAGGGACAGAGACAGAGAAAGACAGAGACAGACAGACACACAACGGAGTTGGGAGTTGGGGTAGCCAAGCAATCTTTCTTATACACCTGGCCCCGACCTGGCTCCCACCTGGCTCCCACCTGGTTCCCACCTGGCAGGTGGCTCATCAAGCTGTTGGGCAGAGCCTAGCAGACTTGTAAGTCAACAATGCTACTATAAGAGAAAATCTCATTTTTACCTTTTTGTCTGAAACTAGCTCCTCCTGTATGTAGTGCTCAAGCAGTCCTCAAACTAACATCTCTAGCCTCAACGTATGAAGTAGCTGGGAGTTATCGGCATGCACAACTGTGTTCAACAGATAACTTTTCAAAAAATTAAAACATAAAGTGTATTCGGAAATTAAAATTGGGAAGAATGAGTTTTACTGCTTTTAAGTCATGTGGCTATTTCCTTTGATCCATTTTTTTTTAAAAAAAGACATAAATTGGAGAAGTTTAAGAACATGCCCCTCAAAGGATAAACAACTCAAAACCCAAGAGGAAGAACCTATTTTCAATGAGAGTTGAAGGCCAGCTGAACTGAGTTTATGGGGAGGAAATGGAGATCAGAATAAGAATTTGGTGTCAGGGCTCTGGGCTTTTCAGTGTCATCCTCAAAAGGCACTTCTCCTCGGTTTCAAAACTGACTGAGAAAAGGGAAACTGCCTGGGACTGCTTCACAAGTGCAAATTAAGCCTCTCTTTATTCTCATAACAATTGCTCCAGAGAGGACCTGTCACTTTGAACTCCTGAGGATGAGATAATTACATGCAGTTTAGAGAACTGCACTTGAGGATGTAGCACTCATCCCTTAGAGACTTGATTAAATCAATCAGGCCGGAAATTCTTACAGCTGTTTCTTACATGACCAATCAGTTTTCTCTGATATCCTTTGCTAGCATTATTGGTGCATTCTTGCCCACAAGATGAGAAAGAATTGGCTTGAGTTGCCCATGAAGCCCTGCACAGTGAAATATGATTTCCAAGGAAGTTCACTTAGTAGCATCTTGCAGCCCAGCAAAGTCAAATCTGTGGATCAAGAAATATGTAGAGAATACACTGAAGCTTCTCCTTGTAATATGCTGTCCTCGCCTTCCCCATCTCCATGACACACCACTACCTTACCTTACCCTTAACCACACTCTACATCCTAGCTCTTCCTGTTGGATTGTCAGCATTAAGCACAAAGAGATCATTGCATCTCCACACAAGTTGTTATTTTTCTCATTCTCAACTCAAATGATTTCCTACCTCATGGCTTCTTTCCCCAACAGCAGGGAGTCTACTGGTCTCTGCATATCATGACATGCTGTGTCCTCTGCTCTTCCTCTCTCACCTATTCTTTGGTGTAAGTTGCCATCTGTGTCCTACACTGGGATCCATGAATAGGATGAACACATGCTGAAGAACACAGGTCCACTTTGTCACTTGTCTATTAGTGACTGTCATTGATCAGTGTTTCTGCTTCACCCATATAAAGAGTTCAATACCTCAGAAAATTGTTATCTGCATATAAACTTTCTCCCAATGCAGTTTCTTAAAAAAAAAATCAGTGATAGATTGTTCTGATCATTACCAAGTAATCGGAGAATCCTTTCATTTTCTCTGAGTACTCTACAGTGGTCATGTAGTTCTAACAAGTTTTTTTTGAGAGCCATGTCATTTGAGGGCTGGAGGGAATTTTATAAATGATCTTTATTATTCTCATCTATCAAATGGGACAGCAAGAACACATGGGAAGACTTTGGTAATCAGTCAAGGCTATGCTACTAGCAGTAACAAAACTAACTTCAAGGTTATGTTCTCTTCACAAGGCCCTCAGCTGCATTATCAACAGATGTTTGCATTACGAAGCATCTTAGCAGTAAATAAAGAGCAAAACACCCATCACCACCATTTTAAATCTATTTCCATATTATTTATGCTATAAATGGGTCTGTCTATACATCCACATTATAGTAGTGATTTTATGGGGAGTTTCTGTCCCCACTCTATTCCATTTAGCTCTTGAGTAAATGGCACAGAGACATGATTTTATAAACAAGCTGCTGGCACTATGCTAGGCAGATTCTGAACTATTCTAACCTGACTAGTCTACTAATATGCAGATAAATGTGCCATTACTTGCCAACTCAGTCTTGCTCTGTTCTATGTGTATCCTCAGGGTGAGCTTCTCTTAGTCTCCTGCTCATTCATGGTCCATCCTCCTGATCCATCATGCTCCACGGCAACTTCCTCTTCCCTTCACCTTTGTCGTTCTCCCTTCTGGTCCCTACTGGACATTTCCTCACTCTCTCCAGAGTTCTACCTTCCTTTCTCCCCTGCCCAGTCACAGACACAGTTGCCAATCAGACATAATTGGCAAGAATTCTTTATAGCACATCATTGGTCAATACAATGTCCATGTCCAGACTGCAACCTGACTTTGGGGCAGATAACTCAGTATCTGTACACATGACGCAGAAGACCAACCCCAATACCATAGCACACACATCATAACACATTCAAAAGCGAGAGACTCTTGCTTGTCCCAATAAACTTGTTTTCATGAGTGAAAGTAAAATTCTTGAAGGAAACTAAATTAGCAAGAATGACTAGATGTAAAGCTATTTCAGTGACTCCAAATTCACTTAGAATTCATTAGCATAAAAACTGTTTAAAATGGTGCCGGCCAAAGGGATTATTTAAATACTTCTAAAGGGTGAGGTAGCAGTATATGACTTGAGTCATTGATGATTCCATGGTGGCACTTCAGGTGTCACTAAGCTATTTGTAGAGATATAAGCAGCTAAGGAAGAGTATTGCTGAGTCATCACAACACTTGGTAGATGCGAAATCACAGTAAGATGTAGAAACTGATGGCTGGTCTCCCTATATGCATTCTGGCCTAAAGCTCCTAAAGTCCTTGCAGTTTTCAAAGTAGCAAGTGTCTTCTGTACGACAGTGAGTTGACTGAAGACTATCAGTCCACTCAGCATGGGAACTGATCACCACAGCAGGACCAAAGCATGATTATATGATTGGAACCTCAGTCAGAAACCCTAACTCTGGGACCGATAAAGGATGAAGGTTAAGTTGGTCGGTGATATTAACTGACCAAGCTTCTTTATTGAAGCCTCTATGAAAACACGCAAGGACAGGGTTTGGAAGGTTTTACTTAACCTGTAGTGCCTCCTGGAGAGACCACTTACTAGAAAAGGCATGAAAGCTGTGTGAACCTTCTTTCTTACCTTGTATCCTTTAAGATATGCTGGTAAATCCAAGGAAGACATTGCACTAAGGTCTATCAGAGATACTAGCAACCTGTTTATCCTTAGGAGGAGAAACATAGGAACTGGATATTATACTAGGTGGTTGGACAGAAGCATGGAGAAACAACCTGGAGCTCTCATTAAAAGGGAGACTAAACCTGTTGGACCTGGTGACATCTGCAGAGGCACAGCACCTGGACTGATCTATACTGAACTGACGCTACACAGCTGCATGTCTTACACACTGACCTGTTTGCTTGGACCTATGTGGAAAAATGTTTACTTCATACCTTCTGATCTCCTGTGCTAGCATTTTTGTCTATATTCTTAGAGACAGATAATCAGGCATAAATACAAAAGGAATAAAAGCAATCTATTTCTTCCTCATGGAATTCTCCTTGTTCCTACTCAAAAGATGTGTTTCCTTAGTTATTCTTGAAGTATTAAATCCAGTGTGTGTGTGTGTGTGTGTGTGTGTGTGTGTGTGTGTGTGTGCGTGTGCGCGCGTGTGCACTGGGCAATTGAAATGATTTTTATATGAACAAAAGGTGAGGAATGAATAAATTAAGATGAACGACGAGTTGAAGGCAAGGGACACAAACTTAATGATCGAATGGTATGCCACTGGCATGCTTTCTACCTGCCTGCTTCTTCTGCATTATCTATACTGTACTAAAACTACCTGTGTCTGACTGCATTCTGGTAAGATTCCTCTCAGTCACTATCAGCTGATACCATCAAAAAACTTATTCAAACGAGGCAAAGAACAGTAAACACAGACACAAAACAAGCTTTTGCTGAGGACATACAGCTCAGTGATGGCAGCCATTAGAATTGAAAGGGTGGATGAAGGAAGACGCCAAGGCCAGAGTTCCAACTAGAAGAAAAGCACTTGGAAAGTTCTCCAGGAAGCATCTTGACCTCCTCCTTTGTCCCCTGCCCCCTTTTAATCCCTTGCAGCTGGGATTTAGAAAATCCAGTTCTCCCATCTAGCTCTCTTGTGTTTTGTAAACATTTTTGTTGGGTCCCAGCATGATTGTTCTGTGACTTCTATCTAGCTTTTGTCATGGCCAGCATCCACCTGGAGCCCCTTACAAGACAAGCTGGGCTACAAAAGACATTTGAAAATTTTACCCCCTGATTTAGGGCTTCTATTTAGCAGGGAAAGTTGGAAAGATTCTTGGAGTAGATTTAGTTAATTGATTAAAACATTGCCACATGTTCTTAAAGGTTTGAAGTTATGACACTTTAAAAATAGGTTGGGGATTTAGCTCAGCGGTAGAGCGCTTGCCTAGCAAGCGCAAGGCCCTGGGTTTGGTCCCCAGCTCTGAAAAAAAAATAAAAATAAAGGTATATCTATTTTTTAATTTGATGTGTATGAGTGTTCTGCTATGTGGCAAGTGTGTAAACACAGTACGTGTATGACTGGTGATCATGAAGGTTAAAAGAAGATAGTTTTGGATCCCCTAGGTCTGGAGTTATAGATGGTTATAAGTTGCCATGTGGGTGCTGAGAACACAACTCAGTCTGCCTAGAAGAGCAACCAATTCTTAACCACTGAATCATCTCTCTAGTCCCCTCATAGTCTTCTGAATTTTATTATTTATTACTCCGTATATGTGTGATATATGTATGCATGAGCACACATACATATATGCTTTTATATGGCTTCTGGTGATTGAAGTCAGGACAGGTTTTGTGTAATGAGGGACTTTACCCACTAATCCATCCTGCTTGTCATGAATGTTATTTATTAGTTTATTAGTGAGTGGTAAAAGATTTCTCAGTTAAGTCCACAGTCTGTGTCTGACTGCGTTCTCATAAGATTCCTCTCAGTCATTATGAAACCGCAGTTCCATGGTCTTGGGCACAGGACACTAGAAAACACAGGCCACCAATTTCAAAATGTTATTTTCTTCCTTAGTGGAAAAGGAATGTTTTCTTCACAAACCTTAGCAAACTGACAAGCAGACAACAAAGAGCAGCTGGCCATATCCTCTATTCCCTCCCAGAGTCCCCAATAGATCTCTGCCTTCCACAGGGACCATCAAGTCATCCCATCATGAAACTAGATTGTCAGGGTATCCCCCAAAGTTATAAAGAGACTGTGAGACTTCTGGCCTCGGTGTTCAGGAATTACTGAAGTGGCTGTTTATACACAGATTGTTTCTGCGGCACCCTCGGCTATGTAATTAACCCTGCCATTATCTAGTTGTGAAATGGGTGTGATCACAGAGTTAAAAACATGGGGCTGCGTGGTCAGGATTGGAAACAACAAAGCAAGCAAACCAGAACAACAACAACAACAAAAGCACCTGCCCAGGAGAAACCAAGTGCTGGGAAGGCGAGGTTCCTCTCCTATTGCTTTCTTTGAGTCCATGAGCGCATTAGACAATTCCCTAGGAGCAGCTCTTGCCTTGAACCCACAGTGCTCCTTGAGTCAGGCAGCAAGTAGCAAACTTGACTGTCACAAGAAACTCAGAAGGAACATGTCAGTATTGACAGGGCATTTAGTTTTAGAAACCACAGTTAGATAAATGTGCTGTATATTTTTCCAGGAAAAATTCTAAGACCAAATTCCTCATTTAGAAACAAAACTGTCAAATGTCCCATGAAACAACGAAATCATCATTTTTTTCTACTTGCAGATGTTATTGATTTGTACATCTCTGAGACACACATTTTCAAGTTCAGTTAAAACATTCCAGGTCTGAGCAAAATAGGGAATAAATAGTCAATTATGTGAGGAAAAAGCCCATAGACACCAGGCTGTAACCTTAAGCTATTTTAGCATATTATTGAGGATATGTTGAAATTTTAAACATTTTCAAGTGATGGATAAGATTATGAAATATGTTTAGATAAGATGTGATTTTCCAAGGAAGTTTATAAATTTATGGTAAAAAAGATCATAGTAAATTATTTTCAATCTTTTCTGATAGCCCCAGAGAACAAACAATAAAGTAATGGAGTTTATTTCTTGATGGTGAAGTTCTTCAATTTGAGTGACAAATCCCTCAGCTATCTCTATGGATATTAAGAGAGTGTCACACACCCAGTCTATTCATAATGCTAATGCTAACCTTCTTATTAGCTCTTTAAAAAACAAACAACACACAAACAAACAAAAAGAGTGCCCCTTTGGCTGTTATTCAACTATGCCATGCTATTTGAATCAACAACCGAAGTCCGCTAAGTGGCATATTGCCAGTGGGTTGTGGAAGAGACCAGTTGCCTCAACCTAGACCATGAAGACATTTCCAGGCAGTGCAGCTTGAGGGAAGGAAGAACACTCCATACTTTACTGACCTTCATCCTGGCTCTCCTTCTCTATTTAAGGGTAGTGCTGTCAATATGCAATGTCCTTTGATAGTATTGATTTCCCCCTTCTCACTTGGCTTTTTATGCTGTTCTGGACTGTTTCTAGAATTTTCTCTGACTTTCTGTGACTGTTGGGTGTGAAAAAAGAGCTGAGTGAGGAGGCCATTAAGTAATAGCCTGAGTCAGAGTTAGATTTTGTTTACTGTTGTTTCTAGCTGTGGGTGTCAGAGTCTAAAACTTCCTCCAGGACTCCTGTTTTGGCTACTCTCATATCCCTCACTTTTCTTAGACAATCTTAACTAGGATCAGAAGCACTTTCCCACTTAACCCCAGGTTATGTAGGAGTATCTATGTTGCTGGGATGGTGGACTATGGCACAGTGTTCTGTACTGAACCTGACTTGAATGGTTTCCTACTCTCAGCTAGGTTATGCTTTAGGAAAACTTACCTTTGTTAGTCTCTGTAAAACAATCTCCTTTACAGTGAGATCTGCTCCAGGAGACCAGGAAAGTCTGGAGTATATACTTCAGAGTGTTTCGTCTGCCAGAAACCGCAGAGATCATGAGAAGGCAGCAGGACTCCCAGAGGTGAAACTGTAAAGTGTGGAGGTCTTGAGACCATGCCTAACTCACAGGCAGAGGCCACTGAACCTTAGCAACTCACAAATTGTCCTTTAAACATTGCTACTGACAAACTTGTGCTTCTGGACTTCTGTTTCTATACATAATGATTTTATTACCCTGTGTCCCAGGCCACAGTTTGCCTTGTGACCTCAGTTCTCTGCTTATTCCAATTGTTGACCTGCAGTTTGTCCAGCTATTTTCTTATTGTGAAGACTAGCATGTTACTTGTCAGATTGGGAACCATGATGAAAATGATCAAATGATCAGCTTCAGCATTTTGTGTGTGTGTGTGTGTGTGTGTGTGTGTATGTGTGTGTGTGTGTGTGTGTGTGTGTGTGTGTGTTAATGACATACTTATCTATAAATTGATGTTTAAGGCAGCAACCTAAGTATATGGCACATGAAACTTATAATAAAAGATATACTTTTTTAGTATTCCTAAAACTTTTTAATAGCAGAGACTGAAGAAATCACTAGAGCAGTCAGTCAATGTCCTGCAGTGAATGTTGGGATCTTGCAGGAGTTGTTTATTGGCTGCTATTCCATTCATTGCTTCCACCCAGTGACGTGTCGGTCACTGCCCTGATCTGGAAGGTTCCACTTGAAATCTCCCAAAATACTTGGCCAGCATTTGTATGAAAATCAGACCAGGCTGATGCTCTTGTACCGTAAAGGATGTTAGATGGGGCCAAGTCACTAGCAGTCGTCGAAAAGGAGTATCACGGTGAGATGTCAGTGGCTCAGTTATATTCCCTATGCAAAAGGATCATTCTACTATGTGGATCCATTATAAAGAAAATGGATTAACATATGAAAAATCTGGTTTATAGGAGGCTACTCAACAGGAAACTTTTATTCCCATCTTATGTACCTTCCTTTTTTTTTCTCTTTTGAGGCCAACTCAAAGTGCACTTTCCAATTAAATGAACCATTTCAAAAAGAAAATTTGTGATAGAAGAAAATTGGAAATATTGAAATGTCCATACTGTTAGCATTTTGTTTAAGCTTCGCCTGCAGGTGATGCCAGTGGGCATGTGGATATATGACGCTTGTCATGGCAACAGATGCATGGGTACCTCCAAACTCCTGATCACATTGTATCTGACTGTTGTGATGTGCGTTTAGATCTGCTGGTCAGGGTGACTTTTCATTCACCCTCAGGACTATGATATGAGACTATGATGTGAGCGATCGCTACAGAGTGTCTCCACTGTGCCATCAATTATCAAATCTTTCTGCCACTATCACTCCTCAGTGCAATACACAGCGTGCTCTGTTTGCCCTGTTGGAAATCTGGATAGCTAGTTAAATATTGACCTTGTAAGTACTTAACTACTTACTTATTTGTTAAACACCGAACTGTTAGTTATTAGAAGAGTAGCATCCCATACACACACAGGTCTGACATTCTCTCAAATTATCCACAAGCTGAAACACTTCCAGGCCCTTGCTAATCAAAGTGTGGTCAGATTATCACACCGTTTATTTATTAGTGATTCATGCGCCCCCAAACTCAGTAGCATCAAAAAAAGCACACTGTTTCAGAGTTTCTGTGAGTCAGGGGACTGGGTATATTTTCATTGAGTGCCTGTGACTCACAGATTCTCACAGCACCCATTAAGGTGTAAGGTGCGGTTGGAGTAGGAGCTGAGGTCTTCTCAAGGCCGAATTTCGGAACAATTTGCTTCAAAGGCTCACTGAGGTTCTGTGGTGGTGGACAGATCTTTCCACTGTCCCAGCTATTGCTTGGAGCTCAATTACTTACTATGTGGAGCTCAGAGTAGGGCTGTTTACAGCTGGGAAGAGGGCTTTCTTCACACAGGAGCCATGCTCTTTGGAACTTTTATCAGATGGGTTGCCATGATACTCTTTAGAAACCAGGCCACAGGCCAGATCTATAGAGAATGATAAGGACGACCAGGACTATTGATCGGGAGAGGGAATGATTGAGATATATGCTCCAGGCTTCTTATGAGTTAGTATGAACTGAGTGCTTGCTTGAAATGCAGCATCATGGAACTAGTAAACAAAATTTGTATTTTAGCACAATTCTCAGGAGACTGATGTATATGTCCAAGCTTGCTGTCTTCATTTTCTCTTGTGATACAATTTACTGAAAAAAGCAGCTCGAGGGAGTAAAGGGTTATTTTGCTCATATATAGTTCCAGGTTATGGTCCACCCTATCCAGGAAGTCCCAGGACAGGAGCATGCCAGAACTGGCTCACTGCTGTCAAGGAGCACAGAACAACAAATGCATGTTGTGGCTCAGTTCACATTCTTGACTTTATTTCAGCCCAAGATCCACAGCCCAGGGTATGATATCAGCACAATGGGCAGGGCTTTCCACCTCAGTTATCTTAATCAAGATAACATTCCCCGTGCCAGAGGTCCATCAACCAGTTGGGTTGAGGTTGTGTCAAGTTAATAGCATCTGACCTCATAGTTGGAGAGCCCTTCCCTATGAGTAGGGTCCATTCAGTTTATTCTGTTGCAGAAACAGTTTTCTCAATTTTAAGATCAGTTTTCTGGGCAATTCCCTTTCCCTTATTCAACAAGTGGTGAAAAGCAAAGGTGACTAGAGCACGCATGACTTGATGCTGTTTTCAGGCCGAGACTGGAGTTGGAGAAATAAGGAAGATGCAGAGGACATGAGAACTGAGACTAAAAGATAGAATGATGGATAGCATGAAGAAAATGAAGAGGTGGCTGGACAGCTGGCTCAGTGTTTAAGATGACTTGCTGCTCTTGTAGAGGACCTGGATTTAATCCCCAGTATTCACATGGTGGCTGGTTCACAGCTGTTTTTAACTCTTCCCAGGGGATCTGACACCAGCCATGCACATGGTACACGGAAATAAATACAGGTAAAGCACTCATATACATACAATTATAAAATAAATGAGTGTAAAGGCAATGTTAAGACTTTAAAGAAGTTAATTAGAAAACAAGATTATAGCCCTATTTCTTTGACAGCACTTATTCTTCAACAACTGTATACCATGCAGCATATTAATTATAATGGTAAACGCCTTTTATTGCCTGGATTTATTTGATTCTACCTACCAAAACACCAAAGTGTTGAACATATTTTAGAAATATAGCCACTAGATCACTTCAGTACAAACATATAAATGCATAACCGAATTTCAGCACTTTAATTATGCTGTCCCATTTACTTCATGTTCCAACAGATCCAATAATCTACATATAGAACTGGACAATTTCCATAATAGACATCTTAACATTTGAGACAGTGTCTTCCTATGTAACTCAGGTGGCAGCCTCAGCCTGTCAAATATCTGGATTATAGACATGTAGTACCTATTGTCTTCCTTGACAATAATTTCACTGTATTTTACATTTATATCAAATTATATCTAGTGGGAAAGACAAGGTACATTTTATTTACAATTCATATCTATCTATCTATCTATCTATCTATCTATCTATCTATCTATCTATCTATCTATCGAGAGATCCCATCCCTAAGGTATAAAATATAAGTCCCTAAATGTACTCATTACAAAATATAATAGGTTAGGTAAAGCCTTTGTCTGTATGATCCCAGTGGTTCTAAAAACCAACACATATTAGGATACATGAGCTACTTATTAAACCTTCAAAAGCTTTGGGAATCACTATTAAAACTTTAGGTATGTATGCAAACCTAAAAATCAGTATTATTCACTGATATTCAACTACATCTTCATGATTTTACTGTTTTTTGACTTTTAGTTATAATATTGCAGCAAATGTCTTCTATACATTAGAGGAAAGCTGCACCTATGGATCTCAATAATCTGGTTATCTAAATAAGACCTAAAATGTGGAAATATTGGTTAGCATGGCAACATGCCTAGTGGAAATTCATCAGGCTCTATATGGTAGATGAAGAGCTATAAGCAGTTAGTGGCTCAGAGGAAGGATAAGCTTTCCCCGAGAAGAGGCCCCTGATATGTTATCTAATCCCAAATGGTCAGTCCTTAACAGTAATACAAACACTAAATGGACTCAGGACTCAGGGAGGTGTGTGTGTGTGTGTGTGTGTGTGTGTGTGTGTGTGTGTGTGTGTGCGCGCGCACAACATTAATAAAGAATAAGAAAATATAATTTTGAGATAGTAGGGCACAGGGATATTAGAGGAGTTGGAGGCAGAGTACAAATGATTTAAATGTAGTACTCACATGAAGTTCCCATGATTCTTTTCTGTTTATATCTAAGACATGAAAACACTGTGTATGATTCTTTCTGAACACTGGTCAATCATGTTTGCTGTTGTCACATTGCTAACTTGAAATTGGCTGAAAGATGAATACACAGAAAGTGGAAAGCACTATAAATAAATCCTTGGGTTTTAATTAATTGATTTCAGACTTTAAAAAGTCGAGAGACTATTTTAACACTGAAGACTAAACTTTGAAATGTCTCTGTTGGCTGGAGACATGGCTCGATGACTAAGAACATTGGCTGGTCTTCTAGAGCACATTGTTCATTTCCCAGAACCCACATAGAAGCTCTCAGCCATCTGTAACACTGAAGGCACCCAGGATGTAAGTAGTGCATAGGTGTACACGCAGACAAAAAAATCTATACACATAAAATTCAAATTAAATATATTTTGAAATGTCCCTGTTACTTTACTAACAATGAAAAGCAAAATAAAATAATGCATATCTGAAACCAGTTATATAATTCACCAAAGAAATTGCTGACATTGATAGACGAGTAACATAAGTGTAAAGCTCACAGAGGTTTCACTTTTAATGAACATAATTTGTACTTGAGAAAGTGTAACCACAGGTAACTGCCATATTTAATGATAAATAATTATTAAGAAAAGTCAGTGAAATGCAAGCAATTCTATCTGTGTAGGTTACCATATATCCAAGACTTCAGAAAGAATGAATAAGGCATTTCTTGAGAATCAATTGGTTATAAGGAGTTTATAACAAAAGATACTTTATATGTTACTGAAATGGTATCACACATTTTTCATGTTAGCCCAATTTATTTTGCATTTATTTATACGGTAGATTTTGGGTTTGGTTATCCAAAGGCCCATGTGTACTTGGCTTGATTTTTAACTTTGTGACAGAACTGGGAACTGGAAACATTTAAACATGTACAGCCTTCTAGATGGATGTTGACTCACTGGGCGGAATGTCTTGCTACTGGGATCCCAGTCTCTCTTTCTCAACCATCTCTACTTAAATAGGCCTCTTCATATGCAGTCTCTCTGTGAACTATTATTCTGCCACATCCTCCAAGTGTGCTATGTGAAACCATGAGCCAAAATAAACCTTAATACCTCAGTTATTTCAACAGAGTGGTAGGATGTCTTAGTCACTGTTTTATTGATGTGATGAAATGCCATGACCAAAAGCAACTTGTAGTGGGTGCAGGATTTATTTGGCTTACAATTCCATGTAGAAGTTAGGCCCTGGTTCTTCCTTCAAGCTCCATGTTCCCAGAAATAAGACTTCAACTCAAAATGTGTTTACAAATACCTTGGCCATGTAGCTGAACTCTTCTCTGACTAGTTATAACTTAAACAATCCCATTTATTCTAGCCTGTATTCTGCCATGTGGCTGTGTTAAGATATCATGTAACTGTCTTGTCACGTCTTCCCAGAATCTTCTGTACCTGGCTCTATCCCAGAATTCTCTCTCCTCCTGGATGTCCCAGCTCCATTTCCTGCCTAAGCTGTAGGTGATAGACTTTTCCTATCAATTAAAAATAATGATAGGCAATGCATCCATAAAATACACAAGATGTTCTTTCTACACTTCCACATTGCACAGACCATGGAGAAATGCATTCAGCATTTCTTATAGAATCAAGGACCACCGTGGGAAGGACTCTCCCCATCAATCACTAATTAATAAAATGCCTTATAGCAGGATCTTATGGAAGAGTTTTCTCAGTTGAGTTTCTGTACTTTCACATAACTCTAGCTTATGACAAGTTGACATAGAACTAGGCAGCACAATAAGACATTGGGTCTCCCAGTAAATAGGTGTAAATGTTTCCATGTATTGGCTAGTGAGTTGGCTTTTGAACACTTGGCATTATATGGCCCTGCATCCTCCTCTTAGAACATAGACTACATATAACAGAGAAACACAGTACTATGACCTGAACCTCATCTGAAAATACTGCTTTAAGGTCTACTTCGAAAAGATGGCTATGCAGAATATTTATGTCAGTGGACATACTTCTGACATATGCTCTCTGTGGACCAGCTTCTCTCTGGTGAATGTTTGCTAACTCACTCTAAAGAAATCTTGGCTTGGTTAATTTTCAGTCTGCTGCTGCATTAGCCTCAATTAAACTTCAGACATGAATAGGTAAAGTTGACTTTCAGTCCGTTAGACTTTACCTGATAGGATAAGGAAGAAAGACTGTGTAACTCACTTTAGTAATCAGAAGACTCATTGAGAGGGCACTGATCAGTATACACTCACTAGTCTCATGCTAGAACTGGTTGCAGATTCTGCAGTCACAGGTACCTCTTTTAAATAACCAAACTAGCTTTCTGTGTCATTGAAAGTATCCTTGGCCAGCTGCTTGATGACTGGTTTTTGTCAGTAATACAATCATAGGGGTAGTTACTCAGCCCCAAGGCTCTGGGAGAAGAGCAAACTGTTCACTTCTACCAGTGAGCAACACACATGAGGGATGGCAAAGTTGACTGATATAAAAATTAACCCCTCCTTTTTCAGTTAAAAACAATTTTTGCTCTAAATTTTGAGCCAAATGAGAAAGGTGTATGTAGTGAAGGCTTTTCTCCTGAAGGATCTAATGAAATGTCAGCTAATAGAAATGACATCTAGCAACTTCTCAGACTAAGGGGAGACAGCAGTGTCCTTGTGGATCTGCAGAGAAAGGCAGATAGGGAGACATGTTGTGTTATATAGCTATCAATAAAACTTCTGGAGAATCCAAGTATGAGTAAGCAGAGATTCCCTGCGATCATCAAATGGGTATGTGATGAGTTTGGAGAAGGAACAGAAGTGGACACTAGGAGGTTACACAGTGGGGATGTGCATGCCATGGATAATTTTATGTGAGTTTGACATAAACTAGAGTCATTTTGGACAAGAAAACCAATCACAATCAAAAAATGTCTATACCAAGCCCATTGTGGGTGATCACACCCCTGGAGTATGGGTCCTGGAGTCTATAAGAGGAAGCAATTCATGAGGAACAAACCTGTAAGAAACAACCTCCCATGGCCTCTGCGTCAGTTGCTGTTTCTTCTAGATTCTTTTTTTTTTCCTTTTTTTCTTTATTAACTTGAGTATTTCTTTACATTTCGAATGTTATTCCCTTTCCCAGTTTCTGGACCAACATCCCCCTAACTCCTCCCCCTCCCCTTCTACATTGGTGTTCCCCTCCCCATCCTCCCCACATTACCGCCCTCCCCCCAACAATCACGTTTACTGGGGGTTCAGTTTGGCAGGACCAAGGGCTTCCCCTTCCACTGGTGCTCTTACTAGGATATTCATTGCTACCTATGGGGTAGGAGCCCAGGGTCATTCCATGTATAGTCTTTGGGTAGTGGCTTAGTCCCGGGAAGCTCTGGTTGGTTGGCATTGTTGTTCATATGGGGTCTCAAGCCCCTTCAAGCTCTTTCAGTCCTTTCTTTGATTCCTTCAACGGGGATCCTGTTCTCAGTTCAGTGGTTTGCTGCTGGCATTTGCCTATGTATTTGCTGTATTCTGGTTGTGTCTCTCAGGAGAGATCTACATCCGGTTCCTGTTGACCTGCACTTCTTTGCTTCATCCATCTTGTCTAATTGGGTGGCTGTAAATGTATGGGCCACATGTGGGGCAGGCTCTGAATGGGTGTTCTTTCTGTCTCTGTTTTTTTTTTTTTTTTTTTTTTTTTTTTTTTAATTAACTTGAGTATTTTTTTTTTTTTATTAACTTGAGTATTTCTTATATACATTTCAAGTGTTATTCCCTTTCCCGTTTCCGGACAAACATCCCCCTCCCCCCTCCCCTTCCTTATGGGTGTTCCCCTCCCAACCCTCCCCCCATTGCCGCCCTCCCCCCATAGTCTAGTTCACTGGGGGTTCAGTCTTAGCA
The DNA here is from genome assembly GCF_021556685.1 of Rattus norvegicus. Classification (NCBI taxonomy): domain Eukaryota; kingdom Metazoa; phylum Chordata; class Mammalia; order Rodentia; family Muridae; genus Rattus; species Rattus norvegicus. Next base: position 101,085,145 of record NC_141538.1, read on the forward strand.
GGACCCAGGGCTTCCCCTTCCACTGGTGCTCTTACTAGGATATTCATTGCTACCTATGGGGTCAGAGTCCAGGGTCAGTCCATGTATAGTCTTTAGGTAGTGGCTTAGTCCCTGGAAGCTCTGGTTGCTTGACATTGTTGTACTTTTGGGGTCTTGAGCACCTTCAAGCTCTTCCAGTTCTTTCTCTGATTCCTTCAACGGGGGACCTATTCTCAGTTCAGTGGTTTGCTGCTGGCATTCGCCTCTGTATTTGCTGTATTCTGGCTGTGTCTCTCAGGAGCGATCTACATCCAGCTCCTGTCGATCTGCACTTCTTTGCTTCATCCATCTTGTCTAATTGGGTGGCTGTATATGTATGGGCCACATGTGGGGCAGGCTCTGAATGGGTGTTCCTTCAGTCTCTGTTTTAATCTTTGCCTCTCCCTTCCCTGCCAAGGGTATTCTTTTTCCTCATTTAAAGAAGGAGTGAAGCATTCACATTTTGATCATCCGTCTTGAGTTTCCTTTGTTCTAGGGATTTAGAGTAATTCAAGCATTTGGGCTAATAGCCACTTATCAATGAGTGCATACCATGTATGTCTTTCTGTGATTGGGTTAGCTCACTCAGGATGATATTTTCCAGTTCCAACCATTTGCCTACGAATTTCATAAACTCGTTGTTTTTGATAGCTGAGTAATATTCCATTGTGTAGATGTACCACATTTTCTGTATCCATTCCTCTGTTGAAGGGCATCTGGGTTCTTTCCAGTTTCTGGCTATAATAAATAAGGCTGCGATGAACATAGTGGAGCACGTGTCTCTTTTATATGTTGAGGCATCTTTTGGGTATATGCCCAAGAGAGGTATAGCTGGATCCTCAGGCAGTTCAATGTCCAATTTTCTGAGGAACCTCCAGACTGATTTCCAGAATGGTTTTACCAGTCTGCAATCCCACCAACAATGGAGGAGTGTTCCTCTTTCTCCACATCCTCGCCAGCATCTGCTGTCACCTGAGTTTTTGATCTTAGCCATTCTCACTGGTGTGAGGTGAAATCTCAGGGTTGTTTTGATTTGCATTTCCCTTATGACTAAAGATGTTGACCATTTCTTTAGGTGTTTCTCAGCCATTCGGCATTCCTCAGCTGTGAATTCTTTGTTTAGCTCTGAACCCCATTTTTTAATAGGGTTATTTGTTTCCCTGCGGTCTAACTTCTTGAGTTCTTTGTATATTTTGGATATAAGGCCTCTATCTGTTGTAGGATTGGTAAAGATCTTTTCCCAATCTGTTGGTTGCCATTTTGTCCTAACCATAGTGTCCTTTGCCTTACAGAAGCTTTGCAGTTTTATGAGATCCCATTTGTCGATTCTTGATCTTAGAGCATAAGCCATTGGTGTTTTGTTCAGGAAATTTTTTCCAGTGCCCATGTGTTCCAGATGCTTCCCTAGTTTTTCTTCTATTAGTTTGAGTGTGTCTGGTTTGATGTGGAGGTCCTTGATCCACTTGGACTTAAGCTTTGTACAGGGTGATAAGGATGGATTGATCTACATTCTTCTACATGTTGCCCGCCAGTTGAACCAGCACCATTTGCTGAAAATGCTATGTTTTTTTCCATTGGATGGTTTTGGCTCCTTTGTCAAAAATCAAGTGACCATAGGTGTGTGGGTTCATTTCTGGGTCTTCAATTCTATTCCATTGGTCTATCTGTCTGTCTCTGTACCAATACCATGCAGTTTTTATCACTATTGCTCTGTAATACTGCTTGAGTTCAGGGATAGTGATTCCCCCTGAAGTCCTTTTATTGTTGAGGATAGCTTTAGCTATCCTGGGTTTTTTGTTATTCCAGATGAATTTGAAAATTGTTCTGTCTAATTCTTTGAAGAATTGGATTGGTATTTTGATGGGGATTGCATTGAATCAGTAGATTGCTTTTGGTAAAATGGCCATTTTTACTATATTAATCCTGCCAATCCATGAACATGGGAGATCTTTCCATCTTCTGAGGTCTTCTTCAATTTCTTTCCTCAGTGTCTTGAAGTTCTTATTGTACAGATCTTTTACTTGCTTGGTTAAAGTCACACCGAGGTACTTTATATTATTTGGGTCTATTATGAAGGGTGTCGTTTCCCTAATTTCTTTCTCGGCTTGTTTCTCTTTTGTATAGAGGAAGGCAACTGATTTATTTGAGTTAATTTTATACCCAGCCACTTTGCTGAAGTTGTTTATCAGCTTTAGTAGTTCTCTGGTGGAACTTTTGGGATCACTTAAATATACTATCATGTCGTCTGCAAATAGTGATATTTTGACCTCTTCTTTTCCGATCTGTATCCCCTTGATCTCCTTTTGTTGTCTGATTGCTCTGGCTAGAACTTCAAGAACTATATTGAATAAGTAGGGAGAGAGTGGGCAGCCTTGTCTAGTCCCTGAGTTTAGTGGGATTGCTTCAAGTTTCTCTCCATTTAGTTTAATGTTAGCAACTGGTTTGCTGTATATGGCTTTTACTATGTTTAGGTATGGGCCTTGAATTCCTATTCTTTCCAGGACTTTTATCATGAAGGGGTGTTGAATTTTGTCAAATGCTTTCTCAGCATCTAATGAAATGATCATGTGGTTCTGTTCTTTCAGTTTGTTTATATGATGGATCACGTTGATGGTTTTCCGTATATTACACCATCCCTGCATGCCTGGGATGAAGCCTACTTGATCATGGTGGATGATTGTTTTGATGTGCTCTTGAATTCGGTTTGCCAGAATTTTATTGAGTATTTTTGCGTCGATATTCATAAGGGAAATTGGTCTGAAGTTCTCTTTCTTTGTTGGGTCTTTGTCTGGTTTAGGTATAAGAGTAATTGTGGCTTCATAATAGGAATTCGGTAGGGCTCCATCTGTTTCAATTTTGTGGAATAGTTTGGATAATATTGGTAAGAGGTCTTCTATGAAGGTTTGATAGAATTCTGCACTAAACCCGTCTGGAACTGGGCTCTTTTTGCTTGGGAGACCTTTAATGACTGCTTCTATTTCCTTAGGAGTTATGGGGTTGTTTAACTGGTTTATCTGTTCCTGATTTAACTTCGATACCTGGTATCTGTCTAGGAAATTGTCCATTTCCTGAAGATTTTCAAGTTTTGTTGAATATAGGTTTTTATAGTAAGATCTGATGATTTTTTGAATTTCCTCTGAATCTGTAGTTATGTCTCCCTTTTCATTTCTGATTTTGTTAATTTGGACGCACTCTCTGTGTCCTCTCATTAGTCTGGCTAAGGGTTTATCTATCTTGTTGATTTTCTCAAAGAACCAACTTTTGGTTCTGTTGATTCTTTCTATGGTCCTTTTGTTTCTACTTGGTTGATTTCAGCTCTGAGTTTGATTATTTCCTGCCTTCTACTCCTCCTGGGTGTATTTGCTTCTTTTTGTTCTAGAGCTTTTAGGTGTGCTGTCAAGCTGCTGACATATGCTCTTTCCTGTTTCTTTCTGCAGGCACTCAGCGCTATGAGTTTTCCTCTTAGCACAGCTTTCATTGTGTCCCATAAGTTTGAGTATGTTGTATCTTCATTTTCATTAAATTCTAAAAAGTTTTTAATTTCTTTCTTTATTTCTTCCTTGACCAGGTTATCATTGAGTAGAGCATTGTTCAATTTCCACGTATATGTGGGCATTCTTCCCTTATTGTTATTGAAGACCAGTTTTAGGCCGTGGTGGTCCGATAGCACGCATGGGATTATTTCTATCTTTCTGTACCTGTTGAGGCCCGTTTTTTGACCAATTATATGGTCAATTTTGGAGAAAGTACCATGAGGAGCTGAGAAGAAGGTATATCCTTTTGCTTTAGGATAGAATGTTCTATAAATATCCGTTAAGTCCATTTGGCTCATGACTTCTCTTAGTCTGTCTACATCTCTGTTTAATTTCTCTTTCCATGATCTGTCCATTGATGAGAGTGGGGTGTTGAAGTCTCCTACTATTATTGTGTGAAGTGCAATGTGTGTTTTGAGCTTTAGTAAGGTTTCTTTTACATATGTAGGTGCCCTTGTATTTGGGGCATAGATATTTAGGATTGAGACTTCATCTTGGTGGATTTTTCCTTTGATGAATATGAAGTGTCCTTCCTTATCTTGTTTGATGACTTTTAGTTGAAAATTGATTTTATTTGATATTAGAATGGCTACTCCAGCTTGCTTCTTCTGAGCATTTGCTTGGAAAGTTGTTTTCCAGCCTTTCACTCTGAGGTAGTGTCTGTCTTTGTCTCTGAGGTGTGTTTCCTGTAGGCAGCAGAATGCAGGGTCCTCGTTGCGTATCCAGTTTGTTAATCTATGTCTTTTTATTGGGGAGTTGAGGCCATTGATATTGAGAGATATTAAGGAATAGTGATTATTGCTTCCCGTTATATTCATATTTGGAAGTGAGGTTATGTTTGTGTGCTTTAATTCTCTTTGTTTTGTTGCCAAGACGATTAGTTTCTTGCTTCTTCTAGGGTATAACTTGCCTCCTTATGTTGGGCTTTACCATTTATTATCCTTTGTAGTGCTGGATTTGTAGAAAGATATTGTGTAAATTTGGTTTTGTCATGGAATATCTTGGTTTCTCCATCAATGTTAATTGAGAGTTTTGCTGGATACAGTAACCTGGGCTGGCATTTGTGTTCCCTTAGGGTCTGTATGACATCAGTCCAGGATCTTCTGGCCTTCATAGTTTCTGGCGAGAAGTCTGGTGTGATTCTGATAGGTCTGCCTTTATATGTTTCTTGACCTTTTTCCCTTACTGCTTTTAATATTCTTTCTTTATTTTGTGCGTTTGGTGTTTTGACAGTTATGTGACGGGAGGTGTTTCTTTTCTGGTCCAATCTATTTGGAGTTCTGTAGGCTTCTTGTATGTCTATGGGTATCTCTTTTTTTAGGTTAGGGAAGTTTTCTTCTATGATTTTGTTGAAGATATTTACTGGTCCTTTGAGCTGGGAGTCTTCACTCTCTTCTATACCTATTATCCTTAGGTTTGATCTTCTCATTGAGTCCTGGATTTCCTGTATGTTTTGGACCAGTAGCTTTTTCTGCTTTACATTATCTTTGACAGTTGAGTCAATGACTTCTATGGAATCTTCTGCTCCTGAGATTCTCTCTTCCATCTCTTGTATTCTGTTGGTGAAGCTTGTATCTACAGCTCCTTGTCTCTTCTTTTGGTTTTCTATATCCAGGGTTGTTTCCATGTGTTCTTTCTTGATTGTTTCTATTTCCATTTTTAATTCCTTCAACTGTTTGATTGTGTTTTCCTGGAATTCTTTCAGGGAGTTTTGTGTCTCCTCTCTATGGGCTTCTACTTGTTTATTTATGTTTTCCTGGAATTCTTTCAGGCATTTTTGCGATTCCTCTCTGTAGGCTTCTACTTGTTCTCTAAGGGAGTTCTTCACGTCTTTCTTGAAGTCCTCCAGCATCATGATCAAAAATGATTTTGAAACTAGATCTTGCTTTTCTGGTGTGTTTGGATATTCCATGTTTGTTTTGATGGGAGAATTGGGCTCCGATGGTGCCATGTAGTCTTGGTTTCTGTTGCTTGGGTTCCTGCGCTTGCCTCTCGCCATCAGATTATCTCTAGTGTTACTTTGTTCTGCTATTTCTGACAGTGGCTAGACTGTCCTATAAGCCTGTGTGTCAGGAGTGCTGTAGACCTGTTTTCCTCTCTTTCAGTCAGTTATGGGGACAGAGTGTTCTGCTTTCGGGCGTGTAGTTTTTCCTCTCTACAGGTCTTCAGCTGTTCCTGTGGGCCTCTGTCTTGAGTTCACCAGGCAGCTTTCTTGCAGCAGAAAATTTGGTCTTACCTGTGGTCCCGAGGCTCAAGTTCGCTCGTGGGGTGCTGCCCACGGGCTCTCTGCAGCAGCAGTAACCAGGAAGACCTGTGCCGCCCCTTCCGGGAGCTTCAGTGCACCAGGGTTCCAGATGGTCTTTGGCTTTTTCCTCTGGCGTCCGAGATGTGTGTGCAGAGAGCAGTCTCTTCTGGTTTCCCAGGCTTGTCTGCCTCTCTGAAGGTTTAGCTCTCCCTCCCACGGGATTTGGGTGCAGAGAACTGTTTATCCGGTCTGTTTCCTTCAGGTTCGGGAGGTGTCTCAGGCAGGGGTCCTGCCGCTCCTGGGCCTTCTTCTAGATTCTTGTCCTGACTTCCATTGTTAGTGAACGATGATGTGAGCGTGTAAGATGAACTTAACCCTTTCCTCCCCAAGTTATTTTTGGTCTTGGCATTTTATCACAATGATGGCAATCCCAACTAAGACCACAAATAAACAAAGCTAAGATACAGAAAAGGCAATAGTCCAGGCACCTTTCCAATATCATTCCAGCTAGTATTTAAAATTTAAATATATGTAAAATTAAGTATGTTAAAAAGTGGGAGATAAATATTGCTCTAAGAGCTTTGTCCAGAAGCAAATACTTTCTCTTGCTGTAACTGGGAGGGAAAAAGAAGCAAATGTGTATCATTTTCTTGGCTGGAAACTAGGAGGAGAGCATTACATTAAAAGGTTTATCTAACCTCTTCTCTTTGTCCTATGAATTTAATGATGGGCTTGCATAAAACTTTTCTTAATTTGTATTGTACCTCTCAGGACATTTGGGATTTATATCATGGGTTTTATAGTAGGATGATGTAACTGGGGACGGCAGGCTTTATTTGTTCAATCAACTTGCCATTAGTATATAAAAGGGTGAAAATACAAAGGACTTTATGAGCGGTGTCTTACCCAGTCCTCCAGGATGACCAGACAACATGAGAAATCCCCCTATTTGTAAGATACATTCAGCTGCTCATGTGCATGTTGATTAATATAAAGAGTAGTTTTTTAAATAAAGGGTGGCACCACTTAATAAAAAATATATTTATGTTCCAAGGGAAACAGACCTTTTTTATTTAATATTATTTTGTGGGTGCATTTGTATGGTGCATATATGTCAGTAAAGGCATGTGTGTGCCACATCATGCCTGGGGGAAACAGAGGCAACTTTCAGGAGTTAGCTATTTCCTTCTGCAAAGAGATCAGGGATGGAAATCAGGTTATAAGCTTTGCACAGCAAGTGTTTTTACCTTATAACCTAGAACATAATTTTATTTTTTATTAAATGGTGAGAGTCCAGATTTTTATTATCACACAGTTTCTGGTCAGCCAAGTAAAATTCATGTTGGCTTTGAATTTCAGTGTTTAGCTGCAAGCTTTTTGCTAGCTATACTTCATGGTGAAAGTATTCAGCAGCAACTGTCTGTCTCGTTTGGCCCATATGATTTCCTCATAGCAAAAATGATTTATTAAACACACAATCTCAAGGAAGAAAAAGAATATGTTGGAATGGAAAGAAACGCTGGGATTTTACAGGAGCACAGTAATGTTTTCTTATAATGTGATATCTGAAATGAAACCTCGGTGGGAAACAAAGACAAGTACATGAGGCTTGGGCTAAATTCAGTCTTAGGGAACAGGATTCCTCTTTGTTTCACAGAACTCGCTTTGGCATTCCTATTGAGCCCCGTAGCTCATAGAAAAATGAATGCAATCTCATGATTTTTCTTTATTTTGGGGAATTGGAAATCCTACACACTAACTTGTTTACCCTCAGACCACAGGGAGATTATGTCGTGGGCAGACTTAGACCTTGGACCATGTTCCACCTTGAGTTTTAATTCTCTGATTTAAAACAAATTATTTTTGTTTATGTGTATGGGTGTTTTGCCTACATGTAGTGTCTGTGCACCACTTACAGGCCCAGTGCCCTCAGGTCTCCTGGAACTGGAGTTAGAAATGATTTTTAAGTCACCCTGTGGATGCTGGAAATTTAACTCTAGTCCTTTGGAAGATCAGCCGGTTCCATTAATCACTGAACCATCTCTTCAGCCCCCTCAGTTCTTTGGTTAACTGAAAATTTGACTGTGTTCTTCCTTGAACTCCATCATGCTAATTCATAACTTGCATTCTTTCAGAGGAAAAGGACCCTGCAGGGCCAGCAACATGGCTCTGGTAAATGTTGGTAAATATACTTTCTCCCAAGCCTAATAACCCGATGTTGACCCTGAGACCCACATGGTGTGTCTGACCCTTGAATGACTTTTACTTATGTCTAGGATACCTATAAATTCCCACCCTTTACACAGATAAACACATTAGTAAATAAATGTATTATGAAAATTGTTTGGAAAAGGAGCATTTGGAAGAAAACAGGCCTTGGAAAATGTGTTGTTGGGAGCCACTGATCTTTCTAGGTCCCTCATTGGTCATTCAAATTTGGTATAAACCCAAATTTGTCATTTGTCAGAAATGACATGGAAGTTTTAGCACTTTCCCCAGAGACCAAAGACATGTTTGGCACCAACCTGAGGGTTGGAAGACTCAGTGTGAAGGCAAAACACACAGCAGGAATTGTAAAGATCAGAATAGCATGTGGGGAATGAGGAGTGAAAAGAGACGATACCGACATGGCTTTGAATCAGTCAGTCAGGACACTTGTACTGGGGAAGCAGAGACGAGGTTTGTTTGGTCTCTTTGTTCAATTCCTTTCACTGGGTGTTTGCAGAACACCTGTGCTGTGCTAGGACAAGTTATCGCCACTGAGCAAACAGAATCATGTGTGCACTGTGACTCACAGCTTGAAGTCCGCTTCCCTTTTGGAGGCTATCTTAGACTCTGTAAACTTAAGGTAGGGAGAGTCTATACGAGTTACTCAGTGCCAGAGTCCTGGGAATGAACAGAAATAGGATTATCTGCTTGGGAATGCTTCAGACCTATGGTTGTTTCGTCCTGACAACTTTTCTTCCTTTCGAGTCTTATACCACTAGCCCACACAAAGCCTGTCTTCTGAAGGGGTCCATTCTGCAGCATAGCTGATGTCTGGTCATTGAACGTATTTTGACAGAGTAGATGCTATGTGCCAAGTACTCCTCTAGGACTTAGCAAGCAGTGGTAATTAGGCAGACAAAGTTGCTAGTGCTCGGAAACTCCTTTAGGCACAAATAATAAGCAAATTGATTTCAACGAGTCATAAATATTGTGCAGGAAATAATAGTCATGAAACTCAGTCTAACTGGGCTTGAGGACTGGGCATGATTAATCAGGAATATGAGCTGTACGTGCTGATAATGTGGAAGCTTTGAGCTTGAGGAGGGCCCCAACTGGCCCTAGCTGAGAGAACCACAGGTTCCTGCCACTGTGGTAAAGCTACTCTGCTCTGCAACCTTCGCAAGGACCAAGATGAATCACAGCACAAAAAAGGTGTGGCAGCCATAGGAGAAGCACTGTGATTCAGTTTTGATGGATTGCTCATATTCCCAGGGTTTATCAATACCATAACCACACCTTAGTTCTGGAAGAAAGCCACGGGTAACAGACAAGAACTCCTGGAACAGACCAGTAGCCAATCACAAAACCCAGCACATCTGGCAGTCTGAAGAGACTGCTTACTGTCCTGTAGGACAAGGGATAGACACACAACTATAATCATTATCTGCATCAACAGGTTTTAACCTTGTTACTTTCTCCCACCTTCCCCAACAATAACTCAATAGACTGAATGTTTTGCTTTTTGCAGTAAAAGATTTCCTTACTTAAATCATTTCATGGTTAAGAGAATCTTGTTTCTTCATAGTCTGCCTTTTTTGTTTGTTTGTTTGTTTTTTATTGATCAATTAAATTGAAAAAAAAAGTATTAGATACTACCACTATACAAGACCAAAATTGCTGACAGAAAATGTATTTTTAGTACATATTAACCCTTGATTGTATCAACAGTTTCTGGAAGTCTGAGTTTATTAACTAATTAAGAGCTGATATGTCAAAGATTTTAAAATATGGCTAAAAATTTAAAACGTATTTGGGAAAGACTTTACAATATAGGAGGGCAGTGAGAATGGCTTTCGTAAGAGGCTTATTTACTTAATTGAGAAGAACAATATATAGTCACATGTTTGTCATATATATGACAAATCAGTGCTACTATGCGACGGCACAAAATTCAGCGATGTTGTAAGATAGAAATGTAAAGTCCTACAGAAGCTTCATGGACCAACATGGGAGACTAGAGTCAGTAAGCTGGGAGCAGTCCACCGAGAGGAGTGAGGAAGCTTTGGAGAAATGATGAAAGGTGACGGTCCACTAGTTCATGCTCAGAGCTCAACCAAGGCAAGGTGTTTTTATGGGCAAAGCAGGCATCTGGGAACAGGCACCTATTGTCCATTTAGAGAGTGGCTGGGAAAAGATCACATTGACCTTGCTCCATGCATGTAGTGGCATGGGAAATTTCTTCAGCTTCAGTGGCTGACTGAAGAATTTTGTGTGAGTTTGACCCACTGGTTTTCTTTGCTCATCTGTGGAGCTATGTGTGCACTGTTGATATCTGTAAAGACTTGTATTATTTGTAATTTGAACTCTGTCTTGATGACTTATAAGGTATGTGGATAAATGTGAACACACAGACTTTCAGAAAGCCTCCGTCTTGGTCATAGTCATTGCAAATTTTTTGAAGCAGCATAAAAATAATAATAAAAAAGTTTGAGACTTACTGAGTTCACGCCCTTCTGTTTGAGAACACCAAAAAGAGTACTAATTTTAACCTGTTACTGTCTGAGTGGTTTATTCTTTATGCTTTTTACTAAGAAGATGCAGAAGTTGCTTTAATACCTTAGAGAATTTTAAAATGTACTTTGTACTTACTAATTTTTCATTTATATTTTCATTATTTTTTGAAAATTGTATTGTAGAGTGGAACTTTCTTCTTTCTTTTCTGTAACTCTGTCTATGTATCAGTGTTGAAGCCAGAACACTATAGGCAAGCACTCTATTCACCTAGCACTCTCCCTAGCGGCTCTGTGGTGGAGGAGATTTTATCCCTCCCTGTTTGTTCACACATTCACTGTTCACCTTCAGTTATGGATTAACTCCTCAGCAGGAAGTCCTTTTGCATGAAAGCACATTTCTGATGACAATAGGCTTCTGTTTGTGGTTTGAGTCACCCAAGAATGGATGCCTTTGATAAGTCTAGAAACCTACATATCTCAAGATCTCTTTGTCTTATAGAGAGAATTAGCATGGCTTTTTGGGTTTCTATCCCAAGTGGGAAACTGTAATGAATGTGAGAAGGCCCTCTTGTGGCCAGCCAGGTCCCTGCCACCCAGTTTGGTTCCCCTTACAAGCAAATGCATTGTCTAGAGTTCATGTAGATGCAGTTAGAAAAGTTGCCATTTTCTACTTATTCTTAACTTTTTCCCCTGTGGTTTTTAGTTCTCTTTGAAAGATGAAAATCATAATGCCTGCAGTACAGGGTAACTAGATTTTTCTAATGAATCAATAATTCATTTTTTCATAATGTTGCATGTTATCATTTAATAAGCAGAGGAATCTATAAGACTAATGATTTCTTAACTTTCTTGGTTGCCACACCCAGTTCCGTATTAGTATTGATAAGTTAATCCAGAAAGAATGCATTTCTTAATAAACAACTTGGCATTTGATAGGTGTGTTCAAGGAGCTTTATTGGAGTCAGAAATACAATGGATTTTTGTTTGTTTTTTGTTTTCTTGGTGTTTTTTTTGGGGGGGGCAGTTAGGAGCCTAATGTATATGTCAAGAAGTGAGTTCTTGATTCTGACTTCTACTAGGAGTCAATAAGTTCCAAAAAGGATGAAACAAACGCGCGTGCGTGCGTGCGTGCGTGCGTGCGTGGTTTATGAGCGAATTTGAGATTTTTCTTGGGCATAAAATAACTAGCATGTCTTTCTTCTTTCCCTCTCTGTCATAGGTGAACCTCAGAGCCACTGACGTAAGGCTCATGCGTCAATTGCTCCTCATCAATGAGAGCATCGAGTCTATCAAGTGGATGATTGAGGAAAAGGCCACCGTTACCAGCCGAGGCAGCAGTCTCAGTGGCAGCCTGTGTAGTTTGCTGGAGAGTCAGAGCACCTCCTTACGTGGCAGCTACAACAGCCTCCATGATGGCAGTGATGGGCTGGATGGCATCTCGGTAGGGAGCTACCTGGACACTTTGGCAGATGATGTACCAGGCCATCAGACCCCTTCAGACTTGGATCAGTTCAGTGACAGCTCTATCATAGAGGACTCTCAAGCTCTGCACAAGCATCCCAAGCTGGATTCTGAGTACTACTGCTTTGGCTAATGATCCACGTTTTTGCATGGGACTGATGTGCAATTAACTTGTATGTATCCTTCTTCTCTGCTGCTATATTTTTGGTGTGATTTATTTTAATAAGGCAACCTTTTTAAAGAAGCTTATTTTTAAACTGCTTAATGAAATTTCTGTTGCTCCTAATACTTCTCATCTAGACTGATTTATTTTTCTCTGTTACATCTCTATTTTTATTTATTGTAATAATCTTTCTCCCTTCTCTTACAGTAGCACAGACAAAGTAGAGGGGGAAAATAAGCAATAATTGTTTCTGCTTTTGTTTTCAGAGTGAGGGGTCAGGGATTATATGAAACACTTTGCTAAGTTTTACAATAAACCAAAGTCTGATCACTTCCTTCATCCTGTTGTGTGTTGTGTTAAATGATTTGAGATTTCTATGTGCAAGAAGATATGAAGATATTTTACTGTTTGTATATTAAACTACCTATTTGGACAAAGTAGACATTATTTCAAAGCCAGAATCTGTTCCTGCATGATGAGCTTGTGCTCTTACCCATGTCACTGACATTTGGAAAACCCAAACTGCATAGACTTGATTTAGTCTACTCCAGTGTCAGAATTGGAGATGAGTTTTAGAATCAATGAGTTTAACTCAAATCTTGAGTTTACATGTCTTACAATATGTATTATACTACTAGATTTCAAAAGAAAATGGACAGTAGTTTTCAAGGTGAGTACAGGCAAAGACCTTTGGGTTTCTGTGGGTGACATAAAGGAGAAAGGCTGAAAGAGTAATGGATCTGGAGCAGGACAGGGAAGATTGGTAGACACATAGAAGGGTCACCATCTCAGTCACAGGGATCCTTGAGCCAGGCAGGCAGATGAGAAACTTCCCACAGGAAGAAGATGGCAGAAATGACTACCACTTGTATGTTACAGTCCCTCTTGTAGTCTGGTCCCAGGGAATCTGGGAAGTGTGATATTTCAGCAGGAATCTATTTTTAAAAACTAAATTTAGAGATAGTTTGAGATTAACAGACTATTTTCATATATATATATATGAAATATATATATATAAATATATATATATATAGACATTAGTAGAAGGCATAAACACGTACAGTAAGAAAGATCAGAACCATTATGTTATAACTATAAATCCCAATATGTTATTTTTCATCCTAAGATGGAAAAATAATTTCTTAGTTTTCTGGATTGATACTTGAATATATTTTCATTTGTATAATAAGTCAAAACACTTAATTTTTCTTTTGGTATTTATTTTGTTTTACTTTATACGTGTGTGCTTGATGGGGGTAATAGGCACATAAATACTATGACTGTGGGGGCCAGAGGCACTAGATCCTCTGGAGCTGGAATTAGGGGCAGTTGTGAGCCAGTCAACATGGGTGCTGGGAATCAAACTCTGGTCCTCTGAAGGAGAAGCACTAGCACTCCACAGCCAAGCCATCTCTCCAGAACCATTTAATTTTGATGTGGTGTTATTATTTCAATTCATTATTTTTTTCAAGTGAGAAAGCTTAATTAAGATTTCAACATATTCTAATAATGCATGTTAGTGCACTAAACATTAGACAATATAAGTCAATGGGAACTGGTATTGCCATCAGGAAATGTCCCTATTCAAAGAATGTTTTCTCTTTTTTATATGCTCATTGTTCAATTGTCAATTTTTTTTTGTTTCCAAAACACATATCACTCAACTCCCAATTATAGTCTGTGGGGTGCTATATTTTGCAATCCTCTTTTAACATATATTTCTTATAGTAGCATCACAGCAGTCTTATGATATGAGAACTGACACCAATTTATGTTTAAGGAAACTAAGGTATAGAACCTAGATGATGGGGTCAAACTTCCCCAGTGTCAAACCCAGGCCTTGAATTGAACTGAGGTCTCTGTTGCTCTTAAAACTACACTCACTAACCCTTTCTATTATTTGTTGACATTCAATAATAAAATGTAGACAAAGGAGCAAATATAAGCCCAGAATTGGAAAATGCAACCAACTGTTTTCCACGTCACCAGTGTCTCCAGGTTTCCCTGTGTTAACTACCAAACTCTTTCTTTAAATCACACATCCAGAGTAAGGCAGTTGGGAGTTGGCACCTCACATATTCCCCTCTTTCTGTATACTTTTATTTTCAATTTAATAAAGACTGTTTGATTGACTGTTTTAATCTGGAATCAAGCCAAGAAATTCTTAGCATCAATTGTTTATCATGTAAAAACTCAAGAGGACACATCATAACTTCACATAGAATGTATCCTGAACATCAAGCCTGGTGCATGTCAAGCAGAAAGTAATGAACTATATAGGCATGTGTTTATGCATGGTGGTGAGACTATCCTTAATAAGAATGAAGCTGGCATTTAGCAATAGAACAGATGACAAGAGCAAATTCTAATATCTTTCCAGTCCCAGCAGTTGTCTAGAATGAGTTATGCATGAGCAAGTTGCTGTTCTCAGACTACAGCTTCAGACTGGGAACTCATTCTGGCAAATTTTTCTAATACCTTCCTTTTCAAACCAACTTCCCTAGCTATTTGTCCATGCTACCCATGAATATTTACCAAGGAAATGAGAAAAATCTTAAGGGCCCGTTATGAGAGACACATATGGAATAGTTTTTATTTAGACATTGTATTTTATATGGAATCTGTAGGAGTAGTGGTGGAATTTAGATTGTTTTGTGCTCCGTGAGTAATAAGTTTCAGTATTTTATAATCTTAATACTTATTCTTTGCCTTTTGGAAATGGTATTTGCAACCGTGGCTGTTCTGGATTTCTCCCTGTAGACGAGCCTGACCTTTAACTCAGCGCGTCTACCTCTGTCCCTGACCCCCAAGTTCTTTAAAGCCATGCACTACCATTACCCATTCAGCTTCTGCCCGGCTTCCCCCTAAAAATCTAGCAAATATTTTATGGTTTAGATACTAGAGTCAGTTATACAACTGTTTTCCACCTACTTTACTAAGGGGGATGTGCATTTAAACTAGAATAGTTAGTAATGTTAACTGATCTTGAGAGAATGTAGACTTAGAAGTGTTTCATTTTCACAAAGGAATTTCTGTTACCAACCTCTGATCTTGAGCTTTTGGTATTTTTGTCTTTATTAGCACCAAAAGGAGGTGGGCTAAGAAATTAAAGCAAGAGAGTTTTCCAAACTACTCTGGCTATACTGAATTTGCCATAGAAATTGGAATGTGCCTGGGTCATGTTACTCTATTTTATGAATTTGCTAGTCTTGTAATAAAACTGAAGTAACTGAACAAAAGGAATTCAGGCAAGCCAATGCCAATATAGTTTTGGCACGATTCACTACTACCTGGAGTTAGAGCTGTACAATTTTCAGAGCTTCCTTGCAGTTGGGTGGATTATAAGGCAATGGGATAAGCACAGATAACGTCAGTTAACGTACTTGTTTCCCCAACGCAGGGGGAACACAGTCACATCTGTAATGATAAATGACAAATAGGAAACACTGAATCTTACTCACATATCAGCCTTAGTTGATAAATTTGGTCATTCCTCCTTTGAAAGTTTGTTTCATTTGGACCCCAAATGCCACTTTCTCCTCTTTCCGTGCTGCCTGCTTCTTTAGACTCCAGTGCGGCTATCCCTTCTTCTCATCCTGGTCTCCAAACCCCAGTGGGCTGACTTCTATTCTAAACATTCACTCTGGGGATTTTACTCAATGCCACAGTTTTACATGACCTTCATTTGCCGAAATTTCTAAACATATACCACCTTCCCATGTCCATCTGCCTGCATAGGTGCTGTACTTAATTTCTGACAGGTAACTCATTCTGAACATATCTAGAACTGTTTATAATCATCCCGAGTAAATGGAACTTCCTTCTTGTCAGCCCCAGTCCTTTAGTCAATGTAGTTATTCTCTTTCCTTACACGGTGTCCAACTTGTATAGTACCTCCATCTAGATACCTGGCATCTTATCTAAATCCTTACCAATGACTGCAAAATACAGTGCACTCTCTTACTCTTTCCCCCATTCCCTGATGTCATCTTCTGTCACAGACCTTATTTTTTACTGCAAATCACACGGGTATCACTTTCCTTCTTTATGGAGTTTCAAAATATATTCCAACCTTAGAATCTTTACACTTCTCATTCCTTCTTTTGGAAGAGTTCTTTGTGGGCATCTTCTTTTACTTCTATAGTTCTCTGGCGTTTCCATTCACATGACATGTTTCATAAAATGTGTCCACAGCAAGCCAAAGCACACTGTATTTAGTACTCATAGCAGTCTCTGCCACCCAATTCTAAGTTTGGTGTGAATTCTTTGCTTTTCTAAACCAAAGCTAAGGGTTAGGAGAACATAGACATTTATTCACTTCATTATTTTCCACCACTTACAAGAGTATCTTTCACACAGTAAATACTTTCATTGAAGTACTTTTACATGTATGCTTGGCTTGTTCTGGAAGCACCATACAGCGACTGAAAAGTCAGAGTGATGAAAGACGAGTAAGGTATAATCTTGCCATCAATGAGACCACCTATATAGCACATTTCTCTGCAATGAAGAAAAAAATGTTCTAGAGATGAATGATGATCCTCTGTGATCTAAATGTTTTTTTAAAAAAGGGAGTATAGATAAAAGAATGATTAAAAATATTTTAAAATACTATACTGCTGTTAGGCCAAAAGTGGCCAGGAACCAAAGAATGTGGAAGAAAGAACAGTTTGTTTTTTTCTGCAGCATAAGTTTTATTGACTGGTACATCTGTCTCACGGTATTTCTATGTTATCATTGTTATCACTATTTAAATGTTTAGAAGATCATTTCCATTAAATTCTAACCAACATTTCAATATTCTTATCTATCATCATGGATTATTTTTATAACATGATTAGCTCAAGGTATAGCTGGGTCAAACTTGAACCAACACTGGAATCACATCTACCTGTATTTGATCAAACATTGTCCAAACATGGTATTTAAGTCCTTAAGAGTATGTGCAGATTCTGTTTCTCATTGTAGGAAGAACTTTGTCTGAGGTTGTGCTCTTACATGATTTACCCACGAGTGGCCTGCACTGCTCTGGCAACGCACATATTCTCAATGCTCTCTAATTGTTTTCAAAGTAACTTACTACAATTATTTTTACGTTAACCGAATCCACCTATAATTTACACAGACTCGTGGCACTGCGCTCTGCACTTTCCCTCTTGTACAGAGGAGCGTTTAAAGAGTTAGCTGACGCTCTTCCTTCACCATGGATCCTACACAATGTCATATTCCAGGCTGTTGTCACTTTTTTCTCCAAATTAGGTTCACTGTGATATTTATTAAAGATTATATGAAAAATTATTAGCATATATTATTTCAAAATCTCTCTGAAAGTTGTTTTTGTTGTAAAAAAGATAGAAGTGATAACAAAACCCTTTCAACAATTCTGAAACTATGTAGTATTAAGTCAGAGAAGATTGCCAAAGGACACGGAATAATACCCCTTTGGAAATCGTGAAGGATGAGACATTTAAGAGCAACTAGTACCATACGATGGACACATGTTAAATAATCTTCCTGGATTAATCCTCAAAAATTATCTGATCCACACTTACGGCAAAGTATGAATGATTTAAAGAATAATGCGAAGTAAACAAGCAAATAAATGGAATCCATTTACCATTCAAATAATGAAATATAATAAAGATATTGAAAGGACTAAGTAACACTAACTTTCAAGTAAGGGTGGTATAAAGCACAAAGACGGATCTCAAAGTGTCTCTGATTTTGGTATAGACTAGACTGTGAACTCGAGGAGAACTCTACTTTGGATGTCAGCTTTCTTCCCTGAAAATGGGTGTAATGAAACCAGACTCAGAGCAGTTGAACAGTTAATAATCTACTCACTCTATCTCTTGGCACACACAAAGGCTTAATGAATGATGCTATTATCATTTACAATAAATAAGTAAAGGGAGATTTTACACATAAGAAATCATCGCTGGTTGTTCATCACAGTACATACA
Source organism: Rattus norvegicus (assembly GCF_021556685.1). Classification (NCBI taxonomy): domain Eukaryota; kingdom Metazoa; phylum Chordata; class Mammalia; order Rodentia; family Muridae; genus Rattus; species Rattus norvegicus. Next base: position 101,103,249 of record NC_141538.1, read on the forward strand.
CTTTAACAACATATATTACAACATAGATATTTCAATCAGGTAAACATTTAACAGAGTTCTCACTTGACATCCTGTGTAGACAACACAGGAATTAAGTTCTACTTGTAGTTTCTTTTTGCAGCTAGTCATGACCATGGGATAAAGTTATGGAGAACAAGCTGTGGGCAGACATGAAACAGAGGCTTCTGGAAAACCTCTTCCTATCTTTGAGCTGTTTATATAAACTATTCTTGAACTTAATATTTTGTGGTTTCCATATCCTAACTTGCTATGGGAGTTGTAAAACTTTTGAAGACAGTGCCAGTAATGAATTAAAAAGACACAGATGTAGTTGTTTTTATTGTGTCCTCAAAATCACCATAGCAAAGCTAATATAACTGAGCTTAAAAAGAAAATTTTTTTTAACTGTACATGTTTCAGAATAATCTTCAGAATGACAAGGCACTAGATTTGCAATCTATTTTTTGATGTTCTTTTCTAGAAACAAACAAAAGAAAAATATTTAGAAATTACTACTTTTTAAAGTATTGTCAGTTTGCTATATCAAATTTTACTTTAACTTATGTTAAAACATGGGTGCACATTTGTCTATCATCCTTTTTAGATCTCTTATAAATAACAATAAACAAATGATGGATTTTTTTAGACTTATATAGATTAAAAACAAAGTCAGTTCAATATGATTAGAGTTCTTTTTCCCATCAGTTTTATAAAATGAGTCCATGAGAAAATGACAGGCAATTAAATAAGGACTGGTAATATTATTTATAGGCATACTTACTGTTTATTATGGGGACCATTCTGTTCTTTAAATATTCACCAAACGACTTCACAAAAATCTACCAGGAATTGGATGCAGGCTTTCATCAAATTAAGACAGCGGTGGTTCTCAACCTTCCTAGTGCTGTGATCCTTTCTAGATCCGGTTGGTATGTGGGCATGTAAGTGGGAGACTATCTTCACTCCATTGATTGATGTGTGAAGACCTTCCAACTGTAGATGGTACCATTCCCTAAGCAAGATATCCTGAATTGTGTAAGAGTGGAGAAAGCGAGCTGAGCCCAAGCATGCACGCACACATTCCCTCTCTGATGTTGACTGTGAATGTGTATAAAAGAAATGTTGGAACTGGACATGGTAGTAAAAGGTTAGGTGGCAACTCTGTATTCTTTTGGGTCATGTTTTTGTCCAGCTGAATTATCTTGTCTAGTACAAACCACACACAGTTTTGTATCTAGTATTTTCAGTCGTTATTCAAATTTATGTTCTGGCAGCTCCTGGATTACAGGCGTTCAGGGATTTGGGCAAAAGTTTATTCTACACTGGGGGGATATACCATTCCTGTGTGGAAAATCTTTATGCTTTTAGCATAACAGCCAGCTCTGACCTGTTTTCTTTGGCCTCTCTACTTATCACGGTATCTGCATCCTGCCACTTGACAGTCACCTGGTCTAAACTCATCTGCTGCAGCAAAGGCTTTCCAGGTTAGGTTTTGCTCTAGTTTTGATATAGTTTGTTTCAGTCCTTAGTAACTCTCTGCATTGTGTAAATGAACAATCAGCTCTTGCCTGGAGGGATGAATTTGTTACTGTTAGATAAGCATTGTGCCTATGCAACTCATTTAAAAATACAAAGCTTAGAATCAGTTTTCTATAACTGCTCTTACAAACTTTTTTTAGATGATTGAACAATGAGACTTAAGGGCCAGATAGCATGGTTATGTTAGATTCTGATTGAATTATAAATTTTGAGGTATTTCAATTAGAAATGGCTGAGAGTAGCTAAGATTTAACAGAAATATATATTTCTTCAAAAACATCAGAAATCCACAGAATGTGACATTTAATGTTATTTAATCATTTAATAGCAAGACGTATCTGCTCCTGATAGCACCTTCTTGGTTCAAAGAAAACACTGAGCATCTTCACTTCCAGGCGAGATTGCTTATCATGGCAAGGTAGCCACTGGGCAGAAATTGCTTATTTCACCTGCAGACAAATACTGTCCATGGAAAGAACACATCATACTTTGCTAAGACAGGGTGAACAGTCCTTGATGGCAAAAGTCTGCAGATGATCCTGGGCCAGAAGGTCAAAGACTGATGCTCCAAGGGTTTGAGGAATTAAGGAGCTGTCTAGGTAGTCAGTTGTCTCTACAGTTGTTTGAGAAGTTATGTTTAGCATACACCCAGGTAATGTTTAAGTTCTTCTCAGATATTTGATGGGGTTGAAGACTAGTTTTAGTCTCATAATCAAACTCAAGTTGTTTGACATTAACAGAGTTTATAGACATGGTTCTCAGGTAGAATTACAGACTAAATCTAAACATAATCTAGGAATAGAATCGTAACTCTTAATTAGGGATGGTGGTGGTGTGCTTTATCTAATTGACAAATATGATGGACTAGATGTCATTTGTATATCATACTATGTAATCTACATGATTGTTATGGTATTGTTTAATTTATGTCTGGGTGAAGAGGGCTTTTGTTTTGTTTTTTTGTTTGTTTGATTGTTTGACAGAAAAGGTGAGGTGTAGGGGAGCGGTTCTAATGCTAAGGTCCTGTGCCATACTTGATTCTTGGTTTGTCAGTAAAGAAAGCTGGGGGATAATTGCTGGGCACAAGGTATAGGTGGGACTTCTGGGTCCCAGGAGGAAAAGACAGACTCAAGGAAAGAGAGAGGCATTTCAGTCATGCTTTGAAGGGAGAAGAACACAGTGACCATGTGAGGTCTCTGGGGAGCATAGAGTGGGGAGTTGAGGCCTGTGGCCAGAACTATAGGCTGGGGCCAAGTAGGTTTGACAGGGACTAAGTGGGACTAGCCACTGATGTTTAGGGCAGGTGGAGAGATGGAGATTGGTAAGGGCACACTTTTCCAGGAGGAAATATCAGTGCCTAGCAATTGTGCCAAGAAGGCAAGTTATGAAGGAACAAATTGTGTGTTGGTTTTTTATCTGCAGACTCAGGGAAGCTAGGAGAAGACTGGTAGCATAGTCACCTCCCAGAGCTAAAGTTGGGTAGAACAAAAGGGAAGCTGGATGGGAGCTGGTAGCACTGCCAATCCTGGAACAAAAAGCAGTAGCATAAATCTTCACACAACAGCCATCTAGCAGTCTGTGCAGCATTTACACTCCTATCTGATATTTTGCTCTCAGCTCTCTTGCTTCCCGGATTCCTTTTTCATTATGATTTCTTACCTGTGCTCTTTGCTACCGTAAGTCAAGACAGTAAAGCTGAGGAGGTTTTCCATTACAACCATACGCTACAGATTGTTTTCTTCTCACATTAATATGTTGAAATATACTCCCCAGGAAGATTCTTTAAGGTAAGTTGTTTGAAAGGTGCATCAGGAAGCCATAGCTCTTTTCAGTCTGTAATGGAGTGAGATTATGATGAAAGATCTTTATCTAGGAGCAAGGAGGCAGTCTCTCACCAGACACCTAACCTCTGTGCACATTAGTCATGAACTCCCCATCTTCTAGAATCAAAGGTTATTAATTTTAATCATGTATAAGCCTCCTAGCCTATGTCAATTTGTCATAACAGTATGCAGGGATTAATACATCTTGGAAATAAGAGGAGTACTTTCGGATAAAGGTAGCACACACAAATCTCACTCCTTTTCAAGGATGTCTCTGAATTCAGAGTCCTTCCAATGTCCTTGAAGAATTTTACTTATTTTTTTCTTAAAAAAATAGAAAGTCATTTATTTATTGCTATTTTGTGTGAGGGAATATATCATGGTGCATATACAGAGATCAATTTTTTGAAGTGTGTTTTCTGTTTTGCCTGAATTCGGGAGATCAAATTCAAGGCCTCTGGCTTCAAAGCAAGAAGTTTTATTCATTGAGCCACCTTACTGGCCCTGAAAGACTTAATATTTTGTTTATATTTTATAACTGTTATATGAGAGAATTTTTATTAACCAATCCATCACTATCATTAAGGAAGCTGTCAAAACTGAGGATTACTGATAAAAGTTATATAGGACAAATTTGTTGGCTTAAAGAGTATACATTCAAACTGTTTTCAGTAAGTGCGTCTACTCTGTAGATATACTTAGTCACACTATTGTCAGGAAAGAAATTATAGTCTTTTTCAGATTTTCACTATTTTTTCACAGGAAGATTATTAACTCTTATTTTATCAAGACTTAAATTCTAACTATATCTTTAAAATTTCATTATAATTCTGTTATTAAAGTATGCTTTTGGCTTATTTACACATACACATACCCATTTTAAAATTTTACTTTTCAACTTATTTTCAAATTTTATTTTATGTGTATGAGTGTTTTGTCCTCTATGTATGTAAGTGAACCCGTATATGCATCAGATCCCCCAGCAATGGAGTTGGGGGTGATCTTAGAATTGGAATTACAGATGTTTGTGGCTTACATGTTAGCGCTGGGAATGGAAGGCTGGTTCTCTGCAAGAGAAACAAGTTCTCTTAACCATGGAACTGACACTCAAGCTCCAAACTATTTTAACCAACTAGCTTCACTAAGTTTAAATCAGAGAGGGGGGAAAGCATGATTCCCACCAATTTTGTAATCTCTTCTTTTTTTCTGGCTATGTAAATGTCAGAACAGAAATGCTGTTATTCATCTCAATCTCAAGAACAGGTAAGGAATAAAGCCACAGATGTTTGGAATCGTCATCCTACTTTCCATTTGTGTCCAACAGAGGGGTGGGGGTCTGTGCAGAAAGCTTGTGGCCTCTGTTATACACGGCATGACTCAAAGGGAATAAAAGCCAAACTACGCTGGCTCATCTCTGTTCCCAAGTACATTGTGTTTAAGTTGATTCACTAGAATGGAATGAGCCAGATTTAGAACTTCCTCAAAGATCATGCACAGAGACTGATTTTAATCTCTCTGAACAAAATTGTGCTTTTCCATTGGAAAAACTCGATGGAAGAACCTGTGTTTAGAAAAGCCTCACAGAAAGCTCAGATTCAATCTATTCTGTTTAGATAGTAGATCTTTAGAAAAAAATCTTTAATTTTTTTCTTTTTACAGTATAGTTGTTATTCCCCCTTCCAGTCTGTCCTCCAATGGTTTCTCATTCCATCCCTCCTCCATCTTGTCTCCAGGAGGATGTCCCCACCTCCAGCCCACCCACCATGCCTCTAAACTCCCTGGGGTCTCAAGTCTCTCAAGGATTAGGTGTGTCTTCTCCATTGAGGCCAGACCAGGTAGTCATTTGCTGTGTATGTGTGGGGGTCTCCATACTAGCTAGAGTATGCTGCCTGGTTAGTGACTTGGTGTCTGAGAGATCTCAGGGGTCCAGGTTAGTTGAGATTGCTGGTCTCCCTATGGGGTTACTCTTCTCTTCAACTTCCTCCAGCCTTTCCCTAATTCAACTACAGGGGTCCCAACTTCAGTCCATTGACCGGGTGTAACGATCTGCTTCTGTCTCAGTCAGCTGCTTGTTGGACCCCTTGGAGGGCAGTCATGCTAGGGTCCTGTCTGTAAGCACAGCATAGCATCAGTAATAGTGTCAGACCTTGGAGCTTCACCTTGAGATGGATCCCAATTTGAGCTGGTCACTGGATCTCCTTTCCCTCAGTCTCTTCTCTATTTTTGACCCTGCAGTACTTTTAGAAAGGAGCAATTCTGGGTTAGAGTTTTTGACAGTGGATGGTGTGATGTTTTGTGTATGCTTGGACCAGAGAGTGGCATTATTAGAAGGTGGGCTCTGATGGAGTAGGTGTGACCTTATTGGCATCAGTATGTCACTGTGGGTGTGGGCTATAAAAGCCTCATCCTAGCACCTGGAAACCAGTATTCTGCTAGCAGCCTTCAGCTGAAGATGTAGAACTCTCAGCTCCTCCTGCACCATGTCTGCCTGGATGCTGCCATGTTCCCATCTTGATGATAATGATGGAACCTCTGAACCTGTAGGCCAGTCCCAATTAAATGTTGTCCTTTATAAGACTTGCCTTGGTCCTGGTGTCTGTTCACAGCAATAAAACCCTGAGACAGATTGTAACCCCATTTCTCTAGTTGCTGCCCTGTCTTTTTACTGGAAGTGGACTCTACACGTTCCTTCTCTCCACTGCTGTACATTCCATCCAAGGCCCCTCCCTTTGAGACCTGAGAGTTTCTTACTCCAAGGTCTCTGGTACATTCTAGAAGGTCCCCTCACCTCCCACCTCCTGAACTTGAAGACAATGAGATCTTATAGGGTTGTTTTGTTTTGTTTTGTTTTGTTTTTGGAGTTTAGAGACTGGAGAGATGGCTCAGTGGTTAAGTGCACTGGCTGCTCTTCCAGAGGTCCTGAGTTCAATTCTCAGCAACCACATGGTGGCTCACAACCATCTGTAATGGGATCTGATATAATGCCTTCTTCTGGTGTGTCTAAGACAGTGACGGTGTACTCACCTATATAAAACAAATCTTTAATTAGTAAATTTAAAGACTCTACTTAAACATCAGGAAAAATTTGACGTAGGGCTCTTAACTTCTAAAGTGTTTGTCATAATTTTCCAAGGTGAGGTAGAGCTAAACTTCCAATCACATCATGTCTGGTGACTGCGACTCACTAGCTTCATACTGTTGAACACTGAGATACCATGTTTTCTTCAGGCTACTATGGAAGAATAGGGCAGGGCAAATGTCGAGAACATTTAATAGGATAATTTATATAATAATAAATTTAATAGGATAATTCTACCATATGCATTGTATTAATGCCAAACAGAGGGAACTGTGGCATTATATTAAAGAGATAACTAAATATATACATAAATGAAAACTTCCTTATGAAATCCAGAACCACATGCCACGAATATAGGCCAACTAAATATAAACAAAATAATATGTATTGATTTAAAAATTAATATTAGATCTGATGCCAAGTGAAGACATGGCCCTTGAGGTGATTACTGCATGTCTCTAAATGGGTGGTTGGCATTCATTCTTACATTATCAGGAAATATGATAGAGTTAAATCAGTGTGAATTTGACCATGACAACATGTCTGGCACTATGTTTATTATATTCTGATGTGCTTATACCACACAGACTCCTTAGACACCTTTCAGGCATTATTGGCCCTTCTTGTTCCAGTAGTCTAGCACTTGACTGAGCAGCTAAAAGGTTCTCTGACTCTCCATCATGCAGGCAGTCTAAAGTTTAAGTGGTAGAAATATGATTCGAGAGTCTGGTAAAGACAATGAAAAGCCTCATTGACTAATGGAAGTTATAATAGTTAATCTTTACTGTCAGCTTGATCCAAGTAAATTATGTCTATAACATTACTAAACCACAATTTTAGATGTGTCTGTGAGAGACAAACAGACAAACATCGAGAACAGCCCAGGGGAATTACCAACTATACAAATGGGAGGTACAACCCAATAGTAAAGTGTGTGTGTGTGTGTGTGTGTGTGTGTGTGTGCGTGCAACAAAATTCGATAGAAGAGAAAGGTAACTGACCCAATGCAAAGTCCATTCTTTTTAGAGTATCTGATTCTGCCACTGCCCCTGTGGGACATCTGACACTGCCTTTAACATCTTTTGTTGGGCTCATGCCTAAAATACCTTAGGCAGCTTTCAGACCTTCAGCTTTCAATGAGACAGCATCATTGATCCATCTTCTTTGAACCATCTAGCACTTGATTGAGCAGCTAAGACGTTCTTTGACTCTTCAGTATGTAGGCAGCCATTACTAGATTATCCAGTCTCTGATCACATAAGCCAGCACAACAGTTCTATTTTTATCATTCTGTGCTTATGTGCATGTATTCCACTTTATTAGAGAAAGCTGGATGATATGAAGGGCAATGTTCATTAAGAATTTTAGATATGAAAATGATAAGTAGGTAAGAAATTCTAGCATCTAGTCTACTTGTAATTTAGAAGTTGAAGAGAAACAGATTATATAATTGGTAGCTACTGCTAACAAATTCATGGACAATTTAACAGAGAATAGTCTAGCAAACAAAGCACTAATTAGTATTTCAAAAGGGGACTTTCAGTAGAATTTTTCCCCTTTATACACAATGGATTAAATATATTTAATATCCTTATTTTTACTACCTAAGTTCCATATATAACTATGGATATAGTTTTTGTCATAAGTTGTGCCTTGTTTTATGAAAGCCAACTGGTTAAAAACCAGAGAAAAATCTAAATGTTTCACAGAGAATAAGAGAGAAAATAAAACACTGGTCTTCACTAGGATAAGAAGTGAAGACTTAAGGGTTCTTTGGAAAGTCAGTTGTGTTGGATGGTGTTTTGCAAGGGCAAACATGTGAAGGAGTGTTTTCCTGAAGCTGACACAGGTGAAAGGCTAAGGCAAACTTGTGAAGGAACATTTGGCTGAAGCAGACATATGTGAATGGATATTCTGTTAAAGCAAGCATGTGAAAAGACACATGATGAAGAACTCTTCACTTGTGACACACATGTATTGGTCCACCGTATATTGCATAGTGGAGTTCAATTTGTCAGGACTTCATACAGAGATATACCCAAAAAACTTCTAGTGGTGTACTGTGTCTTCTTGTTGGTTCTTCAAACTTGTGTTGATTGACAGAGTGATATCAGCTGAGACAGACCCACCATTTGAGGCAAGATTTGTTGAAGATCCTAATGTTTGGAAAGTGTATCAAAAAAGACACAATGGACAATGACAGAGGGTAAGCTAGACTTGCTTATAGAGCTAACTGTGCAATGCTTGTTGGTCTCACGTCTTTGCTGATCTTCGTACAGCTGAGAACTTTTCCCAACGTCCCTGTTGGCACTGGTCCCTCCTGTTGTCTCATGCTGAGGCTGAAGCCTGGCTGTCCACTGCTATTGATTTCTGTTTCTTATTCCGACTGTACCAAACTGTACTGCTGGTATATCCGTATAGTGTTTGTGAGTAGGTCGAGCTGCCAGGGTTGCTGTTGACTTCTGTTAACTGAACTGCTGATTTTCTAACAACACATTTTGCTCAAAAGAACCCATTCTAAACCAGTCTACTTGTCCTGTATCCTTTCTTTTCTACTACTTCCTCTGGGTGGTGAGCTAAAAGAGAGGTTAAAGTGTTTAAGAACCATCGTTAAAAGTAGACTTTGAAAAAAAATTAAAGTTCAAGGATAAAATGAGTGTCAAAGTAATGACTCTATTTAAATTATCTTAGAAAACAAACCCATAGCCTCTGAGGCCCCTGTTCTAGGAACTGCTGAAGCCAGCACTTAGATAGCAAACAGCCCTTCACCACCAGCTGTTTTGGAAGCAACAGCATCTCTATTTAAAGGTGAGTTGTGGTGGCCCACTCCTTTAATTATAGCACTCAGAAGGCAGAGGAAAGTGGATCTTTGGGAGTTCAAAGCCAGCCTGGTTTACATAGGGAGCTTCAGGGTAGTGAAAATTATATAATAAGATACTGTCCAAAAAAAATAGCAGCCATACTGACTCAAAATGACCTCTTATAGAATTTTTGTCAACATTAGCTTATGGGTATATGCAGTCATATGTATGGCATTGTGATAAAAATACACAAAAGACTTCTAGGTAATATGGTAGATTTCAAGGCTTACCACTGAAACTCAGGGAAAGAAAAACAAAGGTCAAGGTGATATACAATAAACTCCTTTCCTGCAGGAGACAAGGTCTACAAATTAACTTTTGAAGCCCGAGGAGACAGGGGCTGGAAAGCAGACTGGAACACTGAGAGTGAGACAAGTCCTTTTGAGAAGACACCACAATGGTCGAATTAAACTACCTGGAGACAGCAGTAGAAACTAAATAAGAAGTGCAGTTTCTAATGTCCACCATGCCTATAGTGACAGAAGAAATCAAGGTGAAGTGCAGGGGTCAGAGGGACCCTCCAAGAAAAACTTATGATTTTTATCTTTTCACATCCCTAATCATCATGGAACAAGGAGACTGCAAAAATATATGACTCCCATTTACCCTTTCATGGCTCCAAGTGAAATCTAACATAGCCATAGATCTCTGTGAACTTCATAGTATAACTCGGCACAAATATGCCAGCAATTCACCCAGTAAATCTTATTTGTATTCCTTTTTATATTAATTTTAAGATTTTTATTTATTTTTATTTTATACTATGAAAGTTTTAGCTTTGTGTGTTTAAGAGTATCACATATATTTCCTTCAGAGGCCAGAAGAGAGCAGTGGGATTTACAAAAGTTTATGTGGGCACTTGGAACTGAACTGCAGTTCTTTGTAGAAGTAGCAAGCATGATTTCCTGAGGATTCATCTTTCTTGCTGTCCTTTTTTCATATATATTAACAGATGTAGATGCCCTATAGATATAGACATAAATGATATAGATATAGGTGATATATGTAGTTGTATATATAGAGATTAGATAAAGATATAGATTATAAATTATAGATATATAGATAAGATAGTTTTTCTTTAAAATGTCTTCATGATTATTTTTATCCTTATGGGCATTTTACCTACTATATGGCTGTATGTATGTTAATGTAGTACCCACAGAGATCAGAAGAGCATTGCAGGTTCCATGGAATTAGAGTTACAAATAGTTGTTAGCTGACATGTGGGTGTTGGGAATAGAATTCAGTTCCTCTGTAAAAGTAGGCAGTGTTCTTAACCTCTGAGTCACCCCACCAGCCCCTATAGCTTTGCTTTTTGTGTACATTTCTCAGATTTTCATGCTGTTGTGTCTGCTTGTTCCCAGACACTATAAGGCACAACCAACTACAATTTTTATATAAAACTTCTCTACTTCTGTTTTTATTCCAACATCTTTCCTTTCTCTCATCCTATCCCCACATTTTTTACTTATTAATGTAACTTTCTGTAGCTTTAAAACCCTCTAAAATCTTTGGGCCCTAACAATATATTAAACTGGCCTTCTAAGCTAATTTTCCAATCTCATTTTTTTTGTGTGTGTTTGAAGTTGTTATAATATTTATAATTTGCCCCTCCCACCCAATTTTCTTCCCATCCCCAAATGTTGTATATCAACTTTGAATATGCTCCTTACTATCCTGTTGTGTTTGTTTGTCTGTCTTTCTGTCTGTCTGTATGTTTTAACTTTCAACAGTTGTTGATGGCATACATTCTCACTATTTTTCATTGACTGGTACAGCTATTTGATAGTGAGAATATCCACAATTGTGGTTGCTGTTGCTATTAATATATACCAGGGAATAATGTAGTTGTACTACACACCCTGAGCTCCTAGCTTAGAAAGTATTTTCTGAGTGACCTCTATCACTCTGTTCCACTTGTACACTGAAATGTTCCAACTAAATTAATATGACTGATTAAAAACATCTCAAGCAAAGAAATAACCCCAGGTGCAAGAATCTTATATAACAATACTAAAAACATGTAAAACATGACTCCTCCAAAAAATTCTAAACTTGCAATGATGGTACCCAGTAAGCATGAATTAGACAGAAACCCATACATGGAACTCAAGAGAATGATTGTATGTTCAAACAAATAAAAAAAGAGAACAAGCTCCCAACTGAGGACACAAGTGACTGAATGATAGAAGGAAGGTTACAAAAGATATAAAAAGGGAATTCAATAGACGGAAGTACTCAAGAAAAATTTGCTGGATGGATTGGGGGAGAAGTTCTAGATATCTCAGTCCTCCACAGAAGCTAATGGCAGTTGACAGTTGTTAAGGGGGAGGGAGCCACTTTTCTGCGAGGCCAATGGGAGGTTACCTATGCCACGGTGGATGACTCACTGAGGGGAAGTACAAACTGGACTTAGTGGGTTATTGAATCAAGAACCCTGAAGTTGAGAGGAAAATGGGAGATAAGTTATTGTTGATTAGGTAGCTTTAGGTGGTCCATTTTTATCAGCTCCTACCAAGGTTTAGAGAACACTGAAAGGGAGGGCAAAAATAAATTAAGAACCAGAGGCTATGGATGAGTGCTGTGAAATACTGTCTTCTGGACATGGCATGGCCATTTCACTCAGGAACCCAGAAAAGTCATAGTTATTTTCTTAAGTCTTGCACAAGACCAAGTCACTCAATATTCCAACTCATGTCACTCCACCCCTAGCTGGTGGCAGTTAATGGCTAGTGAATTTCATTTTTTTTTTTCAGGAATGAGTATAGCCACTGGTAAGTTGCCCAGGCTCACAGAAATAACTCCACAGTCATGCTAATAACAAGAAGAAAAGGACATGAAAGTGAGAGTAGGATGAGAGTTGGGGGGATAAGTTGAAATCTGGAAGGAGTTGGAAATGGGTAGAATGGGGGGGATGAATATGATCAAAATATATGTAGTAAATTTGTCAAAATTTATGTGTCAAAATAAATATAAAGTCACGAAAACATATTCCTGCTTTTAAAAAAGCAATAAAATGTTTAAATGGATATTAAATGTTATTCTTGCTCTTCCTCTCAGAAAATTCAGCCTTTTTGCTGTAACACAGAAAAGATAGCAGCAGACAGGAACAGAAAGTGGGCCATGCTTTAATTGGGCAGCACAAACAAGATAAATGGACTCTTCTTGTGAGACTCATATAGAGCACTCAGTCAGGATGGTTGTTGAACACACACACTTTTCTGTATGAGGAGTTGTCTTGGTACTTAGTTGCTTTGATAAGGCTCACCCTGCACATATCTGTGGTGCTCACAGTATTTGATTTTGCAAAACAAACAGTCCCATTTATCAAGTTTCACCTTCAGATTTTTCTAACTGTGGGTTCCAATCTCTTAGGAAAGTTCCCACAAAATTCAATCATAGTCAACATGGTGAAAAATATCAGAAGGAAAAGGATTTGGGCAAGATTTCATCACTTTGTTGAAAAAAATTAAATAGATCACATAAATATTAAATTCAAGCATTTGTTCTTTCTCCTTTCTTTCTGCATTAGTTTTGTGTGCTGAGTGTGTGTGCATTTGTGTGTGTGTATGTGTGTGTGTGTGTGTGCACAAATGCAACTTTTTTGGGAAATGTCTGAAATGAAGTCTGTTTAATTGTGTGACAGAATTGCCATACGTGTTCATTCTCATGAATTTCTTTTTAATCAAGAACATTAAGTTATTTGACAACTACTATTTTACTTTCCATTAAATAGTTAATTGCTTTAAAATGTTTAGTATGACATGGATGGCAAATTTTGAGTCAAAAATGTTGCTTAGAGTTTCTCAACTCTGAGAAACCATGACCAAAAAAAAGGTTTACGGTCTTCTTGAGTTGTATGAGAACACAACTTAAATGGTGGCGAAGTTAAGAATCAATCCTGAACTGAGCTGGTATGTCTTTTCCTTTCAAAATCATTTGCTAAAACTATGGTAAATATGGATATGTGTGATGTTAAGTCACTGCCTCTTTCAAAAAAAAAAATCTTTAAATACCAATATCTTTTGATACAAGAATCCCAGTAAATGAATTTCTGTAGGACTAATCCAATGTCAGGAATATAGATACTTCTAGAGAGAGAGAGTTATTAATTAGAATGCTATTTATAATAAAAACAATTTTGGATAATTAAGAAATCTTAAATTTTATAATTGTGTCTATTTTTAGTATAAACTATATTATCATACTATAACTGAAATGTTTTTCTGATAATATTTTAAAATATGAAGCAAAGATAATAAAATTAAATAAAAAATTGCATTTTGGCTGGAAAAGATGGGTCATTGGTTAAAGTGATTGCCAAACCAGTCCAATGATCTGAGGTGGGATCCCATTAATTCACATAAAAGCTGGGCGCAATAGTGAACATGCTATAATCCCAGCAAGTTTCAAGACGTATCCAGGCCAGCTAGCCTGGCATATGCATCTATGAAAAAAAGAGACACGGACTCAAATGAGGTCAAAAGCAGGGATCGGTACCTAAAGGTGTCCTCTGACCTCCATGTGTACCTGAAATTAGTATGCAAATATACATACACACAACATACATCCTTAATAAAATTAAAAAATGTACCTACAGGTATACCAGAATACTAATGCAGAAATGTCCAAATAGGCTGTATATTGGGAAGAGCCCAAGTGTAAACAAATTTTAGAATATAAATACCAGGAAGTCCTAAGCAAAATATAAATGAATTATAGATAAAATAATGAAGTAGATGGAATTTGATGCTATTTTGAGGAAAGTCACTAAATACATGAAATAGGATAAAGTATATACATAGAAAATGATAAACAACTTTACTTACAAAGATAAGCAGCAGCACAAAATGAAAAAGTTAATGAATAATATGAAGGACATGATTATTTTTGTAGAACAAAGTGGTGAGGAAGGAATTTACACCATCAAGGCTTCTTGGATGCTGTTAAGTGTCCAATCTCTTCACAGAGACTGTAGTTACAGAGAGGTTCTGTTTTATTTTGTTCTGCTTTTTGTTTTCTGTTTATTGTGATTTAAACGGCAACTTAAAGGATATATACAATGAACACAAATACAAGTTTGCTGAAAAGAGTGTTATTGTGTGACTTTTCCTGAGGTGACACAAGCAAATATCAAGATGTCTTTACAAGTTTCCAACAAAAGACCGAAGAAAGAAATTCTACCCGTGTCTAGCTTAGTGAACTAATGAGCTTATTAGGGTTACAGAGGGACTTACAGGATAACTCAAAAGCAGTTTTATCACCAAAACGGCTCACCCCTGCAGGGTTTCAGCTCATCCCTGGAGCTCCCTGTGCAACTGGCAGGCAGATCTAAAGGATGGGGAGTCTCTTCTATCTGGTACTCCTTACTTAATAACCTCAGTTATAACTTACATAATATATACATATTATGAATTCAGGAACTTCCTAAAAGTCATCTGCTATTTACTTCCTGAACCATATATTTGTCTTTATTTATTTTATAAATAAATAAAAATTTATTTTATAAATTTTTATATTTATTTACTTTGTGTGTGTGTGTGTGTGTTTGTGCAAGCATGCACAAACATGTATATAGAGTTAGAAGGCAATTTGAAGACATAACATTTTCTTGTTCCACCTTGTTGTTGTAAAAATATAAAAATAAAACGATAATGTTGGTCTTTTTCCCCACTAGGTCTGCACCGTGGTGCCCCAAGATAGCTGCTAGATATCTTGGGGGAAACACATCCCAGCCGCATGCTCTCCTACACTCAAACCCTCACATAAAAGAACACAAAATACAATAATCTTTGACCCAATTGCTAAGATATAATTGCCCACTTAAACATACAAAGCCCGGTACCATCCATCCCTTGAGAACATTAATAACAACCTGTAGGTACACAGAGCAGAATCTTTTTTTTTTTTTATAGGTACTCAGTTGTTAATACTTTTCTTTTTTTCTTTTTTCTTTTTTATTATTAACTTGAGTATTTCTTATATACATTTCGAGTGTTATTCCCTTTCCCAGTTTCCGGGCAAACATCCCCCTCCCCCCTCCCCTTTCTTATCGGTGTTCCCCTCCCCACCCTCCAGCCATTGTCCCCCTCCCCCCAACAGTCTAGTTCACTGGGGGTTCAGTCTTAGCAGGACCCAGGGCTTCCCCTTCCACTGGTGCTCTTACTAGGATATTCATTGCTACCTATGAGGTCAGAGTCCAGGGTCAGTCCATGGATAGTCTTTAGGTAGTGGCTTAGTCCCTGGAAGCTCTGGTTGCTTGACATTGTTGTACATATGGGGTCTCGAGCCCCTTCAAGCTCTTCCAGTTCTTTCTCTGATTCCTTCAACGGGGGTCCACAGAGCAGAATCTTAACATCATCTGCCTTCTTGTCCTGCCATGGCTTCTCAGACTCTCTCTTCCTCCTGTCTCTTCCTCTCTCCCTTAGTCTCCTCCTCTTCCTTCAAACTTCTCTCCTGCCCATCCTTCCTTCTCCTCCAACGACAGGCCTCCTTCTATCCTGTACCTGCCCCTCACCAGTACTTTACAAATCCAATGGAGAGGTGGTTCTGGTGAAGTCACCTGAGTTCTGAGTCCTTGACTAGGCAGCTGTCCTTGGGGCAGTGGAATTAGCATCAAAATACAGTAACTTCATGGCAAACCACAACACCACCATGGAGGTTTCAAGGGTCAAACTCATGGTGCCAAGTTTTGTGGCAAGTATCTTTACTTGTGAAGCCCTAGCCCGATTTCCTGAGTCTTAATGAACCTCTTTTTAGGAATGAATGTTTCACTTTGGAGGAAATCTCTACCCAACAGACATCAGAAGCTGCAGTGTACTGTGACCAATCTGAAAGAAGTAGGGAAACAACATATTTTAATTAGAGTTTTTACGGATGTGAAGAGACACCATGGCCACTACAACTCTTATAAAGATAAACTTATACATGGATTGGATTATAGGTTCAGAAGTTTAGTTTATTGTCTTCATGATGGGAAGCACAGCAGCATGCAAGTAGACACGGCGCTGGAGAAGGAGCTAAGAGTTCTACGTCTGAATCAGCAGGCAACAAGGGGAGAGAGAGAGAGAGAGAGAGAGAGAGAGAGAGAGAGAGAGAGAGAGAGAGAGAGAGGAAGAAGAAGGAGGAGGAGGAGGAAGAGGGAGGGAGAGAGGGAGAGAGAGAGTGAGAGAGAGAGAGGAAGAAGAAGGAAGAGGAGGAGGAGGAAGAGGGAGGGAGGGACAGAGAGAGAGAGAGGAAGAAGAAGGAAGAGGAGGAGGACGAAGAGGGAGGGAGGGAGAGAGAGAGAGGAAGAAGAAGGAAGAGGAGGAGGAGGAAGAGGGAGGGAGGGACAGAGAGAGAGAATGAAAGAGAGAGAGAGAGAGAGAGAGAGAGAGAGAGAGAGAGAGAGAGAGAGAGAGAGATTGAGACTGGCTGGGCTTGAGCATGTGAAATCCCAAAGCCCACCTCCAGAGATATACTTACTCCAACCAGGTAACACCTACTTCAACAAGGCCCAACTTCCTAACAGTGAGACTCTCTGGTGATCAGGAATTTAAATCTGTGGAGTCAATCTTATTCAAACCATCAGAGTAGGTTGGGATAAATTGATGAAGATTTGAAGAAAAATTAAGCTGGAAGACAAGAAATACAAGTAAGGCTGAATACAGAACAAATAAGAACAGAGGCTCACTCAAATTGTGTAACTAATTCACTGGTGAAGTTTGTTCATTTGTGCCCACTTTTCTTCTGTCACCCTGAAAACTCTATATTGTTTAAATATCTTGGCAGCTGGCATACAGAATAGGCAATCTAAAAAGGACCTGACTATCTTTTCTGACTGGACCTTAATATTAACCTCCCAACTGCATGAGTATTGCACCCATCACATCTGCCTCTGTGTAAGTGATCCAGTTCCTCCAGAATACTGTGTTCAAAGACAATGTGAACTCGTTGATTTTTTTCAGTTCTAACTATCACATAACACAGGCCCTCTGCATCTATGTTTCATCTACCACAGCTGGAGTTTGAACATAGATTGTTTTTTATGGCCTGTTTGTTCACGCTCTTGGTATCTCCTATCTTATAGGTCTGCTTCACACTGGTCCCTTCTCTTCCTCCATGGCCTGGCTGAAATAAATAAAGTTGATTTCCTCACATGTCTGGAACTCCATTTCTAACTCTCAGAATAGAAAGAATTTTTCAACCAATAACATGAGGAATAAAAATATATAGCTACATCTGTAAAGGAATTGATATAATGTCATTTTGGTATTCTTATGATAAAATGTTAAGATCATTAGGTCTGAAAGTAGTAGAGAAAATGGACAAGTTATGCTGTTTCTAAAATATTTTTAGATTTATTGTGTTATTTCATGCATTTGAGACTTTTACCTACATATATGTATGTGCATACATGTGTGCCTGGTGCCTGTAGAGACCAGAAGATGGCATCAGGTCCTCTGGGTCTGGACTTACAGACAACCTCTATGTGGGAGAGCAGCAAGTGCTCTTAACTACTGATCCAATTCTCCAGTCTAATAAATGTAAGTTTTGACTGCCAAGTACAGAGTATTTTCATAAAAGTGTCTCTGGTCATTTTCAAGAAGTAAGAGCATAGTGGTCTAAATAGTTACTACAAATTGCTTTTGAAATGTACTTTTGCAGCATGACTCCTTGATGAAAAATGAAAGAGACTTAAAGCCATTGTGTTCATAAATGTATGACTTCTAGACAGAATTTTATTTTCCCTTAAATGATGAAAATCCCTTTGTTTGGAGTTTTTCTTAAATACTGTTTTCCCAGTGCAGGAACCATAAAAGAAGGTGGTGCAGAACATCAAAATAGTTTTGATTATACATCTTCCCCTTGGAGACTATGATTTATAGTGATCCATCTGTTTTCACAGACATTCACTGTAACAACATTACATTGCTGAGGGTTTTTTCTTCTATGTAAATATTTGCTCCAACCAAACTCATCCTTGGTAACTCCCATGAAATGGCTCTCAAAGCTGCTGAGAAAACTCAAAGAGTACATTTATTTTTCTTTCTTTCTTTATAATTTGTCTTCTGTTCTCTATGTCCTCAACTATTGCATGAGGCAGTGTGCAAGCCAAGAGATTTGTCAGCTTTCCATTCTGATGTTTCTTGTGCTGCATCTTAGACTACAGTGTTCTCCTTCCGGCCACATTCTGTCTAAAACTATTCATCAATTTCCAGTTTTATAATAGAAATATAAAAGATTATCTACCTGTATTTACTGATGTGTTACTGTTAGCTATGTATGACCTTTTGACTGTAAGTCATTGGCTATTGTTCAAAGTAGCTTAGGTTGAAGAAATTCTTCATCTCTTTATAAAATGCAACTCAAGTGTTTCTCTGAGAAGGACAAAAAAGTGGACAGGAAGTCCGTCTTTTGCATCTGTCAGCAACAATGAATTCCTGTCCATTGTTCTCAGCCTTCTTAATCCCGCATCCCAGAATGAGGAATAGTTCATGCTGTGGTAACCCTCAACCACAAAATTATTTTTGTTGCTACTTCATAACTATAATTTTGCTACAGTTGTGAATTATAATTTAAATCTCTATGTTTTCAGATGGTCTCAGGTGACCTCATAAGAGGGTTGTTTGGATTCCCAGAGGGGTTGGGACCCACAGGTTGAGAGCCACTGATCTATGAGTACCTTTCTGCTCCCTGTTCTAAATACTACACCTATCAGTTTGTTATCAAACTCTGTTTTCATTAGATGAGAAAGAGGAAGAGGGAGGGGAAAGGTAGAGGGAGAAGCAGAAGGAGAGGGAGAGGGAGAGGGAGAGGGAGAGGGAGAGGGAGAGGGAGAGGGAGAGGGAGAGGGAGAGGGAGAGGGAGAGGGAGAGGGAGAGGGAGAGATTAACCTAATCCCATCCTAGGAATCCAAGTCTGGTCATTACCAGACGGCTGGACACACACTGGTTCCATATAGATACTTTTTTTACAAAGTGGTTCATTGAAGCCAATGTTCTTGTTATTTGTCTTCCTATTATGAAAAAAAAATCTCCTAAAAGCAACTTAAGGAAGGAGGGATGTATCTGGCTCACAGTTTGAAGCTATTATCTGTCATGATGAGGAATCCGGACAGATGGCTGCAGTGTATCTCCTACCACAGAGAAGATAGATAGATAGATAGATAGATAGATAGATAGATAGATAGATAGATAGATAGATAGATAGATGGCAGACAGACAGAGGTACTCATGTTCAGCTGGTTTTCTTTTTATATCAGTGCAGGATCTCTAGCTTTCGAGAGGGTTCTCCCCACAGTTAGAGTAGTCTAGAAAGTTCCTCACAGACAAGCCCAGAGGTGTGTCTCCTAGGTTGTCCTATATCCTGTCTTGTTGACTGTCAGAATTAACCATCACAATGAAACACTATAATCTGTGTCTTATGGCAGTGTTTTACTTCAGGAACTGAAACTTCCTGGTTTTCTGATTTGAGGTCTAGAATCTGAGAAACGATTTTGGAAACTATACAGACATTTTATAATAATAATCCTTTAAAAGAAAGCAGACACCTACTAACCTGATTTATGACTCAGTGGTCAGGAAACTTGTCAAGTGTACAAGCTGAGACTTCACCTTTCATTCACAGTCTCATTAAACAGGTAAACAGATTGAAACAAATAAGAGGATTGTGTGCTGCAAAGGAGGAGCTGGGTAAACATCATACAGAACAATGTGGAATCCTTTCTCCTTGTTAACAAACCATTTCCACTTTAGGCAAAATCATTTTACAGATATGAGATGATGAAGGGGTTCTGTCAGACCTTAACAAATTGTACATTTTGACAGGTGCCAGTACTATAGAAATAAACACAGAGACTTTTAATAGAGATTTCTTCACAAAGAAGCCTAGAAAGAGAACACACAATTTTATAAGCAATAGATTAACCAATATGGAACTCCAGGGACTTTTCCTATGGTCCCAAGAGGCCAGAAAAGCAGGAACTGGAGAGACTCAGGTTCCACTCCCAGAATCTACAGTCTTCATGGTAGCTCATAAGCAACTGTAACTCTAATCTCAGAGGATCTGATCTGATGTCCTCTTCTGGCCTTCCATAGACATGTCACACACAAGATGCACAAATGTATGTACAGGCAAAACACTCATGCACATCAAAAGAAAGAAAGAAGGAAAGAAAGAAAGAGAGAAAGAGAGAGAGAGGGAAGGAGGGAGGGAGAGAGAGAGAGAGAGAGAGAGAGAGAGAGAGAGAGAGAGAGAAAGGAAGACAAAAAGAGACAAGAAAGCATTCAAGTACTGTACTGACCGCTTTTGTATCAACTTGACACAGGCTAGAGTCTTCATTGAGGAGGGAGCCTCAATAGGGAAAACATCTCCATAAGACAGCACTTTAGGCAAGGTTATAGAACATTTTCTTAATTGACTGAAGGAGAGTTCCCAGGCAGTTGTGGGTGATGCCACCATAGGCTGGTCGTCCTGGATTCTATAAGAAATCAGGATGTTCAAGCTCTAGGCCATCCTTCTGTGGTTTCTGCATCAGCTCCTTTGTCCAGGTTCCTGCACTGTTTAAGTTTCTATCCTAACTTCCTTCAATTTCAGACCATGATGTGGAAGTGTAAGCTGAATAAACTCTTTTCTCTCCAACTTGCTTTGGTCATGGTGTTGTATCCTAGCAATAGTCATCCTTACAAAGACAGGAACTATGATAGTTTATCTTGGCCATCAACATGACTACATCTGTAATGAACTAAAATTCAAGCAGCTGGGCATGCTTATGAAGAATTTTATTGATTGGATCATTTGTTATTGAGAAGACCCACACTAAATTTGGGCCACATCCTCTTTGATGGTGTATATAAAAGTACACAGAAAAGGAAATGTTTGATGTTTGATGCTTGCCTTCACTCTTTTTGACAAGTTCATCTATCCTGCTGCTGAAGCATTCATTCCCTGTTATAAGAGCTTACTCTTGGGGATTCCAATGTATACAGAAGAACTGCTGATGTACACTCAGTCTCGAGGACTGAAAAACTATTGAACTCTTGGACTTTTTGTCAGTATACAACACTGTTGGACTAGCTACCAACCAACAACAAACACTCCATTCCAATAAAACCTTTTCAGACACACACACACACACACACACACACACACACACACACGCACGCACGAGAGAGAGAGAGAGAGAGAGAGAGAGAGAGAGAGAGAGAGAGACTGAGAGACTATTCGTTCTGTTCCTCTAGAGAACCGTGACTAACATAGGAACTAAAGAAAAGCCAAGACATACAGAGAATACAGTGAAAGTTAAGATTTGCACATTGCAAGATATACACAACAGAAAAGTTAAAAGTATTCTCTTAACCCAATTTTTACTGGTTTTATAAAATTTTATAGAATTTTACAAAATAAGTAAAATTCAGAGAAAATAGGTGTAAGCAGATGAAGTACAGCTGGACAAAAATATTCTTACTGAAAAAGCAGCTATGAATATGTTATTTAATTACCACAAATTTAAAAAAGCAAATATACTTTTCTAGGGCAATATTTTTTCGCATCCTAGGGTTACTAATGAATTTAAGAATATAATTTTACAGCAAACTTGAGCCTCGGGACCACAGGTAAGACCAACTTTTCTGCTGCAAGAGACCTGCCTGGTGAACTCGGGACACACAGAGGCAGAATTCCTCTAGGACCGGGCACTTCCTGTGTTTACCGGGAGTCCCACACCCGCGGATCCCGGCCCGCAACAGCTCTCTGCTCCCAGACCCCGTGGGAGAGAGACCTCACCGCCTGGTCAGGTCCTGAGGCTGCAGAGCGGAAGAGACCACCAACACTGCCCACCCCTGCCCACATCCCTGAAACAAGAGGAAACTGTATAAGGCCTCTGGGTTCCCATGGGGGAGGGCCCAGGAGCAGCAGGACCCCTGCACCTGAGACACCGCCTGAACCTGAAGGAACAGACCGGATAAACAGTTCCCTGCACCCAAATCCCGTGGGAGGGAGAGCTAAACCTTCAGAGAGGCAGACACGCCTGGGAAACCAGAAGAGACTGCACTCTGCACACATCTCGGACGCCAGAGGAAAACAGCAAACGCCATCTGGAAACCTGGTGCACTGAAGCTCCCGGAAACGGCAGCGCAGATCTTCATGGTTGCTGCCGCCACAGAGAGCTCGTGGGCAGCACCCTGCGAGCGAACTTGAGCCTCAGGACCACAGGTAAGACCAACTTTTCTGCTGAAAGTGACCTGCCTGGTGAACTAAAGACACAGGCCCACAGGAACAGCAGAAGACCTGTAGAGAGGAAAAACTACACCCCCGAAAGCAGAACACTCTGTCCCCATAACTGGCTGAAAGAAAACAGGAAAACAGGTCTACAGCACTCCTGACACACAGGCTTATAGGACAGTCTAGCCACTGTCAGAAATAGCAGAACAAAGTAACACTAGAGATAATCTGATGGCGAGAGGCAAGCACAGGAACCCAAGCAACAGAAACCAACTACATGGCACCATCAGAGCCCAATTCTCCCATCAAAACAAACATGGAATATCCAAACACAAGATCTAGTTTCAAAATCATATTTGATCATGATGCTGGAGGACTTCAAGAAAGACGTGAAGAACTCCCTTAGAGAAACACAGGAAAATATTAATAAACAAGTAGAAGCCTACAGAGAGGAATCACAAAAATCCTTGAAAGAATTCCAGGAAAACATAAATAAACAAGTAGAAGCCCATAGAGAGGAGACACAAAAATCCCTGAAAGAATTCCAGGAAAACACAATCAAACAGTTGAAGGAATTAAAAATGGAAATAGAAGCAATCAAGAAAGAACACATGGAAACAACCCTGGATATAGAAAGCCAACAGAAGAGACAAGGAGCTGTAGATACAAGCTTCACCAACAGAATACAAGAGATGGAAGAGAGAATATCAGGAGCAGAAGATTCCATAGAAATCATTGACTCAACTGTCAAAGATAATGTAAAGCAGAAAAAACTACTGGTCCAAAACTTACAGGAAATCCAGGACTCAATGAGAAGATCAAACCTAAGGATAATAGGTATAGTAGAGAGTGAAGACTCCCAGCTCAAAGGACCAGTAAACATCTTCAACAAAATCATAGAAGAAAACTTCCCTAACCTAAAATAAGAGATACCCATAGGCATACAAGAAGCCTACAGAAATCCAAATAGATTGGACCAGAAAAGAAACACCTCCGGTCACATAATTGTCAAAACACCAAACACACAAAATAAAGAAAGAATATTAAAAGCAGTAAGGGGAAAAGGTCAAGTAACATATAAAGGCAGACCTATCAGAATCACACCAGACTTCTCGCCAGAAACTATGAAGGCCAGAAGATCCTGGACTGATGTCATACAGACCCTAAGAGAACACAAATGCCAGCCCAGGTTACTGTATCCTGCAAAACTCTCAATTAACATTGATGGAGAAACCAAGATATTCCATGACAAAACCAAATTTACACAATATCTTTCTACAAATCCAGCACTACAAAGGATAATAAATGGTAAAGCCCAACATAAGGAGGCAAGCTATACCCTAGAAGAAGCAAGAAACTAATCGTCTTGGCAACAAAACAAAGAGAAGAAAAGCACACAAACATAACCTCACATCCAAATATGAATATAACAGGAAGCAATAATCACTATTCCTTAATATCTCTCAACATCAATGGCCTCAACTCCCCAATAAAAAGACAGAGATTAACAAACTGGATACGCAACGAGGACCCTGCATTCTGCTGCCTACAGGAAACACACCTCAGAGACAAAGACAGACACTACCTCAGAGTGAAAGGCTGGAAAACAACTTTCCAAGCAAATGGTCGGAAGAAGCAAGCTGGAGTAGCCATTCTAATATCAAATAAAATCAATTTTCAACTAAAAGTCATCAAAAAAGATAAGGAAGGACACTTCATATTCATCAAAGGAAAAATCCACCAAGATGAACTCTCAGTCCTAAAAATCTATGCCCCAAATACAAGGGCACCTACATACGTAAAAGAAACCTTACTAAAGCTCAAAAGACACATTGCACCTCACACAATAATGGTAGGAGATTTCAACACCCCACTCTCATCAATGGACAGATCATGGAAACAGAAATTAAACAGAGACGTAGACAGACTAAGAGAAGTCATGAGCCAAATGGACTTAACAGATATTTATAGAACATTCTATCCTAAAGCAAAAGGATATACCTTCTTCTCAGCTCCTCATGGTACTTTCTCCAAAATTGACCATATAATTGGTCAAAAAACGGGCCACAACAGGTACAGAAAGATAGAAATAATCCCATGCGTGCTATCAGACCACCACGGCCTAAAACTGGTCTTCAATAACAATAAGGGAAGAATGCCCACATATACATGGAAATTGAACAATGCTCTACTCAATGATAACCTGGTCAAGGTAGAAATGAAGAAAGAAATTAAAGACTTTTTAGAATTTAATGAAAATGAAGGTACAACATACCCAAACTTATGGGACACAATGAAAGCTGTGCTAAGAGGAAAACTCATAGCGCTGAGTGCCTGCAGAAAGAAACAGGAAAGAGCATATGTCAGCAGCTTGACAGCACACCTAAAAGCTCTAGAACAAAAAGAAGCAAATACACCCAGGAGGAGTAGAAGGCAGGAAATAATCAAACTCAGAGCTGAAATCAACCAAGTAGAAACAAAAAGGACCATAGAAAGAATCAACAGAACCAAAAGATGGTTCTTTGAGAAAATCAACAAGATAGATAAACCCTTAGCCAGACTAACGAGAGGACCCAGAGAGTGTGTCCAAATTAACAAAATCAGAAATGAAAAGGGAGACATAACTACAGATTCAGAGGAAATTCAAAAAATCATCAGATCCTACTATAAAAGCCTATATTCAACAAAACTTGAAAATCTTCAGGAAATGGACAATTTCCTAGACAGATACCGAAGTTAAAACAGGAACAGATAAACCAGTTAAACAACCCCATAACTCCTAAGGAAATAGAAGCAGTCATTAAAGGTCTCCCAAGCAAAAAGAGCCCAGGTCCAGACGGGTTTAGTGCAGGATTCTATCAGACCTTCATAGAAGACCTCATACCAATATTATCCAAACTATTCCACAAAATTGAAACAGATGGAGCACTACCGAATTCCTTCCATGAAGCCACAATTACTCTTATACCTAAACCGCACAAAGACCCAACAAAGAAAGAGAACTTCAGACCAATTTCCCTTATGAATATCAACGTAAAAATACTCAATAAAATTCTGCTAAACCGAATCCAAAAGTACATCAAAACAATCATCCACCATGATCAAGTAGGCTTCGTGCCAGGCATGCAGGGATGGTTTAATATACGGAAAACCATCAACCTGATCCATTATATAAACAAACTGAAAGAACAAAGCCACATGATCATTTCATTAGATGCTGAGAAAGCATTTGACAAAATTCAACACTCCTTCATGATAAAAGTCCTGGAAAGAATAGGAATTCAAGGCCCATACCTAAACATAGTAAAAGCCATATACAGCAAAAAAGTTGCTAACATTAAACTAAATGGAGAGAAACTTGAAGCAATCCCACTAAAATCAGGGACTAGACAAGGCTGCCCACTCTCTCCCTACTTATTCAATATAGTTCTTGAAGTTCTAGCCAGAGTAATCAGACAACAAAAGGAGGTCAAGGGGATACAGATCAGAAAAGAGGAGGTCAAAATATCACTATTTGCAGATGACATGATAGTATATTTAAGTGATCCCAAAAGTTCCACCAGAGAACTACTAAAGCTGATAAACAACTTCAGCAAAGTGGCTGGGTATAAAATTAACTCAAATAACTCAGTAGCCTTCCTCTAAACAAAAGAGAAACAAGCCGAGAAAGAAATTAGGGAAATGACACTATTCATAATAGACCCAAATAATATAAAGTACCTCGGTGTGAATTTAATCAATCATGTAAAAGATTTGTACAATAAGAACTTCAAGACACTGAAGAAAGAAATTGAAGAAGACCTCAGAAGATGGAAAGATCTCCCATGCTCATGGATTGGCAGGATTAATATAGTAAAAATGGCCATTTTACCAAAAGCGATCTACAGATTCAATGCAATCCCCATCAAAATACCAATCCAATTCTTCAAAGAGTTAGACAGAACAATTTGCAAATTCATCTGGAATAACAAAAAACCCAGGATAGCTAAAGCTATCCTCAACAATAAAAGGACTTAAGGGGGAATCACTATCCCTGAACTCAAGCAGTATTACAGAGCAATAGTGATAAAAACTGCATGGTATTGGTACAGAGACAGACAGGTAGACCAATGGAATAGAATTGAAGACCCAGAAATGAACCCACACACCTATGGTCACTCGATTTTTGACAAAGGAGCCAAAACCATCCAATGGAAAAAAGATAGCATTTTCAGCAAATGGTGCTGGTTCAACTGGAGGTCAACATGTAGAAGAATGCAGATCGATCCATGCTTATCACCCTGTACAAAGCTTAAGTCCAAGTGGATCAAGGACCTCCACATCAAAGCAGACACATTCAAACTAATAGAAGAAACACTAAGAAGCATCTGGAACACATGGGCACTGGAAAAAATTTCCTGAACAAAACACCAATGGCTTATGCTCTAAGATCAAGAATCGACAAATGGGATCTCATAAAACTGCAAAGCTTCTGTAAGGCAAAGGACACTGTGGTTAGGACAAAACGGCAACCAACAGATTGGGAAAAGATCTTTACCAATCCTACAACAGATAGAGGCCTTATATCCAAAATATACAAAGAACTCAAGAAGTTAGACCGCAGGGAGTCAAATAACCCTATTAAAAAATGGAGTTCAGAGCTAAACAAACAATTCAAAGCTGAGGAATGCCGAATGGCTGAGAAACACCTAAAGAAATGTTCAAAATCTTTAGTCATAAGGGAAATGCAAATCAAAACAACCCTGAGATTTCACCTCACACCAATGAGAATGGCTAAGATCAAAAACTCAGGTGACAGCAAATGCTGGCGAGGATGGGGAGAAAGAGGAACACTCCTCCATTGTTGGTGGGGTTGCAGACTGGTACAACCATTCTGGAAATCAGTCTGGAGGTTCCTCAGAAAATTGGACATTGAACTGCCTGAGGATCCAGCTAAACCTCTCTTGGGCATATACCCAAAAGATGCCCCAACATATAAAAAAGACACGTGCTCCACTATGTTCATCGCAGCCTCATTTATAATAGCCAGAAGCTGGAAAGAACCCAGATGCCCTTCAACAGAGGAATGGATACAGAAAATGTGGTACGTCTACACAATGGAATATTACTCAGCTATCAAAAACAATGACTTTATGAAATTCGTAGGCAAATGGTTGGAACTGGAAAATATCATCCTGAGTGACTAACCCAATCACCAAAAGACATACATGGTATGCACTCATTGATAAGTGGCTATTAGCCCAAATGCTTGAATTACCCTAGATGCCTAGAACAAATGAAACTCAAGACGGATGATCAAAATGTGAATGCTTCACTCCTTCTTTAAAAGGGGAACAAGAATACCCTTGGCAGGGAAGAGAGAGGCAAAGATTAAAACAGAGGCTGAAGGAACACCCATTCAGAGCCTTTCTCACATGTGGCCCATACATATACAGCCACCCAATTAGACAAGATGGATGAAGCAAAGAAGTGCAGACCGACAGGAGCCGGATGTAGATGGCTCCTGAGAGACACAGCCATAATACAGCAAATACAGAGGCGAATGCCAGCAGCAAACCACTGAACTGAGAATAGGACCCCCGTTGAAGGAATCAGAGAAAGAACTGGAAGAGCTTGAAGGGGCTAGAGACCCCATATGTACAACAATTCCAAGCAACCCGAGCTTCTAGGGACTAAGCCACTACCTAAATACTATACATGGACTTACCCTGGACTCTGACCTCATAGGTAGCAATGAATATCCTAGTAAGAGAACCAGTGGAAGGGTGAGCCCTTGGTCCTGCTAAGACTGCACCCCCAGTGAACGTGATTGTTGGGGGGAGGGCGGCAATGGGGGGAGGATGGCGAGGGGAACACCCATAAAGAAGGGGAGGGGGAGGGATTATGGGGATGTTTGCCCGGAAACCGGGGAAGGGAATAACACTCGAAATGTATATAAGAAATACTCAAGTTAATAAAAAAAAAGAAAAAAAAGAATATAATTTTACTACAATTGTAAAATTGTCATTAGGTTGCTTTTGCAACTGATTTTACTGTAAAAATATTTGAAACATGGGTAATTGATGATAGAAGGAGAACACAGAATTCATAAGTATGCACTTGAACACACATCTCTGGGCTCTGTCCTGAAGCTAATGACAAAAAGAAGTACTTAAGACCACATCAGGGGAAAAAAAAACACATTGTAGCATTAGAACAATTTCAAATGGAAGAAGAAGGAGGATGAGGAAGATGTGGAAGAGGAAAAGGAGTGGGAGGAGGAGGAGAAGGGGAGGGGGAGAAGGAGAAGGAAGAGAAGGGGGAGGGGGAGGAAGAGGAGGGGGAGGAGGATAAGGATAAGGAGTGCGAGGAGGAGGAGGAGGAGGAGGAGGAGGAAGAGGTGGAGGAGGAGTAGGAGGAACTCCTTTAGGAAGTCTCACAACCAATATCAGTTTGGTTGATTATCTTTTTAGTGACTTGTTTTATAAGATTTTGTGCTTTCTAACACTTTAGAGAATGAATGTCGTTCAAGATCAGTGCGGTTTCCTAAGCATGCAAATATGAATCCCTATGAGACTCTTATCAGAGCTTTGGAACAGAGACTGTGGCTATGTACATTTATGAATACTATTGAGCAAAGAAATTATGCATTCCTTTGGTTATTATAACCTGCATGTACATTAGAATAAAGTCAAGGTGCTAAATCACAAGATGAGCAGACCCTAAGCATAGTATATATTTTTGGCAACCATGCAGACTCAAAGAGGATTCAGATTAAATCTTATGTATATCTTGCATCCTAAATCTATTATTTATATCTTCTGGATTTAAGATGATAGAGTCTGTAGCCACATGACTTTCAGCTTTGGGTGGAGGCGAATGTTAGAATAGTTTAATGTCTGGAGTCAGAAAGTTAATTCATTCTTGTGCAGAATGCTCACTGTAGGACGACTGTCTCAGCTCTACCCTGGCATGGAAATCTCATTCTTGGCTAAATGAGAGGTTGGAAGAAAAACACTATCTTCCTTTTATGTGATATTATTACTGCTGGGAAGCTGATTGAAGCCAATCTTTCCCAACTCTGAAAAACAATCTTCTACAAGACTACAGGATCTTCCTATTTGACCTGAATTTTTTAAAATCAAAAATTTTATTCTAGACAATAGCTCTATTCCAGTTAGAAATGGTATTCAATTTTTATCATAGGGAAATTGATTTGTTCATGAAAAACTATTTTTTAGAAGACTATGAGTATCTTACCTAGAGGTTTCTGCCTGTATTTGAGAGGTCATTATGAATGGGGAGTCATGTCCAGTGCTGATGCTTAACATATGTCACATCTAACATTTAGCAATAGAGCTCATAAAGTATATAAGTGGAGAATAGATTTCAGAAACCCCCTCATTGCTTTCACAGTTAATAGTGATAGCATAAAAGTCCTAAACTGAAAGCTATAGCATAAATTCAGAGTACCTGGTACAGACCCATGTTGGCCCTGTGATTTCTACGTCAGTTTCTGAGTTCATGTCAGCTTTGCTCAGCTGTTTTAGAGGGCCTTGTTTTCCTGGAGTACTCAATCCCTCTGTCTCCCCATGCCCTTCTACTTCCTCATTTGTGGGGTTCCTCAAGCTATGAGGGGACGGATTTGATAGAGACATATTGTTTTGAGCTGTGTTCCAAGGTCTGTCTATGTCTGTCTGTCTGTCTGTCTGTCTATGTCTGTCTGTCTGTCTATGTCTGTCTGTCTGTCTGTCTGTCTACCTCTATCTCTGCATAATGTCTGGCTATGAGTCTCTGTATTTGTTCTTATCTGCTGCTGAATGAAGCATCTCTGATGATGGCTGAATAAGACACTGATTTATGAGTCTAGCAGAATATCATCGAGTAATTTTATTGTTTATCATCATCACCATCATCACCATCGTCATCATCATCACCATTACTTTTACCCTAGGTCTTGGGAGTACCTTGAATCTTGTTTTTGGTCACCAAAGCAGTGTCACTTATGAGTTCCATCTTATATAGTAGGCCTTAAGTCAAATCAGATATAGGTTGGTTACTCCAAAAAGATTTGGGCCACAATTACCCGAACATATTTTGCAGGCAGGACAGATTGGCGAGAAAAGGTTTTGTGAGTGGGTTGGTTTTCACTTTTCTCTCTTGCTAGCCCACAGAGTACCTTCCTCTGTCATCGACACTAGAACACAGGGTGAATGTTCTATGTAGACATCAGCTCAACCTCTCCATGTTCAATGAATTGTGTGGGTGTTCTCTTCAACAGTAGGACCTTGCTTATGGAGAGCAACCTATTGCCTTGGCAACAGCTTGGGTTCTTTGGGGATTTCCATGGGACGCTTTTGGCTAACAACTCAATTGGGTAAAACCCAGTTCCAGTACTGGAAGTTTCATTTGGTGACACAAGATGGCCAGTTGGAGTTCTATCTGCCTCATATTTGCAGACTTTATTAGGATCACCTTTATATATGATAGGAAGTTTTCACTACACTAGGTTTCTGTACGACTTCTCAAATGCCCTTCAATTTTAGCTGTCTCTCCTCTCATTCTCTTCTTCAATCTCATCTGCCCTCCCCTTTCTTACCTGATCCTTTCATTCTCCTCCTACCCAGTGCCCCTGCTTTTCTTCAGCACCTATATAAAACCTATTATATTTTTCCACCCCAGGGAAATCCATATGTCCCCTCCCCTAGTCCTTTCCTCTGTGCCTAACCTCTCTTGGTCTATGGATGGTAGTTTAGTTATCATTTATTTATTTTTAATATCTAAATAGAAGCAAATGCATACCATTATGTTTCTGGGCCTGGGTTACTTCACTCATGATTTTTTTTCTAGTTTTATCCATTTGTCTGCAAATTTCATGATGCCACTGTTGTTCTTTTTTAAGAGCTGAGATACCCAGTTGTAGAAATGCACATTTTATTTATCTATTTTTTGAGAAACATTTAAATTGTTTCCAGTATCCAGATATCATTAACAGCCATTATCATGGTTGAACAAGTGTCCTTTTGGTACGATGAGTGTCCTTATGGTATATATCAAAGAGGGGGATAGCTGGATCATCGGGTAGATGATTTACATCTTTCTGAGGAGCTTCTATATTGATCATAGTAGCTGTACAAGTTTTTACTCTTTGTGGCAAAGAGGAGGATTCATATTGCTCTACATCCTCACCAGCATGAGCTTGCCTTATTGATCATAGCCATTCTGCCGGTTGTATGGTGTAATCTCAAAAATGTTTTGATTTGGCAGAGGAAAATTTAGCACAGCACAACACAGCATTGAATCTCTGGCATGGTTTTTTACTGATAATTCTTATGTAAGTCTACAATAAAAAAGAACAATTGGGACAGAAAGACTTCTAAAATGTGCAGTTTGAGGAGGAAAGGAGTGCTAAAAATGTTGCCTTCAGGAACTCCTAGAAAAGAGGCTGCAACTGTTAAAGGAATTAGTGCCATTTAGGAGAGGCCTCCTGGTCTTCAGGGGAAGAGTGGGAAGGGTACCTTCAAGTCAAAACCCCACCAAGCTTAGATTCCTACTTGTAAATGGGAAGTGCTTCAGGAGTTTCCTCTACCTATAAATGAATCTCATACAGAAACTTCTGCAAATGTGTTCCAAAGGGACAAGAGTGCTCCTCAAAATTCACAGCTTAACTTGACAGCATTACAACACCATGCTGTTGGTGTTGGAAGTAGGAAATAAAATGTGAAGTGGTTTCATTCATTCTCTGTGGTTTTAGAAAGATGTTTGGGGCCAGTCAACAGTGTATCTACAAGGAAGCTCAAGAAGGCATTAATGTGAAACTCTAATGATAAATTCTGGGTTTTAGTGGAGACCCCAAGATGTTGAAGAAGTCAGGTATGGGAACTATGAGATATCTGTCAAGGAAAGCTACATAAAAGGAGTCGAACCAGCCCTAAAGAGATAAATGCTGAAGTCACCAAAGCTGGCAGATCAGAGTCATCGAAGCCCTTTGAATCGAAAGCTCCATATATCAGAGGTGGTACTCAGGATCTGATATTTGCAGTGACATGTCTTTGATCAGTTTCATCTCATTTTTCTTGATAGTGCCCAATTTTCTATCTTTTGAAATAATAAATCATATTCTGTGACATTACAGGTTGGTAGTATGTAATTATCTTTTCTATTTAACAGGGAGTCATAGTTAAAAAATTACCTTTAGTCTCAGAAAAGAACTTTAACGTTGAACACTGTTGAGACTGTTAAAGATTATGGTGGCATTTGAAATTGGACTAGATATATTTTGCACTATGATATAACCATACTCTTATAGTGTTAGAAGTACAATGCTGCCATAGCTAAATGAAAAATGCCCTCTATAGGCATGGGTATTTAAATACTTCGTTTTCAGTTGACAGTACACTTTGGGAAAGTTATGAAACCTTCAGGAGATGGAGCCTTTCTGAAGTGAGTACTTCACTGGAGTGGACTTTGACAATTGACATTCTCACCTTCCTTCCCTCTTGCTCTTTCCACTTCCTGTGGACAGGTGACACAGGATCTCTTGGCTTTCTGCTTTTGCTACCATGCCTACTGCCACCATTGTGAGCCTCTAGCCTTCCAGGACTGTAAGCCAAAATAAATCCTTCCTTAATTTGCTTTTGGTTGGGGCAATTTTTCACAGGGAGAGAAAAAGTAATGATTACATGTTGAAATCAATTTATCTGTAGGAGGTTCAAAAGACTATAAATTTTGAATGGTGATCATAAAGAAAGTAAAACCTGTAGTAACTGGATTGATATTGTGTATGCTGCCCTGCTACTTGGACGATAGACAAGGCAGTCAAATGTGCTAGTGGCATCCATTTAAACAAGGATGCTTTATGGCGTCTTACAAGCCTTAAGAGTATTGTCTTCCTACGGTATCACAGCAAGACATTAGTCATACACAAGCTAATTAGTCATACACAAATTAGTCTCTGCTGGAAAAATTGTTCCTGGTGTACTTGGTTACTTACATAGTCCAGATATGCAATGATGTTTTATGAAATGAATATTTAACCAGATCTGGCCATCATAAACAAAGCTGAGTCATAATGCAAGACTAAAGAACAATATACAATTTCAAGAAACAAACTATATTTGGGCCATTGGGAATAAGCAATTCTAGGAAGCATGAGTAAATGTATCCATATCATCCTTAATTTTCTGGGATCCCTACTCTAATTCACAACTACTACCATGTAAGTTGTGTGTGTGTGTGTGTGTGTGTGTGTGTGTGTGTGTGTGTGTGTGTTGTGTTTCTCCCAGTTAATATACTGGATAAAAACATGAACTGGATCTTGCTTCACAGATGGGTTGGTGTGATAATTTTCTTTTGAAGTTATAACACTACTACTGTGTTGAACTGGGGTGACCCCTAAGAGGTATTAATAGGATATGATAACATTTGGAAACCCTCTGTAGATGAAAGAAGATATTACAATGCTCAACTACAGGACAGTCTAAGCCATGGCAGTCTTTGGTGTAGTTGGTAAGTAGACATCAAGGAAAATATCACTAAATTAGACCCCTAGGAGATCTGACAAGTGCAGATATGAGAGGTGCTTCAGTTTCTCTCACACACCTACTTTGTTTATAACAGTTTGCAGTAACAGCTGAAAACTATATAGTACATGAAACCAACCATCTGGGCAAAGATCTAGAGTAGCTATGGTGCCAATAAGATTGTTTGTTTTTTGTTTTTTTGTTTGATTTATATTTATATATATATATATATAGATAGATAGATACTGCCTGTGTAAGCTCTGATCAACTTTATAAGGACAAACTGATAATTCCACATCCAATCATTTTCTATTTGAAGCTTTGATATCGATGCCAAAATTTGAGATACAATCAGATTCCATGACCCCTTTTGGACCAAAGTATACTCGGTGCAGAGGTATAAGCAAATTATACTCCGTGGTGAACTCTCCAGGAGGAAAAAGAGCCAATGTTTACATGTTCTCTTTTTATCACTAGATAAAGTGGTCTAATACACAGTGTATTAATTTCCTCATAGGATGTTGCTCCAGGCCCAGTAGCCAATGCAGTATGTCAGGCAGCTTGATCTCACATCTTTGTATAAGTTTTTTCCATTCTTATTTTTCTTTCTTTTTCCAGCTCCCTATGCTGGCCCATGGATAGCAGTTCAAAACAAACACTTAGTACCTACTTGTTTTTGTTTTTGTTTAGTATTTTCATTTTTGTTTGATAGTGTAATATGTGCATATGATATGTTTTGATCAAATACATCCCTTATATCTCCTTCCCCAAGCATCTACCTTTTGCAAACCAATGACAAAGTATACAGGGAAAACTATTACATTATAGTCATGTGACAAATACATGATGTAAAATTATGTCAGAGTGATCGTGGCTTCATAAAATTTGTAATTAGAAAAATATTGACATAATAAAACATTTTTTAATGAGTATTCATACTTGGTAGTAGGATTACAAACTTCTGTATTTCTTTTTTATTACATTCTATTGCTACTAAATCTCTTATGATATCTATACATTCTAAACACAAAAAATTATGGTTAAAATCTATGGTTATGTTTCCACTAGTAAGGGATCAAAAGACTGGGTTACAGTCAGGTAAACAGTAAGTCAAATGCTAAATAAAATAAAACAAGCAAATAAACAAAAATCCAAGGTCATGTGAGGAGCCATCGAAAGGATAAAGAGAGGGGATTTAGGAAGAAACATATCTTGCTTATAATATGTAGGCGACCTTTTTGGTGTGTTCCTGAATTTGATTTGCAAGTATTGAATATTTTTACATCTATGTTCATAAGGGACTATAATTCTCTATTCTATAATTTTCTATTATTGATCTATAATTCTCTGTCTTTGTTGAATCTTTATTGGGTTTAGGTATCAGAGTAACTGTAAGCTTATAAAATGAATCAGGCAATGTTTCTGTTTTGTGGAATAGTTTGAGGAGTTTTGACATGGACTCTTCTTTGAAGGTCTGGTAGAACTCTGTGCTAAAACCATCTGGCCCTGGGCTTTTTTTGGTTTGGAGATTTTTTAATGGCTGCTTCGATTTCAGTGGGGGTTATTAGGTCTATTTAAATAGTTTACTTGATCTCAATTTAACTTTAGTAAATGATATCTGCCTAGAAAATTATCCTTTTCCTTTAGATTTTGCCTATTTTGTGGAGTACAGGCTTTTAAAGTACGCCCTTATGATTCTCTTGATTTCTTCAATTTCTGCTACATTATACCCATCTTTTCATTTCTAATTTTATTAACTCGTATATTCTCTCTCTGATTTTTTAGTTAATTTGGATATAGGTTTTCTATCTTGTTTCACTTGTTCTTTGTACTGTTCTCTTCATTTCTATTTATGGATTTAAGTCCTGGGTTTGGTTATTTATTACCATCTACTCCTCTTTGGTGTGCTTACTTCTTTTTGTTCTAGAGCCTTCAGTTGTGCTGTTAAGTTCCTAGTATAAGATATCTTTATGGAGGAACTTACTGCTTTAAGCATTTCTCTTAGCACTACTTTCATTGTGTCCCAAAAGCTTTGGTACGTTGTATATTCATTTTCATTGCATTCTAGAAGGACTTTATTTCTGTATTTCTTCCTTTTTTAAGTGTTAAATACTCTTTATTTGATATCATACATTAAACACAGTAAATGCCTTTCAGTGATGAAAGGCAGCACAATTGATGTAGGGAATTCTAATTAAAACAGCATTGTCAGGAATAGTTCTGTCCTGGTGTTTAACATTACCTGTCAGAGGCCAGTGAATACACACTGAAGCACGGGTGAGTCTTCTTGTTTCTGAGACAGTGATAGAATTTTCCCAGTGTTTAAACATATTCATATACCCAGATATGTAAATCTAAGTATAAAACCATTCAATAGATTTGAGGCGACACTCCCATATTTATGGAAAGTAAAACATTACTAATTAAGTTCAATCTTATCTTGAGAAAGGGAAAGCAGTGATAACATGTATACAACTGGAAGAGTTAATTTAAAAAAGATCATATCCACTTTATGGCAAGTCAGTTTTGCTTAAATCGGGGCTGTCCAACCAAAACATTGTTAGCCATTCATGATCTGAATTTGGTGTATGAATTAAATTATGGTATACATTAAAAGCCATGAGACATTTGTTTTGTAATAAATAAGGCAGTAGAATTACTCATTAGTAGCCTTTTTAAGATAAGCTATTAGGTCTGTCCTTTCTCCCTTCTTCTTAATTCCAGCGAAGATAATTTTTTTCCAGGGATGTACTTTTTGGGATTTTCCAAATACTCCATCAGGGTATCCTCTCCTCAGGTGATGCCTTTGTTCTTGTTGGCATCTGTGTAAGAGAATCCAGCAGCCTGGTCTGTCTTCCGCCCAAACAGACCACGGAGATTTGGTCCAGTCTTATGTTTGCTTCCTTTTTCCACAGTGTGGCACTGGGCACACTTCTGAACAAAAATCTTTTTGCCTTTTTCAACATCACTCATTTTAAATTCGGTCTGGGCTGGTCAACACCATAAACGATCAGACTCTTGGACAGACATCCAGCTCTCTCCTGCATTTCGTCCTTAATTAATATTTCATTTAGTAGAGGATGATTTGGTTTTTATGAGTGTGTAAGTTTTCTGTGCTTTCTGTTGTTTCTATTGTAGTTGATATCTATCCATAGGATAGGATGCAGAAAGTTATTTCAATTTTCTTGTATACACTGAGACTTGCCTTGTGTCTGAGTATGTGGTAAATTTTGGAGAAAGTTTCAAGATGTATTCAATATACTACTTGAAGTTTTTTTCTCTTAAGACTTATTTATTTATTACATATGAGTAGACTTGAAGAGGGCATCAGATCTCATTTACAGTTGGCTTTGAGCCACCATGTGGTTGCTAGGATTTGAACTCAGGACCTCTGGAAGAGCAGTTGGTGCTCTTAACCACTGAGCCATCTCTCCAGCCCTATTGAAGTTTTAGCTAGAGCAATAAGACAACTAAAGGAGATTAAGGAGATACAAAATAGAGATGAAGAAGTCAAAGTATTTGCAGATGATATGATAGTAGACATAAGTGTCCATAAAAATTCAGTAGGAAACACCTACAGCTGATGAACACTATCTGCAAAGTGACTGGATACAAGATTAACTCAAAAACCCTCCTATGTACAAATGACAAGGAGACTGAAAAAAAATCAGGGAAACATCCTTTACAATCAAAGAATCAAAATATCACCAAACAAGTAAAATACGTGGATGATAAAAAATCTTCAAATCTTGGAAGGAAGAAATTGAAGAAGATATCAGAAGATGAAAGATCTCCCATGTACATGGATCCATTGGACTAACATAGTAAAAAATGGCCGCCCTACCAAAAACAATCTAAAGAGTCAATGAAATCCTCATTGAAATTCCAACACAGTTTTTACAGACCTTAAAAGGACAATTCTCAACTTCATATGGAAAAATAAAAACCCAGTATAACTATAATAATTCTGTTCAATATGAAAGCAGCCACCCCTGATTTCAACTTGTACTACAGAGCTATAGTAGTAAAAACGCCATGGTTTTGGTACAGGAGCAGACATGTTGATCAATGGAATTGATTTGAAGACCCAGACATAAATTCACACACCCATGAATGCTGCTTGTGCCCTGAACTACCCGCTGCCCAACCCTACTTGCCTTTGAGGGTTGGGGGTGTGGTAGAGCAGAATCAACCGCACAGACTCCAGGAGCAGATGAGAACAGCTCTGCAGCAAGCTTCTCTGAACACTGCTGCAAGCTCCTTTAATATTCTCCACTCACACCCCATTGATTCCAAGAAAGTATCTCTTCCAAACAGCAGTTCCTGATTGGCTAGCATTGTCTACGTCAGCCATCCTTGGTCTATCAGGCAGTCTTCAATTAGGTCCTCCAGCAGGAGTTGCTTTTGCAGCTGTGCAGGCCCCTGCATTTATGGTGGCCACCCCAATCCTCCTATACATGAACATCTGGTTTGTGTGTTTTGTTTTGTTTTTTTTGTTTGTTTTTTGATTTTTTGTTTTCATAAAGATGCCAGAAATGTAGCTAGAAAAAAGAAAGCTGATGACCACAAATGGACTAACAGAAAGTTAGACCACAAATGATGCTGGTCTAACTGGATGCTGATATGTAGAAAAATCCAAATAGATACATATCTATCACCTTGCACAAAATTCAAGTCCATGTGAATTAAAGATTGTAACAAAGAACCAGATACATTGAGTCTTGTAGAAGAGAATGTAGATGAGAGACTTAAATGCATTGGCACAGGAGACAACTTCCTACAAAAGAACACTGATAGCACTAGGCACTAAAAAAAAAATCAACAATTGATAAATGGGAACTTATGAAACTGAAACATTATTTCCATAAAGGATACTATCAATAGAAGAAAAAGGGCAGCCCCCACCCCAGAATGGGCAAAGATCTGAAAACTGGACAGGGTCCGTTGCTGAGGACAACATCCACAAAGCTCATTGAATGCAGAGAGGTCAAGCTGGTATGTGTATGGAGGCGTCACCTCCACATTCTAGTTTCATTGGCATGAGTAAGTTCTATGTAGGCTATGGAAAGAGAAACCTGTACACCAACTTAGCCACAAAACCCTTGGCCTACTCTGTCTTGCCTACAAGATATGCTGGGGCCATGATGGCAAAGAAATAGTGGGAGTGGGCAACCACTGTTGTTAAGTTGGGGCCCGTGCTATGAGAGGGAGCCCATGCCCTGTCCTGGTTGGCTGGCCAGAAACAGGAACCGTGATTCTGAGAGAAGGGCACTGATGGGAACCCCCAATTTGGACTCTCTCCACATGATGTCTGCTTGTGGGTCTCTGCACCTGCTCCCATCTGCTGCTGGAGGAAGCCCACCTGATACGAACTGGACAGGGCACTGGATGGGATGGAGAACAGCAGAAGAACATGGCCCACCAAATTAACTCATCAGGCCTCATGTAAGCTCACATAGAGAAGGTAAGCCTGGGGCCTGCATGGGTCTTCAACAGGTTCTCTGTGTATATGTTATAGCTGTTAGATGGGGTGTTTGTTTTGTTTTGTTTTGTTTTGTTTGTTTTGTTTTGCTTTGTTTTGTTTTGTGGGAGTCCTAACAGTGGGGGCATGTGCATCTCTGAATCTTTTGTCTGCTCTTGGGACCATAGCCCAGTAAGGGTGGAGTTACCTTGTCCAGCCTCTGTATGAGGGATTTTGCCTTGTGGTATATCTTATTTTGTTTTATTTGGCTGTCATCTCTTGGAGGCCTGCTTTCATCTGAAGAGAAAAATGGAGAGGGAGTGTATTTAGGAGAGGGAGGAGGTGGGATGGGGGACTGGGAGGAGTAGAGGGAGGGGACACTGTGGTTGGAATGTATCATATGAAAGAAGAATCTATTTTTAATAATTAAAAAAAACATTCCATGTAGTTGGATCATAAGAGTGACCTAGGGGAAGGGGATGCAGACATGGATCACAAATAGATGTATAGTTATACCTCATAATGCTGGTAAATTACGATGCTAAAATTTCAACTTGAAGTGGATCTACCTCATAACAGTTTTTCATGAAAATAGAATTTTATGATAGTATTTTCTTTACCTCAGTCACTTTTTCAGACTGAACGTTTAGTGGTGAATAAGGCAGGCAGTAGTGCCAGACAGGGGAAAATTACTACTTACCAAGGCTGCACACAAAAATAACTCTACTATTTAAACGATCTTTTGATGAAGCTATGAGCTGTGAACATTTATTTATTGGAAGCCCAACCGGATGTGAGGGAGGGATCTGAAGGCCTCCTGTGCATGTAGTATTTAGTTTGATTTCTGTATGAATTGGGATCAGCCATTAACTAAGTTATGAGGAATGAAAGGAAACACTCTGGCCAGATAGCTAGCTGTGAAGGGTCAGGGGAAATTATGGGTGGCCTGATGTCCCCAAAGCACAGCATTTCCCTTTTCTTTTGATTCCTGCTATAACACTAGCAGCTTGTCGGGTGCCAGTCTGACAGCGGATGTTCAGCAAGCATGTGTTGGATAAAGGGATGACTGGGTTTTAGAATAGTTCTAAAGCATAGATGGCCAGGAGCCAAAGGGATTGGGTGGGAGAAACCCTTAAAACAGTGATCAGATAAAAGCAAATGACAAACATTTAGAAAGGAACCAAGGAAGTAAAGGCGTTAATAAGTTTATCAAGTCGTGAAACAGATTTACCCACTCTGTTTAGAATGTCAGTTCCCAGACTGCAGCAGTGTATGAGAGTGAGGGGGTCCACTGTTTAAAACTGCATGACTTCTATGTACAGTGTACGACTCTAAGCAGTGGATTATCCTTTGTAGAACAGGCCTTACCCTTGGCAATTCCATACGCCTCGTAGTAAACCTTAGCACTCATTGCTGATGAGTGGGACAGGGTAGGGTAGCACTGCTTAGTTTTCCTTCAGTCTGGCAGCGTGACGACTGACCAAGACAGAGAGTTATTATTGCATAATTCTTAAGTCACATTACTGGATTGTTTGACTTGGCCAGAAATTAAAAGCTTACTACAGGCTCACTGTGGTGAGTGATTGAGGACTTGCCCCTTTTCTTTTCTATGACAGCATTGTCCTTGCTAAACAGTCACCACACCCAGAGTCAATTTTCTGAGCGAATTAAGCCCTTGCAATAGGAAGACAAGGAAAATTGGAACCTTGCTTAAATTGTTGTTTGTTCTTTCAGACTTTATAATCATCTAAATGAAAATTTGCTGTTTTAACCATCTAATCTGGCTGTCTCTGACTGAACATGGTATAATTTAAAATATTTATTTTGTTAATTAGTATTCTTTACCTTTCACATGAAATAAACTGTAAATATCCATATACAATGCCATTATTGTAATCCATAAAAAAGGTAAAAAAACAACAGTAGCTTTTAACTCTTTCCTGGATGAGGTCTAGTTCATGCACTAACCTTTGACCAGAAGATCCTGAAAGCATGAATTATGTAGAATCTTTTTTTAAACCTGTCTTCATCCAATTCACTGGGTCTTGAATATAGTTATTTGCTATTAAAATTCTATTTTCTTTTAAAGCTATTCAAAATTTTCTGCTGTATATGGCCACAGTACCTTTGAATACAGGTATAACCAAGCTCTCAAATTTAAAGATAATAAACATCTAAAACTTTCTTTAAAAGTTGTATCAAGGACCCTGCCAGGGCTGTTTCTGTACCTGGGCTTTGAGAACTTCTGTCCCAGACTCTCAGGCATGAAATGGTGAGAATATTTAATTTTAAGTAGGGGACATGATAAGAAATCCTATGCATCCATCATCACCCCTAGAACTTATGAAGCAAAATGTAAGTTTTTAGGAATGTTCAAGCCCTGCTGATAGTAGCAGTAATCTTACTGCTATTATCATGGGTCCCTAGTAGTAAGGAAATAGATATACTGTTGAAAACTTATACAACAAACACCGGGAAACTACCTCTAACATCAGGAGGTGATTTTGAGTGGAAAACTATTGAATTACAAAATAAGACAGAGTGTGGATGTTTTGCAAATCGACCAAGGAAGGCAACACAAGTTAATTCCAGCATTTGATAGAACAAAAATACCACAAACAGAGCAAAGGATGCCCTGGGGACTCCAAAATGCTAGTATATGGTGGCCGACAGAAGCATCTCTCTCTCTCTCTCTCTCTCTCTCTCTCTCTCTCTCTCTCTCTCTCTCTCTCTCTCTTTCTCTCTCTCTCCCCTCTTCTCACCCCTCTACAGGATTCTCCAGTAAGCTTCCAAAACTTTAGCCACCATAATGCCACCATTACCATGAGTTTTACAGACCAGTGACACTGACAGGTCATCTATTATTCTTCACTGACCATGATAGAAAAAAAAAGCTTTTTAAGAACATCACAGTTCTTTGGAAAGTTTCTTCAGGAATAATCAATGAAGCAGAAAAATTTCATAACCATAAAAGTTGGCAAGTTGCCCTGATAAAAATTGTTACCATATTGTAATAAACTCCGGGGCAGTCATGTTCATCAAGTTGCAAGAAAATGTCATTCCCTTAAAAGAAATATTAGCTTTAAACAGGCTGATCGGTGTTAGTTATTCTAAGTCACTGGTGTAACTGAAACCCAGTACCTGGTTTGTAATAACCAGTGGCAGATAAGTCAGCTAAAGTCACAGTGGTTTGGCTGTCCTCTCTAAGAGACACAGTTAATATGAAAATTCTCAATAGCACCTGCTTAGCGTGTTTGCCTCCACACAAGACTTCCAGGTTCTTTGTATGTTTGCCAAGTATTTTCAAATGAGTCCCCTGGGAAAATGACCTATCAGTAATTTTGGGGGCATTTTCTCAGGCTGATAGGAGAGCAGTCCTTTGATCACACTGACGGAGCGTGCACTTCCGGGTTTCTGAGTACAGAGGAACCTTATGCTTGTGCAGCTAGGCAGAGCTGTGTGCCAGCACTGAGCGTTTCTCTGCTTTACTAAAGCGAAAAGCTGAATCTCTGATCTACATGGTGTGGAAACATCTTGGAGCTTAAAACAACATTTAGGCTTTTTTCAGTTGCATCTTTCGAAATGCCGGTCATGTGCTTGTTCCCATTCCTCATCTCAGTTACACCCTCCTCCCTTCTCAGTCACCCCTTCCCCTCACACTCTACCTAACGTTTACATCACACGATAGATTATTCAGGCAGGGATATCTTCTTCCTTTCATTGGAAGTAAACTCTGATAGCATGTAAAGAACCATTTACAATAAACAGATAATATAGAAGCCCTCCTTTCCTTTTTTTTATCTGGAAGAGGTAGGAGACTAAAGGTTACTTCAAAGTATCAAGTCCTCTGAGGGGGTAGAACAGAAGGGATTTCACATCAGGAAATCTTGGGAGGAAAAGCTGTTTGGTCCTGGGTAGTGTTAGGTTTCTTGTTTCACAGAGGGCATAAGTCGCGCTAATTAAGATGAGAGCAAACCCTGGATGCCTCTTTCTTCCTAGGCCGAAGAACAAATCTGTCATAATATCGCTAGCTTTCCTTTCACTGGGTCTAATTTCCAGATCGAATTATTGTGTGTTCTTGTGTCTTTGCATTGCAAATAAATCAGTTTTATAAGTAAAAAAAATTGTTCAATGATTTCACTCTTGTCTATCATAACAATATTGAGAATTGGCATCCTTAACCAGGGAAATGTGGCTATTTTTATTTTAGAGAATAGTTCCACACATCAGTTCTGTGAGGAAAAGAGCTGTTGTCTGGATGAGGAAATCTAGACTTTGCAGGAGTTAGGGAGCTAAGAGAAATATGACCACCAGGATGTGTGGAGAGTGGAGTCCGCTGGATTCACATGAGCAAAGACTTTTACAAATGCATTTATTTCTTAAAAATTGCTGACAGCAGGGAAGATAAGCACTGTACAGAGCTTTGGTGGTTCTAAAGAAGGACTGTAGTAATAGCAGAGTACAATTCGGCTGGAGACCGCCCTAAAAGTTACTTCAAAGTACAGGTTCAACCAGGTTCTTGAGAAACTTAAGGCAGTTACTCAATTTCAGCCTTGATTTCTGCAGTTGATTACATTGTAGCGTAAGGTTTCTCCACCAAGCTGTAATAACAGTATTGCTCCTCCTATGATGCTTAAAAGATACTGCCAGTGTAGAAACAGGCTTCCACAGACTGTGCTGTGAGCAGCCTCCTCAGGCTGGTAAACAGTTTCCCTCTACATAGACATCAAGAGTATTCAGTGTGTTTTACTATATTTAGCTATGTAATATTCAATTAGTGAATTACAAACAGCAAATCAAGTTATGAATGAAAATAAATCATTCACTGTCAGTGCAGGGTGG
Source organism: Rattus norvegicus (assembly GCF_021556685.1). Taxonomy (NCBI): domain Eukaryota; kingdom Metazoa; phylum Chordata; class Mammalia; order Rodentia; family Muridae; genus Rattus; species Rattus norvegicus. Next base: position 101,147,558 of record NC_141538.1, read on the forward strand.
GAGATGCTGTCATCGATTGGTAACTTTTTGTCAGGTAAACTCATTTGCAGAGGATTGTGGGAAGTTTTTTTTCTTCCATTTTTATTAAATGGGTATTTCTTGTTTACATTTCAAATGTTATTCCCTTTCCCGATTTCCTGTCCATTAGCCCCCTCCCCCCTCCCCTTCTATATAGGTGTTCCCTTCCCCATTCACCCCCCCCCATTACCACCCCCAACAATCCCCTACACTGGAGGTCCAGTCTTGGCAGGACCAAGGGCTTCTCCTTCCACTGGTTCCCCAACAAGGCTGTCCTATGCTACCTATGTAGTTGGAGCTATAGCTCAGTCCATGTATAGTCTTTCAGTAGTAGTTTAGCTCCTGGAAGCTCTGGTTGGTTAGCATTGTTGTTCTTATGCGGTTTCAAGCCCCTTCAGCTCTTTTGTCCTTTCTCTAATTCCTCCAAAGGGGGTCTTGTTCTCAGTTCAGTGGGTTGCTGCTAGCATTCGACTCTATATTTGACATGCTCTGGCTGTGTCTCTCAAGAGAGATCTATATGTAGTTCCTGTCATTATGCACTTCTTAGCTTCACCCATCTTATCTAGTTTTGGTGGCTGTATATATATATATGGGCCACATGTGGGGCAGGTTCTGAATGGCCGTTCCTTCGGTCTCTGCTCTAAACTTTGCCTCCCAATCACCACCTATGGATATTTTTGTTCCTCTTTTAAAGGAGTGAAGCATCTGCATTTTGGTCATCCTTCTTGAATTTCATGTGGTCCATGCATTGCATCTTGGGTAATTCAAGCATTTGGGCCAATATCCACTTATCAATGAGTGCACACCGTGTGTGTTTTTCTGTGATTGAGTTACCTCACTCAGGATGATATTTTCTAGTTCTACCTATTTGCCTATGGATTTCATAAAGTCATTGTTTTTGATAGCTGAGTAATATTCCATTGTGTAGATGTACCACATTTTCTGTATCCATTCCTCTGTTGAAGGGCATCTGGGTTCTTTCCAGCTTCCGGCTGTTATAAATAAAGCTGCTATGAACATAGTGGAGCACGTGTCTTTGTTATATGTTGGGGGCATCTTTTGGGTATATGCCCAAGAGAGGTATAGCTGGGTCCTCAGGTAGTTCAATGAACAATTTTCTGAGGAACCTCCAGACTGATTTCCAGAGAGTTTATACCAGTCTGCAATCCCACCAACAATGGAGGAGTGTTCCTCTTTCGTGGGAAGAGTTCTTATGAATTTCACCAATATGAATCTCTCTCTCTCTCTCTCTCTCTCTCTCTCTCTCTCTCTCTCTCCTCTCTCTCTCCTCTCTCTCTCTCCTCTCTCTCTCCTCTCTCTCTCCTCTCTCTCTCCTCTCTCTCTCCTCTCTCTCTCCTCTCTCTCTCTCTCTCTCTGTTTATGTCTCTGTGGGTGTGTGTAAAATTATAGAAAATTTATTACACATAATTTATCAAAATATAACTACACAGCTTCTCTTTACTTATAAAATGTACTAAATCACATAGAAGCATGTACAAAAATATATGAGGTAGAGGATGAAAACACAGCTACTGTCTTGGTTAAGCATTGTAAAAGCCATTGTTGTACTTCTAATTGAATCACCTTCCTCCCAGGCACGTAGCTAGACACCTATGGTCATCATTTCTCTTTTGTGTTTTGTTTTTTAACTGAAAATAATTTTTTCATACAGTATATTCTGACTACAGTCCCTCCTCATAACCTCCTACCTTGCTGACTACTATCCTTTTGTCTCTCTGTATAGAGAAAACAGATAAATAATTAAACACACCAGAATAAAACAAATCAGAAAAACAATAAGAAGAAACACATACAGAGAGAGAGAGAGAGATACAGAAAATCATTAAAACCAAAAAAATGGAAACTGTAATATATAAGCAAGTGACCAGAAAGGTAAAAATTGCCTCCCTCTCAAAAAAATATTCCAAAAGCAGCACCATTGGGTTTGTTTTTTTGTTTTTTTGGTGTGTGTGTGTGTGTGTGTGTGTGTGTGTGTGTGTGTGTGTGTGTGTGTGTGTCTGTGTGTCTGTGTTAGCTATGTACTGCTGGGCATGGAACCTGGCCTAATTGTGGTTTGGATGCACAGAGAGATTTCATTGGAGAAAATGGATGTTTGTAAGTACTTATCAGTTGGAGATAGTTTCTGGGTTGGGGTGGGGTGTTATGATCAGTTCAGCACTGAATCCATTGCCTTGGACCTGGGCAGGTTCTGTTCATGTTGTCACAGTCTTTGAGTTCATATGTTTGTCAGTCCTGCTGTCTGGAAGGCACTGTTTCCTTGGTGTCTTTCATCCCCACAGGTATTTCCAATCCTTCTGCTGCCTATTCTCCATGTATCTCTGAGCTCTGAGGGGTGGGTTTTGATAACAAAGTTCCATTTAGGGCTGAATATTCTAAGGTCTCCCACATTCTGCACAGTGTCCAATTGTATGTCTCTCTTCTAGTTCACATCTACTACAGAAAGATTCTCTCATGATAGATCAGCAAAAACACCATGTATGGGAGCTGCAGGATGTCACCTTTATTTTTCTTCCTTTTTAAAATTACCTTTGATTTTGTTTTACAGTCCAGACATTATCCCCATCCTGTTCTGCCCTCAAACAGTTCCTCATCCCTTTCTTCCTTCCCCACTCCAAGAGGATGTCCCCATACTCCCACACCCTACCATATCTGCCAGGATTCCCTATTCCCTGGGGCCTTGTATCTCAAAGGTTAAGTGTATCTTCTCTCATTGAGGCCAGATGAGGCAGTCTTCTGCTGTATATGTGTCAGTGGCCTTGGACCAGCTAGTTAGTGTATCCTGCTTGGTTGGTGGCTCAGAGTCTAAGCGATCTCAGGGTCCCAGGTTTGTGGAGACTGCTGGTCTTCCTATGAGGTCACCTTCCTCTTCAACTTCTTCCAGTTTTTCCCTAATTCAACCACAAGGGTCTCCAACTTAAGACCATTGGTTGGTTGTAATTATCTGCTGACTCAGTACTTGTTGGGCCTTTCGGAGGGCAGCCATGCTAGGCTCCTGTCTGTAAGTACACCATAGCAATATTAATAGTGTCAGGCCTTGGAGCCTCCCCTTGAAATGGGTCCCAATTTGGGTCAGTCACTGGACCTCCTTTCCCTCAGTCTTCTCTCCATTTTTGTGCCTGCATTTCTTTTAGACAAGGACAATTCTGAGTCAGAGTTTTTGACTGTGGGATGACAGCCCAATCCCTCCATTTGATGCACTGTCTTTCTACTAGAGGTGGATTCTACAAATTCTCTATCTCCACTGTTAAACATTTCATCTAAGGTACCTCTCTTTGAGTCTTGAGATTCTTTCACCTCCTGGGCCTCTGGTACATTCTAGAAGCTCCCCCCCACCTCCTACCTCTCAAAGTTGTATATTTTCATTCATTCTGTTGGCTCTCAGGGTTTCACTCCTAGTTCCTCCCCCAATACTTGATCATGTTCCCCTTTTCCCCTGCCCCTGCCTCTTTCTCTCCCACCCAATTCCCTACCTCCCTCTGCCCTCCAGTTTCCTCTTGCTCCCTAGTAGGATTGAAACATCCTCACTTGGTCCCTGTGGGTTGTTTTAACACACCAATAGTGTTTGATTTCCTCATAGGTTCATGGCCTAACTAGACTCAGGTTCTTGGCCACCCAAGAATCAGGATTGGGTTACTTCATATAAAGTGGGCTTTAAATCCACTTAGAGAGTGGTTGTTTACTCAATGTTTGTGTGACTATTGCACCAGTATTAATATTCAGGCTGTCCTTTCCCCTCTGGTAGGGTCCAGGGTCCCTTGCAGTACCATGAACACCAGTCAGTACAGCTCAAAGCCCTAGTTAGGCACTACTGGTCTTCTCCATATTCGATTAGTCATGTAGATGTTTCCTTCAGCAATAAGTGTCAGTTTGTAAGGAGACACCAATAGCCAGGGTTGTTTGGGGATTTGGACCCTTTTGACCAGTAATTCATTTAGATGTAACCCATTTCTGGTACTGATGGTTTCACTGGGTGGGAGATATGACTAGCTATGGTATTATCTTCCCAGTTGTTTGTATTTAGATTTCTTTACTATATGTATATATTTTAAGAAACTTATGGGACACAGTGAAAGCAATGCTAAGAGGAGAACTCATAGCTCCAAGTACTCACCCCCTCCCCCCAAAAAAACTGGAGAGAACATACAATAGCAGCTTGACAGCACATTTGAAAGCCCTAAAACAAAATGAAGCAAATACACCCAAGAGGAGTAGACCTCAAGAAATAATCAAACTCAGAGCTGAAATCAACCAAGTAGAAACAAAAAGAACTATGCAAAGAATCAACAAAACCAGGAGTTGGTTCTTTGAGAAAATCAACAAGATAGATAAATCCTTAGCCAGACTAAGCAGATGGCACAGAGACAGTATCCAAATTAATAAAATCAGAAATGAAAAGGGAGACATAACATAAGAATCTGATGAAATTCAAAAAAAATCATCAGATCCTACTGCAGAAGCCTATACATCGAATCTGATAGAAGAGAAAGCTAGAGAAAGCCTGGTTATTTGGGCACATAACAAAATTTCTTGAACAGAATACCAATCGTTTATGTTCTAAGATCAAGAGTTGACAAATGGGACCTCCTAAAATTGCAAAGATTCTGTAAGGCAAAGAACACTGACATTAGAATGAAACAGCAACCAACAGATTGGAAAAAGATTTTTACCAACCCTACATCTGATAAGGGGCTAATATCTAATATATATATATATACATATATATGTATATATATTGAGATATATATATATATATATATATATATATATATATAACTTAGACTTTAGATAACCAAATAATCCTGTTAAAAATGGGGAACTGAGCTAAATGGAGAATTCTTGTCTGAGGAAACTCGAATAGCTGAGAAGCACCTAAAGAAATGTTCAATATCCTTAGACATCAGGGAAATGCAAATCAATATGACTCTTTGATTCTACCTCTCACAAGTCAGAATGGCTAAGATCAAAAACTCAGGTAACAGCAGATGCTGGAGCAGATGTGGAGAAAGAGGAACGCTCCTCTATTGCTGTAGAATGCAACTGGAAATTAGTTTGGTGGTTCCTCAGAAAATTGGACACAGTACTACCTGAGGACCCAGCTATACCACTCCTGGGCGTGCACCCAAAAGATGCTCCACTATGTTCATAGCAACCATATTTATAAAAGCCGGAAACTGGAAACAACCCAGATGCCCCTTAACAGAAGAATGGATAATGTAGGACATTTACCCAGTGGAACACTACTCAGCTGTTAAAAACAATACCTTCATGAAATTCACAGGCAAATGGATGGATCTAAAAAATATCATCCTGAGTTATGTATTCAGTTACAAAAGAACATACATTGTATGTACTCACTGATAAGTGGATATTAAACAAAGTACTTGGAATACCCATAATATATCTCACAGACCACATAAAACTCAAGATAAAGGAAGACAAAAAGTGGATGCTTCAGTCTTTCTTAGATGGGGGAACAAAAGAATCAAGGGAAGTAGAGGTTCAGAGGGACTTGGGAACAAGAGAGCAGGGAGAGGGGGAAAAGAGGGGCAGAATCAGGTATGGGAATAGATGGAAGAGCTATACAAAGGGTCAGTAAATTGAACAGAGGTGTGTTGAAATGGGGGATGGGTAATGAGTGTAGCAACCAGAAAGTCCCAGAATCCAGAAAAGCAAGAGCCTCCCAGGACCCCACGGGGATGACATTAGCTGAAATACCTCATAACGGGGAGAAAGAGCCTGTAGAGTCCACATCCAGAGGTTAGCCATGGCCCTCCAGTTAAGGGATGGAACTATTCACCCAGCTCCAAAATTTTAACCCAGAATTGCTCCTGTATAAAGAAATAGAGGGACAACGAGAGGAGCAAAGCCTGAAGGAAAGGCCATCCAGAGACTGAACCATCTAGGGATCCATCCCACGTACAGACACCAAACCCAGACACTATTGAGACACTACTGCTGATGCCAAGAAATTCTTGTTGACAGGCACCTGATACAGCTGTCTCCTATGAGTCTCTCCAAGATCCTGACCAATACAGATTCAGATGCTTGAAGCCAACTATCAGACTGATCACAGGGACCCCAGTGGAGGAGTTAGGGGAAAGAAAGATTGAAGGAGCTGAAGGGGCCTTATCTGGCATCAATCGGAGTGGAGGCCCTGGATCCTGTGAGGGCTTGATGCCCAGTAGAAGGATGGTGAGGTAGGAGCGGGTGGGTACAGAATCACCCTGATAGAATCAGGGTAAGGGGGAATGGTATAGGAGGTTTACAGAGGGGAAACTGGGAAAGGCTATAACATTTGAAATGTAAATAAATAAAATATATAATTTTAAAACAGAAGCATCTACTATATTAGGTTTCCATATGGCCACTCAAATGGTCCTTAGTTTTAGCTGTCCCTTCCCACATTCTGTGCTTTAAATCCCTCTTCTCTCTTCCCTCTTCTTCTAAGTTGATCCTTCCATTCAAGATTTTCCGCTCATCCATCCACAATTGCCTATTCTAGTTCCCCTTCCTAATTAGACCCAGCACTCACACATCCCTGACTCTATACCCAACCTCTACGTTAATATGGATTGTAGCATGCCTCTTGAAGACTTAAATGCTAATATCGCTTCTAAGAGAACATATACCATATATTTTGGGATCTGAGTTACTTCACTCAGGATTTTTTTCTAGTGCTACTTATTTACATATACCCTATAATTTTTTAATGACTGAGAAATATTTGTGTAAATGTTCTACACTTCCATTCTTCATTCATCTGTTGTTGGGCATCTAGTCTATTTCCAATTCCTGGATATAATAAATAGAGCAGCAATGATGATGGTTGAGCAAGTGTCCCTGTGGTAAGATTTAGAGTCCATTGGGTAAATGTCTAGGAATGTATAGCTAGATCTTGAAGTAGATCTATTTCTATTTTCTTAAGGAACGACCATGATAATTTTATAATGGATGCATGAGTTTTCTCTTTCACTAGCAATAGATGAGTGTCCCTTCACCCTATATCCTTGTCAGCATGAAGTGCCTTTTCTTTTTCTTTCTTTCTTCCTTTCTTTCTTTCTTTCTTTCTTCCTTCCTTCCTTCCTTTCTTCCTTTCTTCCTTTCTTCTTCCTTTCTTCCTTTCTTCCTGATCTTGACCTATCTGACTTTCATAAGATGGATTATCAAAGTGGTTTTGAGTTTTAGTTCCCTGATGACTCAGGATGTCGAATATTTAAGTGTTTATTATCCATTTGTATTTTATCCTTTTTTTGTATTTATCTTTTGAGTAGTATGTTCAATTCTGTATCCCATTTTTAAATTTTTTTTAGGGCCAATATATTTTAGAGTTCCTTACTTTTTTTTTTTTTTTTTGGACAATAGCTCTCTATCAGTTGTATAGTTGGAAAACAAAACAAAAAAGCAAAACAAAGAAAAAAAACATTTCCCATTTTGTAGCTTGCTACTTTTTCTGAATGACCATACTTTTTAGTTTCACAAGGTCCCATTTATTAATTGTTGTTCTTAGTGCCTATACTTGGTGTTCTGTTCAGAAAGTATTCTCTTATGCCAATGAGCTCAACATATTTCCCCTACTTTCTCTTCTATAAGATTCAGGGTATCTGGCCTTATGTTCAGGTCCTTCATCAAGCCGAGTTTTGTGCAGGGTGATAATTATGGATCTATTTGCATTCTTCTATATGCAGCCATCCAGTTTGACCAGCACCATTTGTTGAAGAGGCTATTTTTTTAAAAACAGTGTGCGTTTCTGGTTTCTTTACTAAAACATAGGTGCAGATAGGTGTGTGGACTTATGTCTGGGTCTCCAATTTGATTTGATTAATCAACATCTGTTTTTATGCTAATATACTGCTGTCTTTATTACTATAGCTCTCCAGATTAGTGATTGATTGATGTAAATTGAGATTGAGATCAGTGATGAAAATACCTCCAGCAATTCTTTTATTACTCAGAATTGTATTAGATATTCTGGTTTTCTGTTTCTTTTTTTTTTTTAATTAACTTGAGTATTTCTTATATACATTTCGAGTGTTATTCCCTTTCCCGGTTTTCTGTTTCTATATGAAGCTAGAATTGTCCTTTTGAGTTCTGTGATGAATTGTGTGGTTTCTGTGGAGACTGTGTTAAAAGTGTAATTTGTTTTTAATAGGATGACCATTTTCACTATATTAATCTCACAGACTAATGAGCATGGAAGAACCTTCATTGTTTTGATCTCATCTTTAATTTCTTTCTTCAATGTCTTAACGTTTTTTATGTGAGTCTTTCACTTGGTTGGTTAGAGATGCCCCAAGATTTTTTTCTTTTTGTGAAAAGTACTGTTTTTTTTTAAAATTTCTTTCTCCATCTGTCATCTCTTTATAGGAAGAATACTAATTGTTTTTCATGTTAATTTTGTATCTTGCTATTTTCCTGAAAGTGTTTACCAGCTGTATACGTTTCCTGGTGAAATTCTTAAGGCCTTTTATGTATAAAATAAACTCATCTGTAAATAAAGAAGCTTCAACGTCTTCCTTTCCTGTTTATATTCCCATGATATCTTTTAGTTAGGTGTCTCATTGCTTTACTAAGACTTCAGGAACTATATTGAATAGTGAATGGAGTGAATGGAAAACCTTGTCTTGTTCTAGATTTTAGTGGAAATGCTTTGAGTTTTTCTTCCTTTCAGTTGATGTAGGTTATAGACTTGTTGTCAATTGAGGACATTTATTATGACTTTGTAAAAGTCCTTTTCTATATCAAAGGTCATGTAATCGTTTGCTTTTCTGTCTGTTTATGAAGTGCATTACATTTCTAAATCTATATATGTTGAATCATCCTTGAATCTCTGGGATGAAGCCTAATTGGGCAAGATAGTCTTTTGATGTATTCTTGGATTCAATTTACAAGTATTTTATTGAGAATTTTTGCATTTATGTCCATAAACATTAACCTCTTCCATTTGAAGTTTTCCTTCTAGTATCCTCTTAGAGCTGGATCTATAGGTTGATTATCCTTAAATTTTGCTCTATTATGAAATGTTTTTCATAATGACCGGATTTTGGAGATGTGTGCCTGGATGTATTGTGCTTCAGCAAAGAGCTATGGGAATCCTGTTCACACCTAGAGGTGGAGTGTACAGAAAGTTGGCAGTGTGATGGGAGCACATCCTGGAAGTATGTTGTAGTAAGCCAAAGAATTATATGGAGAGACAGGAATGAAAGAACTGGTGGCCCATGCGTCTGAACCAGGAGTTGGAATCTTGATTGGATGAAGTTGACTTGGAAAGAGGGACACACCTGTTAGCAGTTTATGACTGGGATGAAGGTGAGAATGGAGACATAATAATGGAGACAAGAAGAACAGTATGATACACATACCTGAGTCCCTGATAGGTATGACAACTGAGAGTCCTGAGTAGAAAGTGTTCCTTGGCATTGGGGGCTGGCACAAAGTAATGGGGACAGGCTAGGAGGAGAAAGCTAGATGGTACCCAGGAAGGAGGAAAACTGGGTCAACTCCAAGGTTTGCCAGAGTCCCCCAGGAATGGAAGAAGGGTGGCAGGACAGGCCCCTGAAAGTAGTCAGGACTGGGGATAAAACTAAAGAAATTGTAATAAAGGATAGGAAGAAGAATGGAAATCCTCTATCCAAGGTCCAGCCTGGGTGTTCCCACATAGTGTTTCTAGTTATCTATTCCTCACACAAAGGGATGGAAAGAAGGACATTGCTTGAATCCATTGCACGGTTTGGTGGCATCCACTATTATTAGATATGGTGGAAGGACACATTCCTGCAATCTGCCTGCTACAGGATTGGGGATGACACTGGAGAGATTATATTGGAGGAAAGTGAAAATCACCTGTCTGAGTCCAGGTCTGTTGTGGCTGCTGGGGATCCCAGTATAGACTTGAAGGGGTTTGGAGTGGGGGGGGGGTTCTGAGACCCCCTTGCATTCCCTGTGGGTTTGTCTCCCATCTGCATTTTAAATGATACTTGCTTACTTTTGTGTGTCAGAAACTTCACTGAATGGAATCACATTTTCTTTGTCATACATCTGTTTCTTTCACTCTAATTTCTGCTGGGAGACACTTCCTGCTGGCGAGTCAATGCTTTCTTTGTTATCCTCCACAGTGCTGAAGAGTCAGCTCACATTGGGATTTTTTCCCTTGACTATATGTCCAGTGAGTTTCAGGGGTGCTTTCAATCAGCTCTCTTGCTTCTTTTTTTTTCTTTTTTTCTTTTTTTTTATTAACTTGAGTATTTCGAATTTATATAACTCGAGTATTTATATACATTTCGAGTGTTATTCCCTTTCCCGGTTTCCGGGCAAACATTCCCCTCCCCCCTCCCCTTCCTTATGGTTGTTCCCCTCCCAACCCTCCCCCCATTGCCGCCCTCCCCCCCATAGCCTAGTTCACTGGGGGTTCAGTCTTAGCAGGACCCAGGGCTTCCCCTTCCACTAGTGCTCTTACTAGGATATTCATTGCTACCTATGGGGTCAGAGTCCAGGGTCAGTCCATGTATAGTCTTTAGGTAGTGGCTTAGTCCCTGGAAGCTCTGGTTGCTTGACATTGTTGTACATATGGGGTCTCGAGCCCCTTCAAGCTCTTCCAGTTCTTTCTCTGATTCCTTCAACGGGGGACCTATTCTCAGTTCAGTGGTTTGCTGCTGGCATTCGCCTCTGTATTTGCTGTATTATGGCTATGTCTCTCAGGAGCGATCTACATCCGGCTCCTGTCGGTCTGCACTTCTTTGCTTCATCCATCTTGTCTAATTGGGTGGCTGTATATGTATGGGCCACATGTGGGGCAGGCTCTGAATGGGTGTTCCTTCAGTCTCTGTTTTAATCTTTGCCTCTCCCTTCCCTGCCAAGGGTATTCTTTTTCCTCACTTAAAGAAGGAGTGAAGCATTCACATTTTGATCATCCGTCTTGAGTTTCGCTTGTTCTAGGGATCTAGGGTAATTCAAGCATTTGGGCTAATAGCCACTTATCAATGAGTGCATACCATGTATGTCTTTCTGTGATTGGGTTAGCTCACTCAGGATGATATTTTCCAGTTCCAACCATTTGCCTACGAATTTCATAAAGTCGTTGTTTTTGATAGCTGAGTAATATTCCATTGTGTAGATGTACCACTTTTTCTGTACCCATTCCTCTGTTGAAGGGCATCTGGGTTCTTTCCAGTTTCTGGCTATTATAAATAAGGCTGCGATGAACATAGTGGAGCACGTGTCTCTTTTATATGTTGAGGCATCTTTTGGGTGTATGCCCAAGAGAGGTATAGCTGGATCCTCAGGCAGTTCAATGTCCAATTTTCTGAGGAACCTCCAGACTGATTTCCAGAATGGTTGTACCAGTCTGCAACTCCACCAACAATGGAGGAGTGTTCCTCTTTCTCCACATCCTCTCCAGCATCTGCTGTCACCTGAGTTTTTGATCTTAGCCATTCTCACTGGTGTGAGGTGAAATCTCAGGGTTGTTTTGATTTGCATTTCCCTTATGACTAAAGATGTTGAACATTTCTTTAGGTGTTTCTCAGCCATTCAGCATTCCTCAGCTGTGAATTCTTTGTTTAGCTCTGAACCCCATTTTTTAATAGGGTTATTTGACTCCCTGCGGTCTAACTTCTTGAGTTCTTTGTATATTTTGGATATAAGGCCTCTATCTGTTGTAGGATTGGTAAAGATCTTTTCCCAATCTGTTGGTTGCCGTTTTGTCCTAACCACAGTGTCCTTTGCCTTACAGAAGCTTTGCAGTTTTATGAGATCCCATTTGTCAATTCTTGATCTTAGAGCATAAGCCATTGGTGTTTTGTTCAGGAATTATTTTCCAGTGCCCATGTGTTCCAGATGCTTCCCTAGTTTTTCTTCTATTAGTTTGAGTGTGTCTGGTTTGATGTGGAGGTCCTTGATCCACTTGGACTTAAGCTTTGTACAGGGTGATAAGCATGGATCGATCTGCATTCTTCTACATGTTGCCCTCCAGTTGAACCAGCACCATTTGCTGAAAATGCTATCTTTTTTCCATTGGATGGTTTTGGCTCCTTTGTCAAAAATCAAGTGACCATAGGTGTGTGGGTTCATTTCTGGGTCTTCAATTCTATTCCATTGGTCTATCTGTCGGTCTCTGTACGAATACCATGCAGTTTTTATCACTATTGCTCTGTAATACTGCTTGAGTTCAGGGATAGTGATTCCCCCTGAAGTCCTTTTATTGTTGAGGATAGCTTTAGCTATCCTGGGTTTTTTGTTATTCCAGATGAATTTGCAAATTGTTCTGTTTAACTCTTTGAAGAATTGGATTGGTATTTTGATGGGGATTGCATTGAATCTGTAGATTGCTTTTGGTAAAATGGCCATTTTTACTATATTAATCCTGCCAATCCATGAGCATGGGAGATCTTTCCATTTTCTGAGGTCTT